>NC_055957.1:50633622-50993622 GCF_018492685.1 Alosa sapidissima | reverse complement strand
TAATGTCTGCAAAAATCTGACATCTTACAGTATCACAAGATTCTGTCAGCATCTTACATTTTTGACAGTATTCTTAGATGAGTTGTTCCTAATAGAAAATATTAAGCATGTGCAATTTCTTCCTTTTTAAAAAAACAGTGATTACACTCTGCTGCATCTTCAAATGTCGAATTCCCCGCACGAAAAAAGAGATTGAAGCGCGACATGCTCAAAGAGTAGCAGCGAAGTCCTATTGCAACACACTGGAGACAGTTCCTCCACTCAACGAGCTCACAGAGATACCAGCCAGTAAGTGCTATTCCGTTGTCTCACTTTGTTGAAGAGTCAGCATTTAATACTTGTCAAGAGTCTTTTTAATAGTACAATTTGATAAAAAAAAATGGGTTTTACTTTCCACTACAAATTTGATCAGTGTGACTGATCCTCCCAGAAATTCTTCTATTTATGTTAGTCTGACAAGACTGAGTGGAAAGTTTGACATTTCAAAACAATATCCAAAAGTGTTTTGAGAATTTTGTTTCAGCAAGTGGTAATTGTACAGATGACGAGACCCTAATGCATATGCTAGTCAGACATGCTTTCATGAAAGCATCCAACATCATTTGGAGGAGATTTATCCCTAATTATGTCTAAGGGTCATTCCACGTAAATTCAACCAGGGCCCATGCACTTAGGTCTCAAAAAATTCTGAAAAAATTACCAGGTGTACCTATGTTACCCAGGAGACACACTGTAAAATTACTCTTATGTAAGATCAATACTTTCCAAGATACAGCCAGTTTTACAGGGGGAGGGGGGTGTCGATTTTGTTCGGCCTCTTTTTTTTGTCATAGTTCACAAGCCCACAGCGCAAGAACTAAACCATGTACAGTAGAAGGCTCAAATTTTGCATTTGAATTTCTTACATAAGAGTAATTTTACAGTGTGTCTCCTGTGGGCCCTGGTTGAACTGACGTGGAATGACCCCTAATCCTTAGATTACTGATGAAACATCAATAAGTTTGCCCTCTGTTTTTTTCTTGTCTCATTTGGTGCAGATATGTTATCTTTGCTTTATTTGACGATCACATGGGATTGTAATGAGCTCATTTAGATGATTAGTTGATTTAGATGATTTAGGTGATATTATATCATGCTATTCAGTTAAATTTCATGATGAACACCAGCCTTTTAATATCATGGCCTGATTCTAACATGATTTAGTGCCAATTTATCTAGAACAGTTTTACACATCTGAAATTTCAGGGGTACCATGTGTACCGGTTAGATTATAATTCAGACACCTACAAAGGGGATGGGAACTATTGACTAGACCAGTGGGTCCACAAATAATGTGTCACTTAGCTGTCAACTAACTAATATGGTGCATTTATTTTGTAGTGATGAAAGGCCGGTGGTGGTTCATTTAAAACTGAGCAGATGGAGAAAGATATAGATGGTTTACTCTTACACTGTTGAAACTTTAAGGCTTGGACGTTTTTTCTCCACACAGGAAATATTATTTATGTGTGCAAATATTTTCCACAAATTTTAAAACTAAAGAAAATACTATCATCTTAATGTAACACTTGATGTCTGTGGTGACACTTTTAGGGGTGCAATTTTTATTGAGTGTACACTCTCTGAAATTTCTGTGCATGTTGTTTGGCACTCATATTAATGTAAATCTTTTCCAGTTATGAGAAATATCAGTGCCCTTACAATCCATGTTCAAAATAGATTTGATTCTTGGGGATATCAAAATACAGTGAGATGATTATATGGTATAATACATAAATTACAGTTAGTCCTCTGCAAAATATGAAATGTCGGCGCCAGTAGGGGCAAAAGTGATACTTATATTGTTAGAACTACTGATGTCTATTGACAGGTAGCTAAATGAGAATGCCGAGATGGGTAATAATGGTAATTATAGTGTACATCAGGGAGTAGGATCTTCTTTTAGTCACAGCACAAAAATACTCTTACTATCTTTCATGGAGGAGTTGTAGTCTGGTCTTTCCCACTTCTGTAATCTGTCCTCTCCGTGTTCTGCAACCTTTTTTCTGGCACCTGCCCTTGCTTTGCCCTTTCCTCATACTCCACCTCTTCCTCCTCCTCCTCCTCCTCCTCCACTTCCTCTTCCTCTCTTTCTAGCTGCCTTCTCCGATGCCACGGCTCTCGCCACCGTCTCTGAGCAGGTACAGGCTCGAAGTGCCAGTCAGCTACCTGTGGTCAGGGAGGAGGAAGAAATGACTAATCCCATCGCCCAAGCGGAGATGGGATAGCACTTTCCCTGCTGTGACTGTCTCTCCCCTGCTCCTCCTCTGTCACAACACTGTCTGTGTAGTCTCTCCCGAAGGCGTGGGAGGCATCTTCCTCTGCAAATGACATCTGCTCGTGAATGCACCTCTGCTTGGAAGTAGCCTGTCCAGAATGTAGTGGAATCGTTCCACCGTCTCATTTCACATTTGTGTGCCACAAATCCCCACATGTAAGGTCTCAGCCATAGCTGAGTGCACCTTTAGGAGGCCTTTTAGTCAGTAACGTAGCATTGCATTGCCATTAGGTGGCATTGTGCTGTGCGTCTTGTAAGAGATGAAAGGTTTGTCGTTTTTTGTAGTTTTAGTTTTAGATCAAGCCACACATGGCATGATTGGCTTTTAGGAGGTCTAAAATGCTTTTGAACATACTCTCAGAATACTATGACATATAACATGCCTTTTTAATGCTTTTATCTATGAGGTATGTTTGTATCTGGGCTCTATTTAAGAGTTTTATTTGTAGATGTATACATTCTACATTCTATACACTAACAGTGCCTATAAAAAGTATTCACCCCCCCCCCTGGATATTTCCACTTTTACTGCTTTTATAAATCAATTTAATTTGGCCTTTTTTACAATGATTTAGAAAAATAAATCCCCTCTTTGATGTCAAGGTGAAAGCAGAATTCTACAAAGTAATGTTAATTAATTAAAAATATATAATGCAAAATGAGAGATGATTTGAGATGCATAAATATTCACCCCCTTCAATTCAGCATTTACTAGATGCACATCCATTCCATATATTTTGCTGAATTACTTTTACCTTTACAAGCCTTCCAGGGCCTACTGTCGAGAAGTATCCCACAGCATGATGCTACCACCACCATGCTTCAAATTAGGGATGGTGCGTTTTTGGTGTTGTGCAGTGTTTGTTGTACGGCAATAAATAGCATCTAATCTTATGGCAAAAAAGCTCCATTTTGGTTTCCTCAGACCAACAAACCTTCTTCCATTTCACAATGGAGTCTTCAACAAGTCTTTGGGTGAACTTTGCTCAAGATTTAATAAGAGCTTTGCCACTCACCCAGAGCTTTGACTGGTGAAGAACTCGGGCAAACGTTGTATGCATATTTTCTATCTTCAGAGTTGTCATAGATACCTTGGTGACCTCCTCCACCCATTATTATTCTTGAATGGTCACTCAGTTTGTGGTGATGGCCTGCTCTAGACAGATTTGCACATTTGCCATATTCCTTACATTAATGATGGGTGGACTTGAATTTGTTTTGTATCCATCCCCTCACTTGTGCTTTTCAATAACCTTTCTTTGAGTTGTTTGGAGTGTTCTTTTTTCTTCATAGTGGAATTATAGCCAGGAATACTGATTGACCAGTGACTGGACCTTCCAGACGCAGGTGTCTTTATATTACTATACTATACACATTTCACTGCACTTAGGCGATCTCCATTTCACTAATTGTGAGACTATTAGCGCCTATTGTCTGGACTGCTGTTGATTTAGGTCAGTCACTTTAAGGGGGGTGAATATTTACACACTCGCTTATTTTGTATCATATATTTGTAATTAATTAACATTACTTTGTAGAAATGTGCTTTCATTTTATTCATTGTGCTTTCATTATTAAATGTGCTTTCATTTTATTAATAAGTGTGTGTGTGTGTGTGTTGGGGGGGGGTTGAATACTTTTTATAGGCACTGTATACATTCATAGGTAGACCTATGTAGCCTATTAGAACACTTTATGCATGCAGTCTTCTGTTCTGCACTCTTCTCTGCTGCTCTGAATTATCACTTGTGTTTTGGTATGTATGTGTATATATATACAGTATATATAATATATATATATATATATATATATATATATATATATATATATATATATATATATATATATATATATATATATATATATATATATATATGGTATTCACATGGACATTTCTGTAACATAAAGACCTTGTGGTTGAGAATTACCATTAAAGTCTTAAGGGCAAAGTACAATTTTAGATCTCTATCTGGGTTTGTGTTCCTGTACTCCTATGCTAAAACAGCACAGTGTACACACACACACACACAAACACACACACACACACACACACACACACACACACACACACACACACACACACACACACACGCACAGTGTACACACACACACACAAACACACACACACACACACACACACACACACACACACACACACATCAGCAGCACACCACTGCTATTATGTGACAAGTGAACAGTGCACTCTCAGTGCATATACTGTAGGACAGAGGGAATAGATAAGAGTACGTGGGGGTTGACATGACCCTACTGAGTCTTCAATAATAGTATTTTGGTCAGTCAGTGGTGAGATCAGGTCAGCTTGTCTCCCCGTCTCCCCCACATTTAAAAGAGTTGAGCCATACTGTATATATATAGTCTCATTATTTTGTAGGCTATATGCTTGAGAAAGCAGGCATGGAGAGCAGCATTATAAGCATAATGAGGGAGTGGGCAGGATGTGATCAGTCCAGTGGAAGAGCAACGCATACAAGTAGAAAACATAGTCCTGCTGTGCTGACATCACAGACTGCGTAAAAGGGAGCACTGATCACGACATGGCAGTCCAAGGAGAGATAAAATAACAAATGGATTATTTGACCTCATCTTGTCTCAGTCATGGATGTTCTCAGAAATGGTGCTGTGAGGAATGTTGTGTGTAGATCACATATTACAGTAGCAGTAGCAAATAAATGATCAGTTGTCCGAAGAAAAGAGGAGAGGGAAAAAAGAGAACTAGCTCTTTGTTTGCAGTGCATTGCAAGTAATGGCTGGAGGTGATTATTTCCACACCACAATGTTGTGTCATTTTCTCAAAAGAATGTGGTAATATGGCAGTGATCTGAAGTGGCAGTTGAGGTGTGCTTGTGTGACCTGTTTCCATTCTCTTTTTTTCACACCTGTTTCACATCCACACAAGATAATGTGTGTGAAATTACAGCTTTAGGGCAATGTCCACAGCTTTCAAAGCTTTAGGGCAATTTTGTCCAGAGAAGTAGAGAAAGAAATGCTCATTTGACCTTAAAGGGTGGGGGCAGTGTCAATTAGCTACTACTTCAAGAGATGGGAAACACTACCTCACTTCTCATCAGGGAATGAGTGGCCCAGATATGACCTGGACACTTTTGTCAGGTTCTAATTTCAATCAGAGCACTGCAGCAGCTCTCCTGTTATAATGTATGACACAATCTTGATGTAGGTAAAACAAAATAATAATAATAAAAAACATCAGTTCTAGTGTCACTGGACCTCAGCAGACAGACCAATAGACCTCTGACACTATTGGTTATAGAGTGTTACACTGACTGTAACATTAGTTTGAATTTTTAGGTGTGGATATCAAGATAATGTAAAAGGCAAGGAATTATCTGTTGCCATTTGAAAAACAAAATGTCTTAATACCATCTTTGACAAGGTGGCAAGAAAATCACCATCTGTGCATGTGCCCATATGTCATATTTCTGACTATCTTTTGGATTGTGCTAACTAAAGATGAACTACTCACTGTTTAGAGCCCCATGGGATTATGTATTGTCTACCTATCAAGAATGCCCACATAAAAGCTTGATAGTCATGATTTGTTTTTCACAATATATAAGTAAGTATAGTATATACTTTTTTGATCCCGTGAGGGAAATTTGGTCTCTGCATTTATCCCAATCCGTGAATTAGTGAAACACATTCAGCGCACAGTGAGGTGAAGCACACACTAATCCCGGCGCAGTGAGCTGCCTGCAACAACAGCGGCGCTCGGGAGCAGTAAGGGGTTAGGTGCCTTGCTCAAGGGCACTTCAGCCATGCCTACTGGTCGGGGTTCGAACCGGGAACCCTCCGGTTTCAGGTCCGAAGCGCTAACCAGTAGGCCATGGCTGCCCCCATATCTGTGTGTTCAGCTGTTCAGGGAATTGTTTTTCTTTAGGTCTTATACAATCAATAATTGATTCTTGCAGACTCAATCTAATGATCACTTTTGTTTTGTGCAAATAATGAGTAGTATAATATTTTTGTACAACTTCTTGTTTTTTCTTTGCTTCACACATGCATGAGTATTTTCTGTGATGGCATGCCTCTGAACCTGAAATGCCATGTATGTTTCATATGCCTGCTTTGAAAAGATTATAAGTATAAGGTGAATGCATGCCAATACAAATAATCTATAAAAGAACAGTATAAATATAATATAATAAATATGGAGCTGTTAACAAGTGTAGAGTTGAGTTTAAAACAACACATTAGACTAGAGCGTATTCATTATATGACTGTCTCTTCATATTGAAAGTATGGTAATCTTTGTACATGGTTATATGATGTCATTTTAAGTGTATCATAATGTGAACAGCTACTTCTAGCCCACTCACTGTCCCCTATAGAAATAAAACTATGGTGTTGAGATATGATTCTAGGCTTCAGGAAAGACACTTTTGCAGGGAATGCCTGTCTCTCAAGAAGTATGTCAAATCATTAGTACAAATAATAATGTCAGACTAAATTCAATCAGTGACATCTGATCTGCCAGCATAATTCAAAGTCACAATTTATAACTGGCAAAAGAGAAATAGTTTCACCTGAGATGCGGCCTGCACTATTTGCTTTGTCACACATTCAACCCAAGTCTTCTTGAGTAGCTGAAAATAGTTCCACACAGCAGAAAACAGAAACACTCGTTTTCACCTGTTGATGAGTCATTTGTATGTTTAAAGTAATGTGATGCTTGATGTAATGCTTGATTGTCCTTTTCCCAAACTAGTTTTCAAACAAGTCTTTCTTCCCTTTCTGCACTGGGCTTTCCTTGTCTGCTCTCAAATGAGGATTTCAAATGCTGTGCCAATTTGCAATGAGCCAAAGTGAATGTCAGCTTCTCTCTATCCAAACAGCTGGAAATTCAGAGAAGAAAACCCTCCAGGGCTTTGATCAGTCAACACAACACATGTGGCAACAGGCCTCAAATTAATAAATTAACTCATTAAGGCTATCTAAATGTGTATAAACCTGGCATTACAGGATGACATAACTTAATTCAGTCAAAGTGACATGTTGACTTGACTGGATAATGTTAGTTTGTTCATCTTTTTTTACATTGTCACCTTTGATTAACTGCTAGAACTAGCCTACCAAGGCGGTCATTTTGACAGTTGGAATTTAAACTCAAATTTTCACCAGCAGAACTATTTTTCTTTTTTATGAAAGTTAGCGGTCAAAATTACCTGTCAAGGCCTTTCTAGTGTTGAAAAGTAAATAAAATGTACACTCAGTGGAGGCTGTCACACAACCAACAGTAGCTAGTTCACTTTTGAAACATTGTCACTAGTTTAGGAGGAATTATTGACAGTGTGACAACTTACCCCATTCTTTCTTCCCTGTGCTATGAGAGTTACACTGCTTATTACTATAGTGATGTGTAGCTGCTAAACTTGACTACTTCATCCTGGGTCCTCATGATTGATTCATGCAAAGCTAGTCTGTCACCTGCCAGGGTGATTTGTATTCCACCAGCATGTGTCAAATATATGGACATAAATGTACAATGAATAAACATGAAATGTGTGGTAAAATGAGTAAATCTTAAATTTCGATTCTTCTCTTATTTTTCTAGCGGCAAAAGTTGAAGAAAAAAAAGAAGTGCCCACAGTGGCTGGGAAAGTGGACAAGAAAAAGGGAAAAGGGAAAGAGGGGAAAGAGGAGAAAGAGGGGAAGGGTGAAGAGAAAGAAGAACCTGGCAAGAAAAAAGGAGAAAAGTCTGCAAAGAAAGAAGGTGAAGATGAAGGAAAAGGAAAGAAATCTGGAGAGAAAGGGGGCGAGGGGAAAGGCGGGGCTAAGGGCGGAGCCAAAAAACCAGCTGCAAAAAAGTGAACTGTCACTCCCCCTTCCAAAATGTGCTAAACTTTTAGTAAACATTTTTTATGATTATATTTTCATTTTTTATAAAGAGATTTGTATTTTATTGTATGACAATAATAAACGTCTTCCAATTCAAATAAAATTGTTGTTATATAACTAAGCACATACACCTTGATGACCTTATTTGTATCAGGGGCACATTGGCACAAATCCAGGCATTTAAAAGTTTTCTTATATTATTGTAATACTCTATTTATATGCATAGAATAACAGAGAGGCTGATGTGATGTGCATTTCATGCTGGTTGACTTTATACATACTGCATTCAGATTTAGCACCATGAATTCTAGACACTTGAGATGACAATATATTTAAGGTATTCAAGGTAATTTTCATTTATTTCATTATTCACAATACGATGATGTACACTTTATATGTCAATATATTCTTATAAAACCAGACAGTGGACTTCAAATAAACCACATGGCAGCTAAGCTCTATAGTTATTTTTGCAGCAATGTGTCTGCTTGCCTGATTTCCACCATATGTTAACATTATTGGCATATAAACAGGCTATATGGACAGTTGTAGGAACAGCTCACACTGTATCTTTTCATACAAATAATACAAATAAAAAAAGCTGAAAAATATTGTACATGTTTGAATTATGACAACATAATTGGTCAAGATCCATGATTCAAACAAGTACAACTGGCAGGCGAGGGATCTTGGCAAAAGGAAATCCAGGCAACACCTTTGAGATAGGCTACCTGGAAAATATCAGCATGATAAGAAATGTGTCCATAATCGCTGATGAAAAATAATCGCTGATGAAAAGAACAAGTATGCATTTTAAAGTGCTTATATGGCTATCGGTAAAATGTCCTGAACAATTCCACTCTTTTATTTGCAAGTTTTAGAGTTAAAGTAAAGTGTAAACCATGAGACATTAACAGAACACAGTACCTAGCTAAAAGTTTGATAATGACTTTTGTATTTGGATATTGTTGTCCATGGCCTATAGCAGTTCTATCGCCGTAACCTTTAGACCTTTTGACACTACAGAACCGACGCTATCTTAGTACTGGTGGTAATTATGAACACTTCCAATGTTCCCTCTGTGATCTTGCATAATGCTGCAGTGGAATATATACTACCTCAGAGAATACCAACATGTTTCAATAAGCCACAGAGAGAGAAAAAAAGGAAATTCGTATAAATATCTTAAATATCAAAAAGTTTAAAGACCATGGGAAATATCGTAAAGATTATAAAGCAATGAAAAAAAAACAAGATGCAGTAAAATGTCATTGATACTGAAATCAGGTTTCCAAAGAAGTATAGTGCCACACCCATCTGATGCTGTCTCTTGCTTGACGATGTTTGTAGCGATATAACAATTTCAAGAAACTGAATCAATAAATTTACCATAAGCATGTTGGAGCGCATCCCTGATTAAAAATAATGAAATACTGTCCCTTCATAGTTACATCACATTACATTTTTTGCAGAACACTGATGCTCATTTAGCTCAAATCTAGCCTTTGTAAACATTGTGACTTCTGTGTACACATATACTGAATATCTATACATACATACATAAGATAAGCAGCATAATACTGAACCATATTTAACAGTATGTGAGCTATAATACATAATTTTAAAATTTATGAATCATTTTAAATTATGTTACATTAAATTATGACAGATTTTTCACACCAAACATCACAAGGGACTGCAATTTACACAATTCTGAACATGGAGAGATTTTTGCACACTGAATTTCAAAAGTAAAGCCTTGAGCTGCTTCATTAAGGCTCCCATGATCGTAAGCTTACAGTTATGTTCCATTAGGAAAAAATCTATCACTTGTAAAAAGTCTGTATTGAACTTTTTTGTACTATTTTCTGACAAAACTAATGGTGGCATTAAGGAATACCAAGAACCTTCACTTTCCATCATGTGTATTTGGAACAATTAAGAATGTTTTTTTTTTAATCAAAATTAATTTCCCCTACCCTATCGGTGTCAAACACACACTGCAATTCAATATGTCAGTGTAGGTGCTGACATCTCTACACTGTAGACACTAAATCAGTTGGTTGTTTTAATTGGGGACTTAAATAAGTACATTCATTTCAGCAACAGCTTAACCACCTGTGACAAATGTAAAAAAACACACACTGGGCCTCATGCAAGAGCCATTTATACAATCATACTTGATTTTAGGTGACAGGTGCTACTGTTCAACACACTCTGTCACCTTCAACACATACTGCACTGTGGTTTTCATATTCCCAACTGTTTCCTACAAAATCAACCATCATTTAAAACTTTTCACACGAGTTACACACAGTGCATGCCATTTTATTACTTGGAGGGGAGGGCATTTTTGTTTTACTTTATACTGTTTATATTTTCCTGTCAGACTTTTGGTGATTTCAGTGATACTACCATCAAGCGACAGTGTAAATGACCCTGGAAATGTTTACCTATTGTTTGAATTTTGCACCTTTTTCAATGCCCATTTTAAACATTGTGATAGTAAATATGATCTTTTTCCAAATGCTGACAGGAGTACAGAATATTAGTCTGCAACTTGTGAGATTCTTTGGGTGGAGCTTCTTCACAAATTGGATAAGATGGTATTTTCAGGCTTCAATTATTCTAATTTACAATTTCAATGGACATGTATGGATATTCCAATAACAATGTTTGGCAGCTTTCTTAAGTCTCAAATGGTTTGCTGAATTTGACATGCTACATCAGTATGAGTAGAGCGTACAAAATGAAAAGAATAGGCAAGAGTGCATGAGGCCCTTGGAATATGACTAACACACATACAAAGATGCATTCACTTGAACAAAATAGTTGCCTTGGTGGAATGTGCAATCCCTGACAATACTGAATAACAAGTTATTGTGTCAGCTTCCTTTTACACTGCTGGAATTATAAATAAGAAAATGGTGACCAAATAAGGCAATGTAGAAATTAACTCCAAGAATATGTATCCTTGTTCTACATGAGAAGAATATGTATCTACATGAGAAGAATTTAGCATACTGATTGTACTATAACACGTGTCCATAATTAATAATACACAAATATGTTCTTATTTATAATGGAATCTCTTTCAAAAGATATTGATGCCAATACAATTCATGCCTTATGATCAGTATGGACGCAGTTAATCTCTTTTCATGACAGGCAGCCAAAACAGATAAATACCGCATTTGGCTAAAATGCATCTCTCTTATAGGGACTAAGACTGGTTCTCATCATGACATTTATATTCCAAATACCTGATACAAAATTACAGTAGATTCCCATTATGCGTATTTGAGTTCGGCTTTAGAGCAAGCGAGGCCATCACCTCACCTGCCTGAGTGAGAGAGGATGGTCATCCTCTGTGATCGAGCAAGACAGGGCTCGCCGTTCCTCTGAGGTCTTTCTAGTGCGTCTCCTTTCACGTATATTCCCATATGTCAAACTTTCAGAGTCTGACCCCGACATCCAGGCTGTCACTACGCATTGTTTGTGACCTTTGAGGAGCGCGCCCTCCATCCAAAACAGTCACAGAAGTCTGGGATCTCCAGGGGTGATACTAAGCACGTTCCACGTATAGCAAATTTGAGCTCTTGGCTTTGGTTTTATACAAAGTATTTTGTGACTCACAGGATTCGAAGCATGCCAGAAATACCGCAGGCATCCTCCTGACAAAGCAACCTTTGTGAATAAAACAAGTATCCTTCATTTATTTATTATTATTACTATTAGTATTATTATTTATTTTTTTAAAGCAACTTCCTTGCGCACATGCTCAGTGCTGTGGGTCACATGACTGTCTCCCGCTCCTCCTCCACCACCGGTGGGGGTTTGTCCTCCATCGGGGGGCGATTGCCGTTGGACGGCTCCTCCTCGGGGATGTGCAGCTCCTGCCCCGAGGAAGGTATGGAGTTCTCTGAGACGGAACCGTTCTTCACGTAGCCCGGGAGGTTCCGGTGTCCGTTGACGGTGACCGGCCCAAGGCGCGTGGTGAGATGCAGGGCCAAAGGGCCCCTGGCCGTCACGTTTGTGACGCTGGTGTGTGACACCATGGGTCCATAACTGTAGGTATTGCTTCCACTCCTTGCTTTCCTTTTGAAGTCCAGGGCAAGTGTCCGCCTACTCCATGACTTCTTGATTTCAGCCTGGACCTGAGAGGGTAGGAGAGAGTTTTAAAGCTTTATTTTCACACACCAACAACAAGTAATGATTATGCATTAAACTTCTTGGAAGAATTTACAGAATTTCAAATGATCATTTTTCTAGCAGTGTTAAAGCGGTACACTTAGGGCTATTCCGCAAGGGTTAGCTACTAAGAGTATTCTTTTAAAGAATAAAGTAGTACTCCAACTGTGTATTAGGAAAAGGTGCTCATCAGAAAAATAGGTACAAAATGAGGACACATTTTGTGATTTGAATATAAGCACAATATGTGGGAGTAACTGTTCTTAATTATATTTTAATTGCCCTTTTTGCTGTTATTTATAGTCTATATAGCTATATTAGTTTGGGTTGGTTCATTTGTCATTTCCTTCCTTTTTTGTAGTGCCTGGTCTTAATCACTAAGTTTAAATGGTATACTAATGCACAAGTAAACAGGTATATTGCTTTTGGCTTTACATATCAATACATCAATAAGGCAATAAGGCAATCACCACCAAAATGAGTGAAGGCAAACAGGCCAACCATAAGTGAACCTACAGCATCTAACATTCACTAATAATGTGAATGATTCTATTTAGGATGCAGTGACGTAGGGTACATAATAAATAGCTCATATTACTTTTTTGTGCATTAGAAAATACATAGGTCATTTGGTCTTTGTTCTCATTTCATCCCTCCAGCTTTCAAAGGTTGCTTGCCATTATTTTTCCACTCTCCTATCTAGTATTCCACTCTCCTATATCTAGCTTTAAACTGCCCATATTGTCTGTTGCCCTTCTGTTCAATTCAGTTGATACAGCATCTGAATGGAGGCGTTGATAAGACACTTTATGTATGTTGAAAATAGCACACTTATATATGAACTTATATATAAATAGCACACTTTAATTATGAACAATGCAGCATCTTGTTTAAAGGTCTAACGTGTTCCGTCTCCGTTCCGTCACTGCTGCGTGTGTGTGTGTGTGTGTGTGTGTGTGTGTGTGTGTGTGTGTGTGTGTGTGTTGTTCACACCAGGACTGTCTCTGATGCGGGGATGATGCGTCTCCTTTCAAACTTCCAACACACTTCCCTTTTGCTTGAAAAATCTACGCCACTCCTATTATCTAGCTGGCTCACGGTTGCAGCACGGCTCGAAGCGTCCCTAAGACGCACGTATCATATCATAGAGGCATTGCGGAAGCTCTAACCTGTTAATCCCTTAACTGCTGCTTGTGGACATGACTCACCGATTATAGCATAAGATTTAGCCTACCACAGATGTTTTGACAGACTGAAATCATGGCCACAGTCGTGACCGATAGAGTACTGAAGAGACACACTAGTGTTGAGGGCATGGCCTTCTCAAAAGACATCAGCCTTAAAAGTACTGTTAACCTTCAGTTTAGAGTAAGTTGGACATGTCCACAGAGCCCCTCTGTCAGAGAGAGAGAGAAAGAGAGAGCGAGAGTGGAACAGAAATGGACCTAATGATTCAGCACACAGCACATTGTACATTTTAAATTCTATTACAACTAAATGGTACTTTTCTGTTAAATGGGTTGATTGCTTGACTGAATTTTCCTATTAAGTTTTCCATTCAAACTATGGCAAATACAACATACTTAAAATCACTGTCATGGTTTTTCCCAATGTTAAAATTCCAGTGATTCACATTATACTTGCATTTTCTCTAATGACAGGGGAAATATGTTGGTGAATTGTTAGTGGTTCCACATGTTCCTAGTGTGTTCTGTAAATAATGTGATATTCTTGAATAACAGAGTTAAGGATAAGCTGGATGGTTTTTATCTTTTTCCCCAAGTGAATGGTGCCTTGGATTAATCTCTCGCATATTTGTTATCCTTGCAAATCTGCAGATGACTTTTGTTTTCTGCTCTGTTGCTTCCACTGACCTGGGATCTGCAGAGGCAATTCTCTCAGCACACAGAGACAAATGTGCAGACCCCAATGACTAAATATGGTTTCACTAGATCTCATAGCCTGAGCCATTGCTATTCACATATATTTGAGCTTTCTGATAAAAACCACCTCACAAATACAGATCCATAACATCCTGTTGTTGCCACTGTGATGCTATTAAAATGCCATTGAAGGTATGCTCACCTCTCCATTGCAGAAGCAATATATTATTGCAACAAAGAATCCCTGTAAGAGAAACACACAAACACACACACATACAGACAGACACACACACATACACACACACACACACACACACACACACACAGTCCTTTGTAAGTACTGTATCTCAAACACCTTTGCCAACAATTGAAGTAATTATCATAGGTATCATACATTTGAATTCCACTCTGTCAATAATACAGTATACTGTACACACAGACACACACCGACACACACACACATGCATGCACGCACGCACGCACACACACACACACACACACACACACACACACACACACACACACACACACACACACACACACACACACACACACACACACAGGTGGACGCAATGCGGATATGAAACAACAACATGACAAGGGCACAAATATTACCTGGAATGAATTGACGAGCATCTCATAGTGCATCTGTATCTGCCAGGGCACTCCTGATACCTCCGTGTAGGGCATCGCCATGAAGATGATGTAGTGAACTCCAAACAGGGGCATGAGAACTAGTGTGGATTTCAAAAGTTTTCTGTGGGCAAAGCAACAGTTTCAAGACAAAACAACTCCTACAGCTGGGGTTTATAGATTATGTTATACTATAAAGAAAGATACAGTAGGCATACACTTTTACCTGTACTGCTGTCTGGTGTCACATCTTCCTGCATTGGTTTCTCTTAATTTTGTTGCTAGGACTCTGATTATGTTTAAAAACAACACAAAATTGATCTAGAAAAAAAGAAAGGTAATGACTACAAGTGCAAGTTAAGTGCAACCTAGACCTACAATTTAATTAAGAAAACTTTACTTAAATCATGTTTACAACTGCAAGTAATTAAAGGCATGTTTGTAGTTCTTACTTACCACAACAGCTGTTAATATAGGGATTTGTATAATCCATTTCACATTGCCTGCACTTAAATCCCAACACCTGTTGGATACAGATGGAAAAAAAACATTTGTATCAAAAGGAAACTCTCTTTATATCAATTAAGAAACTCTCTTTTCTCTAGGCTTCACCTAGAGTTAAAGCGATGGTTCGGAGTAATTTCACCCTAGGGTCCTTTGCACCATGACCCCGAGCCAAACACCCTCCCAGAACCTGTTCTCCCTTGGTCCAACCCTGGTCGAGTAGCGCTGTCAGAAACGAATGACTTTCTGCACTGAGTATCTCCCCACCCCAATTACCCCACTAATAATTCTCTGAATGGTACGAAACTTCTACAGTAGTATAACTATGTTCTTTGGTGTTCATTTATTTTACTTCAGCTCGACCACTAAGTCAGATCTCACTGACTCATTAGTTTGATCAATGCGATCATATGTACAGTACAACTGCAATCTTAACGGATAACTCTGTAAACCCTCTAATGAATGTCCACAGACCTATTAATGTTTTAGATGAACCTTGTGTTTATATGACAGACTTTCAGTATTTGCTTTGCATGGCCGAGTGACTTACTCTGTATCTGCCAAAGTGGCTCTGACGCTTGCCCACACGGTCACAAACATGGCAGGGACACCTGAAACACAGAGCACAACAGTACCCGTGACCCACTTCTGCCAGCTTGGCACTCCCCCACAAGGCATTGGACAGATCGCTCAAAGCAACACTCATCCACATCTTGTTTGTTATCTATGCCGTATACAACACTGTGAAGACGGATGCATAAAATTCACAGATATATATATAAAAAAAGAATAAATATACAGTTTTCCAGATACAATATATCTTTTGATGTATGTGGTGATTTGGCAATACAGCATCCACATTGTATGCGCTGTGCATACAGAACTACTACACACAGTGTGTACAATGCAGGAACTGTAGGACCCAGGGTAGGTGCAAGTTTTGAGTCTGGAGCCATCATTTCTTAAAATAAATGGTTTGAGAAAGTCAGGGAAAACACAGAAATTCTCGGCACACAGAGACATAAACACAGCCCAATAACTCAATAAACATGTCAACGGATAAACCACAGTAACCATTGTTCGATATATGGACTATAGCCAATGCAACAGTCTCCAAGAAACATACCCCAGCCAATCAGAGTGAATCCCCAGAGGTACTTCCTGTCGGAGAAAAAGGTCATGAAGATGAGGCTGTGTAAGTAAAGGCCCTCCACCAGGATCCAGTAGTAATTTGTGGCCAGGAAGTACAAGAAGAGCGTCACAGCAACTTTACAGCCAATCTGTGTGAGCAAAATAAAGACAGAGTTATCAAGATGAAATCATCTAAGAGGTATCCAGGGAGACACAGGAACTCAACTCACAAACTGGGTTTTGTTGCCTGGCGGTGCTTCCGTAATGGACTTCAAGTCCTCCACACTGACCCGCTCTATCTCCCCCAGAACATCTCCGGAATACAGCGCCATGTCTTTCACGAAGATACTGATGGCTCTCAGCATGAAGGACACAAACAGATGCATATGGATGTAGTTCCTGGTGCAATGCAATCGACTGCAGATGAGGAAAGATCACAAAGAAGATGACGTGTCGACGTAGTCAACAACAGTGTGATTTTTTTGTTGTGATTTTTTTAATTCTTCCTACATTAAACCTAGAACTAAAGTGCCAGGGAATAGCATTTCCTCCCCTTAGAATTTTTGTCTAAATAAATCAATATCTCAGAACTACTCAGAATGCAGATAGAACCTTATAATTCCAAAGGGACATAATGGACATTTGGCGGGCGGGGGGGCGGGGGGGGGGGGGCTTTGTGTGAGCTGAGGCCATTCCTCTGGAGGAGCCCGACGTAGCTCCATTCTCACAAGTCCGCATGCCCTCTGCTCTGCTTTAAGAACAATACTGCTCCTAATTAAACCCACATGAGCAGCACTCGGACTGTAACACATTCTTCAGATTTAGGAGCTTGAAAAGCACAAATATTGAAATGCAGGGCTCAGAGAGAGAGAGTTGTAAAAACCAAATTGCAAGCATGTGTTGCTAAGAGCCAAAGGCATGTCAATCTCCTCCTCCCAGGCTTATTCAGCGCAGTGAGAGCTTGTTTAGTAAATAGCCTTTCTTATCGCCACTGAAGTTCTTACAAATGGACACACAACAGTTTAAATTCCTGGGCACTCCAGGCAAAATATGTTGACAGTCATTATCACAGCTGCAGATATTTGGAGTAATCGCACATCCATCTTTGCATTGAGAAACAGAAAAACCCTGTTGCTTTATGAAATACAGATCACAATGTGAAAAGTGACCACTTAGTCTAACACACTGGAATTTAGCAAATGGATGCAAAAATCCACTCGCCCATTTGTCAACAGCCTGTATGTGTTGTTTGTTTTGGCCTACAAGTTGTTTCTTCTGGATTGTCTTGGCAACAGGTGCTTATTCAAACATACAAATGCATGGGCCGGGGATAAAAGGTGATGAAAAGCTGTTTTTTTTCTGTGATGCCCCCGTAAAGAAGGAAATAGATGCTCATATGAATTTGTCAAGAGACATCTGGTGTTTATTCAAACTGACCATAATTCAAAGCATAGACAGTAGGCCTACATATCCCTTCAATAAGACATAGGGAAGACTATGACAAAAGTGGTCATAGTGCTGCCTTAAAAAGAAAAGGTACTTTCAGGACATCATCCAGAGCTTTCCAACCACATGAACATCGATGTCTTCCATCACATCATTGATGTATCTGCTGAGAAAATAGCAATGAGAAAGAATTTGAAAGCCTTTAGTCCATCCCCACCATAATTATTTAAACAAACACTGGGTGATACAGTGAAGGGATTATTTATGTTGCATGCCAGGTTTAGACTTAACTACCTGAAATTGGCCATTCACATGTGCAATCTCCTGCAATCAGCAGGTCTGTGTAGGCGTTCTGGCAGTTGATGGCTTTGATGCCTATGCGCACAGGCTCATAAGTTTACCCAGCTATTCGACCGACATTGATTCGGATTCGACGTGTCAGAGGGCCAATACATGCATGCATGTGCGTCGCGCTCCCTCTGCTCCCGGGGTCACCGCACTCGCGCACGTCACACGTGTATAGCCAAACACTGCCGCTAATGTGTAAAACTCCCTCGACATCCTTGGCCAACATCTCTGTGCCCTGTTGCACCTGAGACTGCGAGCGCTTACATGTCGAACATGAGGCATGGCTAAAGTGGCCTGGAAAGGCCGTCGGAACATGGGGGGAAAGCCACGAGAGGCCTTATTAAACTCATTTCCCTCCGATGGGTTTCCTGGTGCCAACTGAAGTGCCGCCTTAAAACGTCAGGCCGCGGCAGCGCCTGGACCCGAGTCAAGGCGAGTAAAGCGTTTGTCAACAAGTCTTTTTTAGCACGTCCTGACCCTCTATTTAAATAAGCCAGTTGAACAAATATCAGAGGACGTTCTCTGCATTAATTACCAAGGAAAATGAAACCATTCAGCTTGGTGCCAAACTCACCCAATCATACACATACTGCCAGAATCTTGAATTTGTGAGTGTCAATCCATAATGAAGAATATGGATTGTGGAGAATGGGGTAGCTTGTGTTTTTACTGAACAACAATTCTAATGTCATAAAACTAGAGACACAAGTTTTATACTAGTCAGAGGCTTGTGGGAATTATATCTAAAACGTATTGTATGATCGATTGATTGATTTTACCCACTAATTAAGTGTTATTTTGAGACAGGATCTGAATAAATTAAACAATATATTCTGCAAATGCCTTAGCTTTTTTATATTGGACACATTGGTGGCTCTTTTAATACTATTGGCATTCATTTCATACATTCTATACTCTAACAAGCTTTATCTCATAATTAATCAGCATCAATGCCTGTGTGTTAACTACTGACTAAACACACATGCAAAAATAGATGAGGAACAATATCATATGCAGTCCTCTGACTACTAGACCAAAAGCTGCTATATGGACAAGCAGTCCATAGACACTGAACAAGACAAGTTGAATTGAATTCAATCAAGCAAGCCCTGATGCAGCCAGAGACATTAGGGGGTTGTACTGTAGTAAAGACAAAAACAACAGGCCCAACTAAAGTCATGTATGGAATGGTAAAAATAACACAGAAACAACAAAACTGGTAAAACAAGATTGAGGTTTCTGCTACAAAAAAGCCAATATCAAGCAAATCAAGTTTGCAATATTATTTCTAAGGAAAAATAATTCATGGCTAATTTTAATTTTAATTTAATTTGTCTCCCAAACTGCTTTGGAGCCTGGCTGGCTGACACTTTACTGCTAATGCATGAACAACTTGGGTAGGTAGGCACCATAGCTCTTCAAAGCCCACACATCTCCTCATGTCAAACCCTGTCAAGTCAGCTTATTTGTTTCACTTTCAAAGCAGCAACATGAAACAGTGCGGAGAACAGGCATCTACAGATAAAATCAATATATTACATCAGTGGTTTTCTCAACCTGTGAACAACTGTATATAAAATAGATTGAAGTTGACTGAAAAGAAAGCATTTATGCCGCATGTATCCCCATAATATACCAGCATGAAAGGAAGCGAAACATAAATGTCAACAGGAAGGAGCATGAATTACAATCTACCCTGAGGGTAGAACTTTCTAAAAGTCAAAGTGTAAAAGGCAACAGGCCTGCATTGGACAGAAATATCCTTTGGACTTTGCCTCTTCCCATGTTATGTGTTGGTTGTGTGCTTGTTAGCATGCCAAATGGGCTAGCAGCCTTAAATGTAAGTATTAATTATACTTATTTGGAGGAAAGGCCAAAGGTTTGTTATAGAATATTTTTTCTGCTAAAATGTTTCATTGCAATCTTCATAATGAACAAAAACACGATTCCCACATCCTCACATTACATTGCATGCAAGTAATGATTTGGCTAATTTTAACAGACCTATCATTAATCACCACCAGTGCAGACACCTTCCTATCATGTTCTTTTTCGTAATTGGAACAGGGACCAGAACTGCTCTTATCTCTGACATAAATTACTTCTGACATTAAAGAAAACATCATGAGATAATATTTCCAGTGCTCTACATGCAATGCCTTAACACAATCTGTAAGTGTTTAAATTCTTTAGTTTCACACTGTCCTAAGAAGGACATGTACAAATCTGATTTTCTGTTTGTCAATTATGATTCTTAATTTTTCTAACACAACAGTTCATCAGCAACATTGGACTTGTTTACATGTTTATTTATCTAAAAAAAAGTTTGATTAATAATCCAGTGGAAAATCTTCGTGAAAATACCCAGTCAGATTTAGATGAATTAAGTCCAACAGGACTGGAGAACATACCGGAAATATCCCAGGATCACCACGGCCACCATTAGGGATCCCAGTGAGATTGAGTAGCCCACGGTGTAAATTAGGTAGAGTCGGTCAAACACCTCCTGTAGGTCAAGACAACAAAGACAGATAAGCATCACCAGTGAAATGCTCTGAAACCATCATTTAATTGGCCGTAAAGGGTTTATCATGGATTTAGGTCCTCAGTATGGCTGCAAAAGGGTTTTACATGAACTTAGGTCCTCAGTACTGCTGCAAAAAGTGCAATCAAATGCTCCAAAACAAACTACAAACACATAAACACAGAATTTGTTCAGAAGTTTGTTTGTGAATTTTGTAGTGTTTGAGACTTTCGTGGTCAACTGGGAGAACACATCAAATGCTGTCTCAGATGCTAGACGCGTGCAATGTGGAGGTTGGGAGAACACATCAAATGCTGTCTCAGATGCTAGACGCGTGCGATGTGGAGGTTGACGTGTAAAAGTAAATCTGTGGCGCTCAGGCACGGGAAACAGATGGCTTACGGCCATAAAAACTCTGTACACATCCACACAGTTTTAATTACAGTAAGAATCCTAAACTTGCGCCCTGCTCCACAGAGAAACCTGAACGTTGCTTTGACAGCAAGCTGACACCCAGTGACTGAGGTGGTTTGAATAGCATTAGTTTCTTACGAAAACATTTTCCTTCAAGCGCCGAGGCCGAAGAAAAGAAGCGAAAAAAAAAAAAGTGGGGGAAAAATCAGGGTGGGGAATGCACCATTTCCAAAAGAGATTACTTCAAGTAACAGGCAGCCAGAGGACATTCTGTGCGGAGACCACACTAACCACGCTAGCTGGAGCAAGGCTGTGTGCTGCAAGAGGCCCATCTCAGGCTGATGTAACCAGAACTCGGAGGGCTGTTATCATTTAGCCTGTGGTGCAGAGGCCCGGCCAGCCCGAAGCTGTGGTGCGCACAGATTGCACTATAAAGATTTTCATTTGTGCGTATGAATTTTTCATCAATAGCTGCCATGGCTCCTGATGTGACTAGATCAATGTAAATAGCCAGTGTCAGATTAAAGAGGCACAATATGTGAGATTTCTGCCCACTGGCTCTTAGTTTGGTCTGACATTTCAAAAAAGGGATAGAAATGATGAGAGAAGAGAAGGAAAAGAACTTAAAGGAGAGGTCCTGCAATTTTACAAAATGTATCAACTTGTTACATGTTCTGCAAATAAACTCATTCATTGTTTCTGAATACATTTAATTATCTTAACCATTTTCAGGCTATGTGGTGGAATCATCCCATTTGAAGTTTTAAATACTTAAAATGGGATGATTCAACCACATAGCAAAACTGGTTCATTTCATTAGTTCACCCATCAGAGTACTTGATATTGAGAGCTGAGAATAAACATGTTTGGCTTGGTAGCTGGCCGTGGTCCTGGGATGCCAATAGCGGATTTGACGTGCAAGCGATGTCCACTGACACTCCTATGGATAAGGGCCTATGTGAGCTAGGAACTACTAGTGAAATGGAGAACAACGGGGAGGTGATGGGAGGCTTTGCCATGTGGGAGCATGTGATGAGGCTGGATAAGGAGGGCTTAGATCTCTTAGAAACAGAAGTGGGATGAGTGATGTGGGTCAATCATCCCTATGGGTTTTACCCAGTGATGTCCAACTTTTGTTATCTGCTCTCTCAGGAAGGCGCAGGTGCGAAGTAACATTAGGTCTGTGTGTATGGCACAAACTGACGGACGGGAGTACGCTCTCAGCTCTGTGTGCCGGTGTGAGATAGCATGGTGGACTGATCGAGAGAGAGAGAGACAGAGAGAGATAAAGAAGAAAAGAGACATTATCAGAATCTTAACATCGTAAAATATGTCATTAATCTGCGTTTGACACCTGACAGTGATACCCTCAAAATAGTCCGCATTCCTCCTCACCTGTCTATTTCCATTTGTCTCTGCAGTGTGATAATCAGTAAGGACAAGCAATGTTGTTCCAGACTTTCCATTTAAAGGAAATCTTGTGAGTTCTACAATCAAATTGATTCCCCTCCCTGTTGTCACACAGGGAAAAGGATTTCCATCCACTCATGTCAGGAGAACAGTTGCTCTGCCTCCCCTACTTAACCTCTCACACAGAGAGGCTTTGATGAGGGCAGACTGGGAACTCTTTGCCAGGCAGACGTCAGATGATGGAGCCAAACGTGCTGCATGCACTTGCAGGTTGCCCAGGCACCAGCAACTCCAAAGATCACTGCCTGGCCGACTCTCTTCTCTTTCTCCTCCCTAACAAAATGCACTCTCCATAATTGTCAGCTCTACACTAGAGTTAGCATAAGTTGTTTGAAGAGCAAGAACGTGAAACTGTGGCTTAGCATGATATTGTGCTGATGCCTTTAAAAAAAAAAAAAAAAATCAACTGTACAATCAAATGTGTGAGTAGTTCTAAAACATACTTAAGTCTAGGTCATGTCTAGGTCAGAGCAAGTCTCTGGAGAAACTTATAATGTTCCACATGAACATGATTATCGTATGAATAAATCCATTCCAAAGAATTATGATTGGCGATGAACTTTAATCCAGCCCAAATTCAGAATGAAAACAGCCACAATTCATCACTAACTCATACAGTCATTATGTCTCAGACCCTTGTTAAAATACTGATTTACTACAACTAAACAATCAGATGTCACTGGTCGGTTGAGGAGAGCTGGCTCCCTTTACACTGAACAGAAATACCCACCAAACATTCCCAGTATCCATCTGTTCAAAGAAATAAGTATTCCCAGACAAAATAAACATTTCAATGTTAAGACAAGCTATTTGCAAAAACATAACATCTGAGGAAAGTTTTGTCTTTTAATAAGTCTAAATACATCTAAACGAAAACAAATATCTGTGTTTCAACCAGGGCTTTGAACCAGATTTTTTTCCCAATTGGTTCGTTCCAAACAGAACAGTATTTTAACGTTTCCAGTTTTCTGTTCAACCCTAAAATTGACGTTCCTGAACCAGTTAGAACAAAAAAATAAAGTTCCCGAATCGGTTAATAACGTTCCATGTCAGCTGCGGGACATACAAATAAGTAGGCTGATCATTAGGACTTTAAATTATATTGTTAGTCTACATAACTTTTTTTAAGTCTCTATCCCGTCATCAAACATTAAAAAAGCATATAGGCTAGTAAGGCTACATTATGTAAGCGGCATAACTGTAATTCTGACATGCCTACATTTTTTTAGGCTACATTATGTAAGCGGCATAACTATAATTCTGACATGTCTACAGTACATTTTTTTTTCAATATTATACATGAATTAAGACAAGGAAAATTTTTGCCATGTTGTTTATTGGCAAACAACTGAAAACATCCATTATACTTCTTGCATACTGTAGCTCAATTGGTGCAAATGACAAATAGGGCAGGCTACATAGCTGTCATTGAGAACTTCAATTGACCAAACCTGGTCAGGGCCCAATCAGTGCTAGCCTAGAAATCTAGACGCGCCCCTAGCGGCAGCAAATTACATTTGCTGCCAGGGCTAGTCTAGCAACTCTCCGTTGGCTTGTGAGCTCTAGAAATTGAAACTCAATCAGGCCAATGAAATCATGTATAGAGTCGTTAGGTGGGCTTAACATAATGATTGATGGCAGAGTTGCAACGATTTGGCTTGAATTCCCTGCTACTTGAAAACAAATAAGATGGATGTTGCTGTTGGCGAACAGTGTGACACGAGTTAAGCTTTTATTAAGTTGGCAAACGTTTGAACTAGCCAACTAGCTCCGCTGGTGGGAAACGCATGGGACTCATAGCGCTGCCGCTGTCCTATTGCGTGCAGAGGGAATTTGAAAGACAACTGATTATCCCGCCTCTCGGACAGAGCACTGCGAACGGTGAGTGCCCAGACCCTACATTTTAATGTGGGTCTGGCTCGTCAGGCTAAATCAGTGCATTTGTTTCTCTTATGTCATCCAACAGTACAAAACCACAAAGCATTACAGAAGCACCACTGTAGTTCCTACATCCATCAAAAAGGCTGTGCAACTCACATAGCTAAATTTGTGCAAATAACTGAAATATGGTAGGCTACATACTGTAGCTGCCATTGTGAACATAAATTGGCTAAACTTGGTCAGAGCCCAATCAGTGTATTTTTGTCTCACTTGTCATCAGACAATTGAAAACCACAATGGTGTGTGCATAGCTGCCATTGTTAATATTAAACTTATAAACAAGTGCCCAAAACCTTGTCAGGCCCCAGAGGGAAATGAAAAAATATTATGCCTGTACAGCTGGCGGCAAACTTCTCTATTACATTTCTCCCGATTGGAAGTGAACCTCACCAAGTCATATTGCACAGAAATATTGTCAAAGAACGAAAAAAATAACGGTATTAACCGGTTACCATTATTTTAGATATATGGTTCTGTTCCGGAACATACATTTTTTTTTAAGTTTCTGGTTTTGTTTCTGTTCCTAGCAAAACATCAAACGTTTCTGGTTTTGGTTTTCGTTCCGTGAACTGGTTCAAAGCCTTGGTTTCAACATTTGACAAAAAATCACTTGAGTCACACAGTGTTAGTATCAGTAGCTCAAATTGTTGCTGTTTTTTGTCATTTTTGTATAGTGCTTGATACACAGCCTTTTTTTTCCTTATAAGCTATGTAATTGTGTGTTTCTAATTAATTCTCTTCAACTCAATCAATAATCTTCAACTCAGTTAGAGCTGTTTTATCAACTTTGTCAAATCTGTGGGTCTATTATAAGAAAAGTATGTTTGCAAATGACACTAATAAAAATAACAGCAGAGAACAACTGTGAATGCTAATGCCCAGGGGCCCAAGGGGTCAGGGGCCCTGAAGCCCAAGCCTTTGCATGCAATCATTGCCTTAATATCAACAAATCAGGATGTAGGCTATGAAATGAATCTGATTGAATTTAGTATTGGCCATCTCCAAAATGCACCAGAATACAGGAAATCACATCAAACAAATAAAAGAAATTCTGAGGGAGGACCCCCATTTTGGCCCCCATAAATTTCTATCATATTTAACCTTCTAGATAGATAGATAGATAGATAGATAGATAGATATATACTTTATTGATCCCCAAGGGGAAATTCAGGAACTTCTAACACTGTTCCGGTCAAAAATGACCGATTTACACATTCCCTGTACCATAAATATGGCATTTTTCATCAGATTGCTTCAAGATCTTATGATATCCTTCACACTTAGAAACACTTTTTTTGTTTACGATCAAATATGACCGCCATAGGAAATGATTAGGAAAGAGTATCATTTTCATCCAGGAGATAAAAGACATCTTCTTACACACACTCCTACAACTTACCACCAATGTTCCCACACACACACATGCATGCACACACACACACACACACACACACACACACACACACACACACACACACACACACACACACAGACACACATAAAGTACACACACATGTACACGCACTCACAGACACACACACACACACACACCCACACACACACACACACACACACACACACACTCAGTACATGTTGTCAGTTCATGTTGTCATGTTGCCACTTGTGTGTGTGAACCACCAATGTTCGCACACATATGCCTTCACGCACATACAGAAACACACCCACCCACACACACACACAAACAGACACACACACATGTACACCCACTCACACACACACACACACACACACACACACACACACACACACACACACACACACACAAAGAGTTCATGTTGTCAGTTCATGTTGTCAGTTCATGTTGTCATGTTGCCACATGCGCATGTGAACCACCAATGTTTGCACACACATGCATGTACAGTACGCACACACAGAAACACACACACACAAACAGACACACACACACCACACACACATACACACATTTACACCCACTCTCTCTCTCTCTCTCACACACACACACACACACACACACACACACACACACACACACACACACACACACACACAGTTCATGTTGTCAGTTCATGTTGTCATGTTGCCACTTGTGCATGTGAACCACCAGTGAGTGTTCGCACACATTCACGCACATACAGAAACAAACACACCCCCACACACAAACACACATGTTGTAGATGTTAATGTTCTAATAAGGTTCTGTTTACAATAATGTTCTATTAAATAATACTTTTTGTCATGGTATTGGTATTTAAGAGCAGTTAAAACTGTCCGGTCAAATTTGACCGCAAACAGTAAATTAAAGGGGGTAGCAACGAACAGTGTTTAACCCTTAGAACCCTAAGCTGTTTTTAGGGCATTTTCACTACCTTTATTCATAAGGATTTATTCTGGTCATTGTAAGTGCCACACACACATATTATATATTGTTTTTTTTCAGCAGAGTCTAGGCTATCCAGATCTGCCATCATTTCATTTATTAGTACTAGCATTGATTTTATTTTGATTTTTCAATAATTAAAATATAAAAATCATATTATAAAAATTCTTATATTTTGACCTGTATCTCACCACAGCTAGCTCTACATGCATTTCATGTGTGTGTAGGGCAGACTGTCCTGAAACGGGCAATATAATTGCCATGTTGGAGGGATACTCTGGGGCTGAGCAATTTACAGAAATATGTGGTGTGTGATTTACAGAAATAAATGCCATTTTTTATTTAGCGATGAAAAAAGACCATTCTGCACTCCATATCTGTGACACGAACTGATCTGACCTGACTTGACCCAAGTTTGCCTGTTAGCATGTGGGACTATGGTGTATGCACTCATGATGATTCTCAACTTTTTACTGCATTACCATGAACAAAGTAAAGGCAAAAAAGGTGTTTCTTTGTTGAACAAATTGGGATGCAATGTGAGCCTTGAATTGGATGCCATGCAGGAATTTGCTAGGATCTCAAAACCGGATTATGAACATGTTTTGCCATAGAGAAACACACGACAGCGTTGGATTATAAACATGCTTTGCCACAAAAACAGACAAAAACGTGTGGTAAGTCCAGCTATATGAAGTTATTATTTTGCTGTTACTTCGTCTGTTTTATAACTCAGAAGAATGTATTTGGTATCAAATGATAGCTCTGTGTCTCCTCTTTCATCTAACATACGTGGCATATATATCCGATCACGGGTCCGCGAGTAATTACTCCGAGAGTAATGGGTGTGCAGCGTTGGTTTGTGTACATGACGTTAATATTTTGCAGTCACTTCTTCTGTTTTTATAAGCCAGGAAGATCGATATCCATGGTACCAATGGATAGCCCTGTTTCTCCTCTTTCATCTGATATGCTTGCCATATCTATGCGATCACGGGTTCGCGAGTAATTCAAACGAGAGTAATGGGTGCGCAGGTGAACGCAGAGAAGTATAGACTGTAAATATGATGCAATTTGATTTAATTTCATGATTTTTTTTAATTTTCATACTTGATCGTACAGACAAGTGCATAGTCTCTTTGGAAAGCCCCAATTCTTCTCTGTCATAAAATAAAGGTTTTATCTCGTTGTGATGAACAGTCGCGGAGCAATGTAACAGAGAAGAAAGGGTGTGTTTTTTGACGCACTTTGCGTCAATCGGGTTCTAAGGGTTGCACCTCTGCGTCACATTATACCTTTGTAAGTCTATTACACATGACTGGATGACCAAAGTAATTTCTGGGGAGCTTATCACATAATTCTAGGAATGAATTATTTGTGCTTGATCAAACATTCCAATGTGTCAATCATGAGGATAAGCCTAATTAACCCAACAGAAATGAATATGGGACATGCAGATATAAATGACATATTGCAGACTTCAAGGCAGTAGGACTTCACAAAGGGCTACCTAGAAATCTGTGGCAGTCCTATTAGACAGTCAAAAGTACTACTAATCATTCTTCATAACATTTAAATCTGTCAACAGTTATTTTTTTCATTTTTATTTTAACATTTAGAATTTATATGACTGAAAACCAATGTCATCTTGTCAGAGAAACTAGACTTTGTATTCTCCCATACTGTAATTTTCAGCAAATTTATCTGTATGCGTCATGCCTGAGGATTGCTGGTAGAGCTGTGGTAACCCCACTGCCATTTTGGTTTTTTCATTTGAAGTGGGATCTTTGAGGGGACATTATGGTGACATTCCACATACAGAGCAGCTTTTTTCCACTGCGCTGCGCTCCAAAATCAATACAAGAGCTAAGGAGGGAAGCGGAACCAGTGTCGGGGCTGACAAAAGAGTAAACACTCAATTCAAACTCTCTATGGGCTATATAGGGGGATAAGGCTCCGATGCGCACAGTCAGAGTCTTCCTACAGATTTGCAATTCTCTATGGGCTATATAGGGGGATAGGGCTCCGCTCGCACAGTCAGAGTCTTCCTACAGATTTGCAATTCTGGCAGAAACCAAATCCCTAGAGAAATACATCGTTGTAATGACGCACAAGTCACCGGTTCCTATCATCTCACAGACAGTCTATTGCATACATCCATTGTGCACAGTTCACTAAATTAGTCCACCGCACACAACGTGCAATGGTAATAGGAAAGCCTTTTGACTCTCACAGTCACAATTCATTAAAACAGTAAAGAGTGCTGCTATTGGAACATGAGCGCAAAAAGGCATGACTGATAAAAGAAATATGATAAAATTTTCATTGCTAAATAAAAATGAAAGAGTAAGACATCTTACCCTCTCTTGGTTTTGGTTGTAATGAGAGAGGAATTTGGCACATTCGCTGTAATTAGCCCAGGTCTTATTGTTGGTGGTGGCCAGTTCCCACGTACCGTTTAGGTCACAGCGGCGATATGCATAACCTGTAGAAAGAGAGAGAGAGAAAGAGAGAGAGAGAGAGAGAGAGAGAGAGAGAAAGAGAAAGAGAAAGAGAAAGAGAAAGAGAAAGAGAGAGAGAGTGACCTCTGATGCACATGCAGCTAACTAGGGAATGTTCTCTTGTGCACAGTCACACCGATACAATGTGCATCAAAGACTGTAGGTTGGCCATCTCAAACACACAAATGAATTCGAACCATCTGGAGGTCAAAGCCATGCTGCTTCTGAGTTATGCCCATGTGAGATGACCATAAAACATGTACCTCACTGTTCTTGGAATGATAATTTCCCAGCTTTGGCTGCAGAATGCCTGAGTGGAATTCAGTTGCCATGTTCATTAATTAATGGAGGTTCATACAGATAGCCTTTGGCAGTGCATATACACTCACACACACACACACACACACACACACACACACACACACACACACACACACACACACACACACCTTTTTACTTTAGGTAAAAACCTGCTGTTAATAATATTCCACATGAACGTAGTTATTGTTATATGAATAAAGAATGCCATTTTTCCCCCTTGTGGCAAATGGAAAGGTACTCGGACAGAAAAAACAACATGGCCTCAATGAGAGACAACGAAAGATATACATAGTATTGTCCTGATCTCTATTGATTACATACATTGATGGCCACCAAACACCAACATGATACCATCTGTTTTGAGAGTTGAAAAGGTGTTGGATATGTCATTAATCAACCCAACCTACAGTGCTGTTAAAAAAACAAAACATGACCTGTCCTACTTTACTGTGATCTTTAAATAGGCCTCTCTTGGGACATTATGTCTGCAGCTGCAGGTTAGACTATGAAGAATGGTATTACAAGGACATTCAAGGACATGTAAGTTAGTAGTGAGTTACCTTTATGGTTAAAGTCGTAGACATACTCTGGGCAGGAAGTAGACACCAATCTCCCTGGAGGTCCCTCTGGCCAACATACAATTCCATCCCACTCTGGTAGACAGAAGCCCTCTAGGAGGGGACAAGATTTACATTTAAAACAGGTGTGTCTTGTGCGGCTCCTCAGGTGAATGCACCACATTACATTTACATTACAACACATGCAACACAAAGGAACGGTGCTCAGGATAGTTTCATTTCAAGCTTACCGATACATACACATATATTTTGAATGCAGGTAAACAGGCAAAAGATCAATGAATCTGTAAGGGTTCTGTCCATGAACTCATTTTTTAACCAGCCTTTGGCTTTCCAAAAACAACAGAACATCACAAACAGAGGAGACACAGTGCAGATCTGCAGAGGTCTTGAAAGATAATTCTTGGTGAGATCGAGCTTAACTTTTGCTATTGTTTACAATTATTTGAGTTGTCTAAAACAAAACAACCAACATGACTTTACATCTGTCAAATCATTAGATTTGAAATGTCTAGAGAACAGCTTGAGCCAGCTAGGTCTCTCTCAGCGGTTGCATAAGTAATACATTTGTCTCATAATGACATAAAGGAAATAGGAAAAGTCAGAGCCAAACAAAGGCTTAAACTGAAGAGAACAGTGCTGTGTTGATTTGTATGTCATGCCAAGGCAAAATAAATCAATTCCAGGGTACCAAAATACTTTGACAGTTTTTGAATGTCTTCATAGTGAAAACAAAATAACAGATAAATGAAAAGCGCAACACTGCTTACTTCATGTAGGGCCGTTTTGGACACGTCATAGTAAAAACAAACAAAAAAAACAGGATGTGCAAAGTTAGGCAGTAAAAATCTTGAATAGCTTTAATATTACCTGACAGCAAGTGTAATATAGTAGACCTATAAGACCTAAAACTATGTGACAGGCTGAGTTAAACAATTTGCTACTGCTTGTGGTCCTACTAATGACCCAGCCACCCCCCAACGCAAACACACACATTTCTATCAGACTGGTTCTCTCAATACCTGTATAATTAGCAGCCAATTCATACCTACTGTGCTGTGGACTATCAGATAAGAGGCCTCTCTGCACCTCAGAGAAGCCTAATGTAGGAAAGGAAGGAAAACAATATCCTTCTACAGAAACCATGAAACCATCAATACTTACGGCAATTTAAAGCTGCAAAGCTGCAATTTACAGACAATTTTCACTCAAGTGCTTCACAAAAACCTCTTCAATGTATTTTGGTCTCTAAAAAGGGCAGAGGGCGAGGAATGCTGTTTGACTAACAGCCCTGCCACACAGGCATCTCCAAGCCTGGCTCGAAAACAGAGGTAGAGAGACTATTGTAACCCTGTTAGGGGACCACAACGCCCATTTAACAATCTGAGTCGCTTTCTTTTCCGGACATAATTTCTCCAGCAATCAAAATGGTAACATTCCATACAAACAACGGAGGCAACAAGACAAGACTATTTAAGTGTTTCTTCTTTCCAGATGGAAAGGCAAGTCTCACAAAACCACAGTTGCAGAAATAAGCGACAAGACAAAACAAGGCAATGTGTACAAACAGCTCCAAATGTCCTCACACTTCAGCAAATATTGTGGAAATACATATAATGCATTGTTTGGAGTGTTAAACTGAACTTGTAACAAACCATGATAGACACAATTATCATTCCAAAAGGTTTCATAGTTATAAATACAATGAGGTTTACCACATCTATTATATGTTCACATTTAGCAGTTCCCATTGTATATTTACAGATAGCCTTGATGATGGGAATGGGAGTCTTTTATCTCCTGAGATGCTGGCCAAGCCTGATTTCTGGCTTTGCCATGGATGTTATTAAAACCAGCTGCCCCAGACTCGCCACAAATAACCAGTTAAGGATAAAACTTAACCATGCCGCCTCTGCTGTAGATCCATTATTTTCTCATGCCTATAATCACAGATTTCAAAGGGGAAATCAAAGGAGATGACGCTATTCTGTCTGTATGCAATCCAAACGTCCTGTCACTTCTGTCCTAATTAAAGAGTGTATAGCCGACAGGAGTAAAACGTTTTTAAAGATGGCTCTCCATGCAAATTTAACATAGCACTTATTATTACAACAATAACCAGATTTTTTCAGAAATCTCAACTCGCCGTATACAGTGCTTAGACCACCTACTGTACTATGGCTCTCAAATGTAGCTCTAAACATATACTGTATGTCATTTCCTGTTAAGTCCATGGCTCTCATTTAAATATAACCATATATTGCAGCTTGGGTGGGGGTTGAGGGGGGGGGGGCATGGCTATTGATGATGTCATTTGGGTTTTTAATAATGTTTTTCCTTGCCGTACTCACATTTGATTCAGAACTGCAGATGTCATAACACATATTGTGGGGCGTTTTGATATATGCAAGCTTTTATGGTGATTGCTGGTGTTATTTTACGGCCAGACCACAGAGCTTGAGCGCCGAGCTATTTTCACACACGGCAGAGTCTTGGGCCTGAAACCCACATCCCTCCACTGTCCGACCCATGCAAACCTCAGTGTCTCTCTCAATGGAAACCTTGTTTCAGGAAAGTAAGGGAGACTCGGTGCGCCCGACCAAGGCACAAACTCGAAATAATAATAAATAAGTGGACTTCACTGGCGCACACGGCAGCAGGAGCAAGGCTCCCCGGCCTTGGCTGAGGCTTGGGCCACCACCCCCTCCAAATGACTAGAATAGCTAAAATCAACTCACAGCTATTTGCTAATTTCATACCGCACAGAGCAAACGATTTGAAATATCCATCATAGCTCGACAGTTCTAATAATAGTGGGGCTGACCGCAGCTTGAGAGACACAAAACGCCAGGGGTGGCCTGACGCTGTAAAGGCCCGAACAACAAAGAGATGAAGCCAAAGATATCAAAAATTTGCATTAAGCAGCACATTGTCCACAGAGACAGAGAGAGAGAAAGTGTATGTGTGTGTGTGTGTGTGTGTGAAAGAGAGAGAGATAGAGAAAGTTTTAATCCTCTCCACCACAGGCTATTTCCCTGTACGCCGGTTCCATCAGAGGACAAATAGCCTGTCCCACAGAAGCAAACACTATGAGCATAAAGTCTTACATTTCATGATATTCACTTTCTCATGGGTGAGGGTCTTTGACCCCAACATATCAATGTGAGACAATGTGAGGTTATTAGCCTATCCATACAAATCTGTGCTGTTTTTCTTTTACAAACAATATAAACAACGAGCTGTAATAATTAGCAGTAAAGAGAAGGCGGTACATACAGAGTTTCTTCTTTTGGACCATGCAATGACCTTACCAGTCTAATTATTAGCATGTGTGGTACATTTACAAGATGGTGCAGAATATTACTAAACCACGGGAAATACATTTCCTTGGGCTATCATTACATCACAGTAAACACCTGTGGAGAAAGAACAGGGCATCCAAGTAGAAGTGTGAAACTTCTATAATTGGCTGTGAAAAGAATGAAGCACAATAAAACACTGACACTAATGACTGGGCTCAAATAACACAAAAGCAATGATAGAAGTATACCAAAGAAACAAATAACCAGTAGGATATGAATATGTACAACTCACATAAGTAGCCTAACATAGAGTAATTTCCCTCAAGCTACAAACTCAAGAAAGTCAAGAAAATAGAATATTAAAATTATAACTTTTAAGGCTATGCTAGGGTTATCTGAAAAATAATGTTCACTGTGTTCTCAAATGTTAAACATCAGAAAATACAGTATATGGCCATAATGTAAATGAGAACCTCCGTGTTAATGCAAAGAATCTTCTGCTCTTTTCCTTTTCTTTACACTACTCTCACAATTCATTTCAGAGAGCATTTAAGTGGACAAAATGGCTGGTGGTCGGCTCTCCACTAAAAGCTCAGCGCCCATCTGTGAGAGCTCAGTTTGTGGTTCCTCTGTTCCCCCACTTTTATGGTGGAGGAAAAGCCTCCCTTATGTTCCTCAACATATGCCGTGATCGGGCAGACGTGTGCACCCTTCCAAAAGGGGGTCAGAAAACAGCCACTAGATAAAAGCCCGGTGCCATCGGGTCTCATGGGGCTTGGATGTGATGCCCCCACCCCCCCCACACACACACACACACAGACCAGCTTGGAGGCACTGACTCAGGTAAAGACTGTGTGTTTTCCCCTCCAAATAGCCTCCATCAACCTGAAAGCATGCTTCAGAGAAGCAGTGCTCTAACTGCCTAATCTGCTGCCTGTCCTTCCCTGCCCACCCAGGATATAAGTGCTTCCCTTTGCTCTACTCCAGCGGCCAACTGACCATCGGCACGTCCCACCCACCTGACTGCGCCGCACCTCTCCTGCACTGCCTCCGCTCTGGAACGACCTCTCCACCCCGTCATCCCAACTCATAATTCTTTCATGGCCTAATTAACAGTCTCCACTAGGAGCAGCTGAGGCAATGCACCCTATGGTATCAGAGCAGTTGATGTCGGTCACTACACTGTGCTTTATCTTCTGCTGCCAAAAATGCATTTTCCAAAAAGAACAACAGTATTTAATTGGTGGAAAGATGTGTGGTCCTCTACTTAAAGTATTTTTTGTATAGGAACCCTGCAAAGGCAGTTACCGTATGCATGACAATACCCTAGTAAAGAGTGATATGAAATGATGTTCATGAGGAATAGTACCTTAGATGATGTTATTTGTGAAACATACTGCAACAGTCCAGTCCTTTATAGCATACACAGCTAATCAACACAGTAAGAGTTGCATGTCCATCATTATACTGTATGTTGGAGCTTACCGAAGTCAAATCCAACAATTCAATCCATATACTAAACAATATTGGTTACACACACTATGAACACATGTTCATCCACTGTTAAATCAAAAGTTTCATGTTTTAAGGAATGGAAAAATCCTGTCTATGCATTATCAACATGTGCAAGAAAAGTAATCTGCCTGAACACAAAATCAAATCCACAGAGTGATATACAAGAGGAAATGAAGTGAACAACAAGACAAAGACTCATGGTGTTGATGTGGATACAACTGTTTAATTTTTTCCTAAAATGACCGGTAGTCATCTCTGCTATAAAGATGAAGGAATTGTGTTATTTTCAAAAAAAGCTTCCCTTTTGGTAAAAAGTGAACATTCATCTCAGGTTGGTATTACTGAACCAACAGGTTGGTTTCAATCACTAGGTGTTCCTTCATCCAGCTGATGAGCAAATTAATTTGATGCCAATTTAAGACTCAATCAATATGGACTCAATTTTTTAAGATACGCAATGCACAATGCAATGCATTAATATCGACTTGTGTAAGTTAATGCTAACTCATCAAACTGGGCAAAACATTTTGCTACTTTTATACCATGTAACACCCTGCTAAATGCAAGCACCAGATGGTCAGCGCACAGACAAGGACAGTCTCAGTACATGAATTCATTTACAGTGGCGCCGTTTCCATGAAACTTCTAAAACTCGTACACAACTGTCGACCTCTGTCATGTTTATCTAGATGTTAAATGAAACGCTACTAATGACTCAACTGATTTCGGCCACATTGTGCAGTGTGACGTGTATACATTGCTCAATAAATGAGCAAATGCTGGTAGCATTGCATGGTTTCCACAGCACAGTGGCTGTACATAGTGTGCGTTGTGGATTCAAAGTGGTCCCCATGAGATGGTCAGAGGGACAGAACAGGGCTATTCTGATATTCAGATTTCAACATCTGCACAGAATCCTATTCAGTACCACTTCAATACCACGAATGGTATGTTTTAGTAATGAATCTGGCTATGCACAAAACAAAGCATTTCTTCAATTCCAAATGGATGCATTTTAACCAGCACCAATAAGGTCACAGAGGAATGACTGACATTGGGTTTAGCAAGCTTAATTACGATACTGCATGGCCATGGGCAATATTTATTTTACTGTTTGCTAATAACACATGTGCTGGCGTGCTCTCTCTTCTTGGAGGCTGTTCCTGACTTTAACAGCTTGATTACTTTTTGTCAGTGAAGTGTGGCATAGGAAAAAAGTAAGGTGGTGAAGTGATTAAAACGTCTTGAAAATCAGAAGCTCCCCTTCAAACAAACTGCTGATGAATAAATGCTGTGTGGCGACGCAGAGGTGTACACATGTTCTGACTTCCCTTCGCATGAGGCTCCATACGGGTTAGCAGCTTTTATTTAGAGATTTTTCCACCCTTGACTTGAAATAACCCAGCTTTGACCAGAGAGGGCAAAAAAAAAAAACGATGGCCACTCTCTGGAAAAGCAAGCTCAGATACCTGGAAAAGCAGAGTGCCTGTCTCTGACACGACACGTAAGTCATGTCAGGAGGCATTAGTGGTGACTGTGCTCAGACAAGGCCTCTGGACTGCCATCTTAAAAGAACCTAATGTGTGAGGGGCAGCTCTGCCCAGCATTAGTGTCCACCACCATTCAAATCAATATGGCTTGATGTAGCGCATGGCGTTGCTTGATGTGCACCGCACCAAGGAGCAGATGTGCTAATACGTTAGCGCCCGTTTTAGACTCAATGTCGTTGTGAGCCTAAAGACAGCACAAGGTATGCACAAACCGACCACACATGAATAAAAGCACACTCTGCCTGCTGCAGAAGCATAACACGGCAGGTTGCGCTTTTCTGACTTTTGCATGCACATTTGTGTGAAGGTATTGAGGTAGGAGTCTGGAGTAAAATGATGATGATGGGAGGAGGAGAGCAACAAGCAGTGGTTTGCAGTCAAAGATCTCTGCCTTTTAAGAAAACACAATGTGGAATTTCCCTTTTCGTCAATGTTTTATATACTGGGTACCCAATTCATCTAAAAAAGACAAAATGGGTCATGTTCCTACCCACAACAACAAATGAACATATTGTAATAGGGCAGTTCCACGCAAAACCGTCACGTCCATAACAAAACTAAACACCATGGCATTGTGCTGCTGTTATGGATGTAACAGCAACTAAACACCATGGCATTGTGCTGCTGTTATGGATAAACCGTCACGTCCATAACAGCAACTAAACACCATGGCATTGTGCTGCTGTTATGGATGTAACAGTTTTGCGCGGAACTGCCCGATACCAGGTGGTTGGGTGTGCAATGGCAGTACCAGAGTACCAGTACCCGACTAAAATGGTGAGAGATCAGAATGTAGAATTAATGGTCTCTATTGTCTCTCTGTTTGATGATACTTTATTTAAAAGGTTTGGCTCCTTTTCATCGTTCAGCAAACAGTTGTAGTGTGCACATCCCACCTTCTGGCAGGTGCAGGACAAAAGAAAACTATACTCATTTGAAAAAATATAATGTCCGCAACACTGCTATTGACTCCCAATTATTTATTGCAACGTTTCGACCCTGCTGGGTCTTCTTCAGGCAAATGAGGCTCCTTTTCATGCCAGACTTAGTGTCACGTTTCAAGACAGATTACATGCATATGCTGTCACGACTGAATGATACAGCATTGATTGAGCATGTAAAGCACGAAAAAATGTCAGTGTAAAATGAAAAGGCACAGCGAGTGCTTTTTGTGCACTATTTGCGCTGAGCTCTCCAACATACAGACTTTGCGTTAGAGAAGAGGAGTTTGGGAAGTGGAAGATGTGGGAAAGGAAGGGTATTGAGGACAACTTGTGTGTGAGAGGCAGTAATCAAGTTCATTTCCTTGGTACCCTCTGGTTTCTGAAACAAACAGCACTAATGGTTTGTTTTAGAGCTGTCAACGTTTTCCGTCAGATGAGCGAGGAATCGGTTCAATTTAATTGGAATGGAATAAACCAAAGTTAAAGAGAAAATAATAACAGAGTCAAGACTGTACAATAACCCACAAAACATGGGGTTTCAAAACAATTTGAAACAACTGTGGGTGAAAAAATGTCTGCAGTGGAGGGAAACAGAATAACCTTAAAAAGGCCCCCAATTCTTACACTGCCAGATGGACCTTAACTATGTGTTTAAATATAATTGTTTGAGAACAAAATTTAGAATCAAACATTAAATATAACAGCTTAATCTCAATGTGCAACTGCACATTATTTATCCAAAATATGAAATACAATACAAAAACAACATGGTACACAGTAAGTTACGTTTTTTTTTTTAGCCTTTAAAAAATCCAGTGATAATTACACCCTTAGGACATTGCTCACCAAAGGCATTCATTTGATCAATACTGTGCATCAATTGTTTTTACAAAACCCCACAAGATCAATGTGCATGTGTACTGTATGTATGTGTGAGAGAGTATGGTGTGTGCATAAGTATAAGTATAAGTATAAGTATATATACTCTTTTGATCCCGTGAGGGAAATTTGGTCTCTGCATTTATCCCAATCAGTGAATTAGTGAAACATTAATTATTACTAATTATAATTACAATAATATACTTCTCTCCCTCTCTCTCTCTCTCTCTCTCTCTCTCTCTCTCTCTCTCTCTCTCTCTCTCTCTCTCTCTCTCTCTCTCTCTCTCTCTCTCTCGCTCTTCTCTGTGCAGATGTCTGTAAGAATAGTTGAGTGGGTTCATCTGTGATACAGCCATTCAATTTAAGGGAACATTGTGAGTGTGCATGAGTGTTTGCCTTTGTGTGTGTACTGTACGTGTATATATGTTTACAATGGCAAAGAGCCAACACATTCCTGATTCTGACCCTGATCTGATAATAAAATAACGAAGCAAACATGACATCCTTCAGTGTCTCCAACCTCTTGTCTTCCCCGGAGAGCCATGAGCACCAGACCAAAGCAACAAATCAATCTTCCGTGGCCGAGATTCCTCCACCTCAATCAATGTCAGTTTATCCCCGGCTGAAGTCTATGAGACGCGTCAGAGTGTGTCACCTCTGCTCCCAGCCTACATATTGCTTTGGGACCACCTGTGTTATTATGACCGCCACGCAGCGAAGCGGCGGTCATATAGGTTTAGTCAGATTTTTTTTTTTTTCTTCTTTTTCGCATGGCCAATTTTCCGTCAAGGATTCCCGGGACACTGAAAGACCGGGGTACACAAATCTTGGTGGGCATGTAGCCCCACATGGATAGCATGGAACCATCGTTTTTCAGTTTGATCTGTGGCACTGGTGCCGATGCAAATGGTAGTAACTGCATCAGATAACAACGTGGATTTCGGTGCTTACATTTTTTTTTTTTTTTTTACACGAGGCATCCCCGCATGTCATGCGCCATCTAGATAGCAACACATCCAGATACAGTTAGCTAACATAAACACTGGATGTATAAATTGATACTTTAAAAGTATAAATTTAGCACCGGTATCGGATAAAACCCAAATGATACCCAACCCTAGTCTTAAGGGGCCATGTCAACCCATCCCATTACCACTTATTTCATGTATAGCGCTACCTAGTTAAAAATTAAAAAGCAAAAAAATAGGTGTTGTAATCACAATATCTCTGGCTGACATGGTCAAAACTGCACAAAATTGAAAGTGTAGGATCATTATGACACCCTCCGAATGCATGCAAGTTTTGTGGACTTACATTCATGGGGGGCCATACAATAAATTAATTTATGTGTACATTTAGTAACCGTACACCAACAGAGTTTTCTGTGAATATCTTAAGAACCGTAGGGCCTAGGATGATCAATTTTTTGCGTATGTTTGCCTCCAGGGGTCATGTTAACCCATTCGAAATGCACACATGTGCATAAACAGATATTCACACAGACACACATACATTCACAGTAGACATATGTACGCATGCATGCACATGCACACACACAGGCACACACACAGACACACCCACAAGCACACACACACACACACACACACACACACACACACACACACACACAAACATAAACACGTACACGCACACATGCACACAATTCAAGAATTTCTCAGAATTATGAACAGGCAAGATGGGGGTGGTGTTGCGCGGTCTGCCCGCGCAACACCAGTGGTATGACTCATAGCGGTTGCCCGTTATGAGTCATAAACAAAATATTTTAATGATATTCGGGTCATTTGCGGGCGGGTCAGTTAAAATTAATGAAATATATATTTTCTACAAATAGGCCTAGGCCTACTTAAAATATCACAAGAAGGCTGGCATTAATACAGTAAAGCATCAATACAGTAAAGTCAACAGTAAAGAAGCTGAAGACGCGAGTTAAAAATAATAGACACCCCTTCAGGAAAAGCGATATAGGCTATGGGAAATATTGAGAAAAGTTCTTAAAGAAGATGACAGTAAGTTATGGTTTATGTAGGCCTACTTCTTGCGAAGCCATTTAAAAGTATGACAGCCAAAACGGGCAGCCTGCAGGAATAAATGTTATGGCACAGACTACACATCCTATGTATAGGTTCGCGCATGCATAAAAGTTACAGTTGTGTTTGTGACTTTAAACAGTGGATGTGCTTTTGTAAAGCTTTGTGCTTCATTCAGCATTATAAACCAGTTCTTACGCTAACGTTTTGACCAGCAATGTATCTCTCTAGCCTACCTTGCCTCACCATTTCTGTTTTCGAAAGAAAGATGTATGTCCTTGGCCTTCAAATCTTATCCTAGTGTTCTAATCCTTGGTGGTTGCGTGCGTGCTTGCGCTCTTATTCTCATTCTCTCTCCTACGCAAACATTATGTTCTGCATGCCTAAATAAATTAGTTTGTTTTACAGAAATGGCCTACTGTCACACTGCATGCAGACTATAACCAAAAGCACACATTTTGTAAATAAGCGGGTCGTATCGCGGGTCGGGTATAATTTTGTCCTAATTAATATTCGCGGTCCGAGTTGCGGTCGGATTGATTAAAATATCGGGCGACCGCGGGCCGCTTGTGACCAAACCCGCGCAACACTGGTGGGGTTGTATAAAATGTATTTTACTTGTGAAATCTATGAACTAACTATGAGGGGGAGAAAACGAGTGGCAGGTTCCAGCTGGCTTGTCATTGTTGATGATGATTGATATTTTCTTTTAAATATAAGAAACGTATAAAAGGAAATCATGAAGGCAACAAATACGAGATTAGGGGAAATTGCGGATTTATCCGGTTCTCACTACTGTTATAAACTATGAGATCCAGGTCACTATGACATAGGCTGCACTCACTGTGATTTGGAAAGTGGACAAGAATATGAAGAGTTGTCTTTGCCTTTGTGTAATGGAAATGGTGAGTCTTGAAGTAGGCCTATTCAATAATTTGTTTACATGAAGCACATTGATATGCCGATTGAAACGCATTCCACTCAGCTAGCTAGGTGGCTACTGGCTACCAGGCTCATAATTCACATTTAATTGCAAACAGAAAATGTGAAGCAAGCATCATGTCATACATGCTTCTCTTTCCAAAGGAATGAAAGCTGTTTGTGCCAACTTAATATCATGCTTATCATTGTTAATATTGTGCTATACATGTGGCACAAACAATGTTTGAGTTTGTGGACTAGCAATAGGCTATATTTGAATGGAGCTGGTAAAAAAAGATCATTATGAGAATGTGTGGACAGTGGCACACAATGGGCTTAAAGTGACAGTGCACCATTTACAAATGAGATAAACAGCATCAAATGTGTAGTATTTCTTAAGAAATGAATACTTTAAAACAAGTGTTGACCTTGGCTTCCCTTATGAGTCACCACTGGCAGACAGCCTGATAAATAGTTTGCAGGCAAATCTGTGGCCTAGTGCAGTGAAATGCCATCAGTCAAATTATTACTCATACTGTACTTACAGTGGGCTCTGCAATTTGGAAAAACAATATATATATTTGTCATGTAGCTATCCGTTTTGTACAGATTACTAAGGTATGCACATGTGTATATTGTATGTGCATGCATATATCGCAAAAGATTTCAAGACAGAAACATTGAACATATTTTAATCTGTATTTATAAAAAAATAAATCTGTGGATTAGATGGAAGTGTTAAAATTATGATCGATAGTCTAATAATGCCATTATTAAGTGAAGAGTACCTGATGACTTGTTCAGGACTTGAAAAAGATTGGGACTTGGACTTGGACTCGACTTGGCTTTGATGAGACTTGGACTTGGACTCGACTTGCCCTTCTCTCTATTTACTTGGGACTTGACTTGGACTTGAGTGCTAAGACTTGGGACTTACTTGTGACTTGCCAAACAGTGACTTGGTCCCACCTCTGGTGAATAATGCAATTCAGTGAGACAGTTAGAATCCTATATGCCTTTCACCTTTTGTTTTTAGCCAGCAGCCAGACCAGCAGATACCCTAACTTTGCTGAATTACTGAAGCTAAGCAGGCTTAGTTAGTACTTGGATAAGAAACCTCCTTGGAAGAGTAGGTTTCTGCTGGAAGCGGTGTTGGTGGCTGGCCAGTAGGTGCCACTCTTCCCTGTGACCAAAAGCCACCAAACAAATATCAATCCCAATGTCCTATTGCAGTGACAGGGACACTGTACTGCAGGAGATGTTTTCTTTTGCATGAATGTTAAATTGAGGTCCTGACTCACCATGGTTGTTAAAGATCCCATGGCACTTATCACAAAGAGTAGGTGGTTCCCTGATTTGCTTTATTTATGTACACATACATAAAGACACACACATGTGTGTGCACACACACACACACACATACACACACACACACACACACACACACTACACATGCACACACACATACATGCACACACACGACACGCACAAACACGCACACAAACACATAAACACACAAATACACACACACACACACATGCACCCACAAATACAAACACACCTACAACACATGCACACACACACACACACACTCAGATACAAAAAAACACACACAAAGCACATATACACAAAAACAACCACACATTCTGCACACACTCAATGCACACACCACAAAAAAGGAACAAAGTAGGAAATGAACACAAGATGACAAGTGTGACTTATTTTTCTGGACAAAATGTGCTGGACTGGGCGGCGGTCATATTTTGTACCGCTCTGCGGTACATCTAGTTACAATGAGAAGTGATAAGACTTCAGGAGCTGAATCCTACGTGTAGCTTGAATGGCCTGTCGTCTTGCGTAATGATATTTGCATGTGGGTATTCTTAAGTGTGTCACGTAGACATGTGCCTGCCTTGTATCATGAGGACACAGTCAGACAATAGGCTTAGCTGTGAGTCGTGAAGGGTAATGACTTATTGCCAACGTAAATTCATGAAAAAAAAGATGAATTCATTAGTGTAAAGCAGTGTCTAAAACAGGAGAGGATAAGCAAACCTCTTTTTCTACCCACACATTGGTAGAAAGGCACCGCATGCAAGTGCTTTAATATTGACTTCAGGACTGACCAGCAATCTTGTGTTTTGACTTGATGGCTCGTTCACATTTTCTCTTAGCGTTGAACAATAGATAGATCTGCTCCTCCTTGGTAAGGACATCATCAGCATCCACCTGCATAGGGACAGAAAAAAATGTCAGACTAATTTGAGGCAGCTATTCTCTATTGCAGTTCAGTCATTGCATCAGTCATCGAAAACATGGTGGTGTCAATCAATGATGGCTTCAACACTGATGCAATGGCACCAAATTGCTATTAACAAACATGCCTGTTGTCGAAGGATGCACTTGTTTAATCAAATGAAAAACACCTTTCTTCAAACCAATTGCCTATCTTTTGAGAGTAATTTAAAAACACTTGATAAATTGGGAGAAATGCATTTCACAGAATCACATTGCTTCAAACCCATTGCCTTTGCAAGACAGTCAAGACAGTCATTTGAAATCCTTTATTCATTCCAACAGCTCTCGAAGAAAATAACCTGTGAAATGACTTGAGCTACCTAACGGAAACCATGCTCTTTCCAGTCGGAATGATTTATGTAAACTGTTAAGTTGGTAACAAATTTATATTCCTGTCAGAAGGAATATAAATTTGGACTTAAAGGACTGTGTGGACTCTTGGGCAAACAGTATCACTTGCAGTCTTTGTTGATAGTCACAGTTGGGGTTTCTGTGATCTGAGAAACTCAGCAGGCAAGATTCATTCAACACTGATTCATCTGACCTGAGTCCAAAAAACAAGAGGGGAAATAAGCCATTTCACAAGACTAATCAGCATTCGCTTTGACAGCAGTTGCGAAGTTTCGCCATATCCTAACTCCATTGTGGCCGTGTATGTCATGCTTGCCTGAAGGTAAATAGCAGTTTTTTTGTCCTGAGTGATAGGAGGAAACAAAGCTATCTCCCTGTGATGTTAACTCATCTTATTGTGGACAGCCTCAGGGGAACAGACCACCTGCATCCAACTTGTCAAGTGTGTAGCAATTTCAAATGTCAACTGGACATGGCAACAAATGCGATGCCACAGCCTTCACCTTGCCTCTACTCTGGCACTGTCTTTATCCCTCAGCCTGTTAAAAATCAATATTTTGCAACTGAACACTAGCAGCCATTCCATGGATCTATCAGCAACAAGTATCAAGTTCTACTCATACAGGTCACATGTCTGTTTGATGAAATGTAAATAGGATATTTTGCTCCACCACACCAAAATGAACGCAATGAATAGCCTCCCTTTTATTTTACTGCTTGAACGGCCGAGTGACTCTCCACTGGACTGTGCAGGGCTGTGTTTGTATATGATAATGAGAACAGAGTTTCATAGCGGAATTTATAATTCATAATTTCCACCGTTTTTAAAAGGGGAGCGCTGTGCTGATAAACATTAAATGGTCAGTTTTTGCATCAGCCCCAGGAATATCAACCTGTATCAGTCACGGAAAAAGGAAAAATAGTTCACAACGACAGTCACAAGTTATTTGCTCAGTCGGACAGCGTCCAAGATACAGAGGAAAGATAGGAACAAGATAAGCCTTTCATTACTCGCATAACCATGCATTGGCTCCGTCCTTACAGAGTACACAAAACTGCTCTGATATCTTTCTACATGACAGATAACGTTCTATTGTCTGCAAATACGCATCATAAATACACATAAATACAGTTCCTATGACGACTAGATGTGGAGGCCCCTGCTGTTTCCCCCCAACATGAAGACATACCAGTGACACCGGTGATGTCATAAGTGTTTCATGTCACCTTGGATGATAAGATGGAAGACAAATACTATCTACAACTCTGAGAGCATTACATCATGAGGGTAAGAAAACTCAAATTGGTGTGCTTATGTTCAACAGCTGAAGCACTAAGTACAAGAAAAAATGCCACTCTTGCCTGACTGCGTTTAACCCTCCCACCATACTGTTGTGAAAAAAGTCTCAAAGCCATTGTGCCCCTGCGTGCTTCAAAGGCTGACCACAGTACTGTCCACAACAAGTCGACCTGACTTCATTCCAGATAGTGGCATCACAGTTCAGCAGAGGTGTGATGTCAAGCGAATGTCAACGAGTTGTCAAACACACTTACGCCTCCGAGCTAAGTGCTACCCGGGAGGACTCTGTGGTGTCGCGCAGCAGAGTGGGAAACCATGTCTGGCCTTAGGTCAGTCATTCTATGGCAACACTGTGCGCTGTGGGACCATTATGCAGGTAGGACACCCAGGCAGGGGCAGCCATGGCCTACTGGTTAGCGCTTCGGACTTGTAACCGGAGGGTTGCCAGTTCGAACCCCGACCAGTAGGCACCTAACCCCTCACTGCTCCCCGAGCGACGCTGTTGTTGCAGGCAGCTCACTACGCCGGGATTAGTGTGTGTTTCACCTCACTGTGTGCTGAGTGTGTTTCACTAATTCACGGATTGGGATAAATGCAGAGACCAAATTTCCCTCACGGGATCAAAAGAGTATATATACTTATACTTAACAAAGCGGTTTTCTCTTCCAGGAAGGAAGATTCTGGTAAAACTGGTATAATGAAAACCTTTTCTTCTTTCACTATTGGATATTGCGCTCATCTCCCTCACCAAACAGTGTGTGCTCTCGAATGATTTCTAACGACAGATGAGTAATTAGATGACTCATTGCTTGTCCTTCAGAGTCTGGACTTCTTCCTCACCCTGCTGGGCTTCTGAAGGAAACGCATGTGCCTTCATCACTTTCACTATTCATGAGTTGATTTAGCCACACCATGTCCACCGACAATCACCAAAAAAGCCCTAAGTGAATTGGCGCCCAATTAGTGCTGGAGAGCATGGCCTGACGTCAGAGGACTTGGACACTTTGTCTCCTTCCTGGCAGTATATTTCTGAAGCATAATATTGAACTTACAAATATATAACTGCCAAAGGACCACAGCACCTGAAACCATAATACTTCATCCTTCCATATTTTCTCTGCTTTCAGGTTTGAAATAAGGAAGCACATTCTGTGCCGTGAAAGGAGGCACAGAGGGAAGACATTTATGGCTACGCAGAGTAAGGAACCACAGGTGGAACAACATTTCACCACAAGCAAACAGGGACAGATACAACTGGTTTGCTGTGTTGGCTACACCAAGATAGAATATTCCAAAAGCTAGTCCAAAGAGAGTATAAATCTTGTCACGTTACTGACAAGTGTAACAGTCTGCATATCAATTTACAAGCGCACAACCTGTACAACATCTCACCACTTACTCTCACTCTGTCTTTCATTCTCTCTCTCACACCACACACACACACACACACACACACAAACAGTTATGTATTGAACATTTCAAAGCAATGGCACTGTATAATTTGCGGAATTTATTCACATTTCTACATTTAATAAAATTGAATTTATAACACTATGTCAGAGCATTCACTGGAGAAAGTGAAAGCCTGGTGGTTCTGCGGTCAACCCTTGGAGTACGCCAGGGCACTCTGGGTGTGAGAAATGTCTTCACTTCACTTTGAGTCGCCCACTGTGAGGGAACAGGCAGGGGGAAATATCTCCACTTCCAAAACAACAAGTCGTCTGAGAGAATTAATGCCCTAATCTCTCAGCTCAGCTTTGTCACCTGCAGTTACCATCCAATGACTTCAAAGAGCCGCCCACGCTTCTCCTCAGAAGGCCGAGGCAGGAAATGACCCCTAAGGTCAGTTCCCTTTCTATTAAGCGGCACAAAATATATGTCACTAACTTTGGAGCTGGCGATCAGAAGAAGATGTGTCTGCGAGGGGTACTGCTAAACAGGCAGAGCATGTGGAGCCTGGCCTGCTCACTGCGCTACCATGGAGCACAAGCAGGACTTGTGTCTGCATCTGCTCCGTGAAATACCTGGACTTAATCTCATCAGATTCTTATCATCTTGGAGAGGTGCCAGGGATGCCTAGAGCATTTAATGAATATTAAATTAAGACAGAGCACAATGCTCCACTGCCCTGGGTTGAGAAACAAGCCACAGCCTGTGAGGACGCACGCTTGTCCACAACAGGGGCATCTGTCCCGAATCATCTCCGCCATGGCAGAGGACTTCCATGGCTGGCAGCTAGTGAGGTAAAACGATAGTCTCCCCTTCCATCTAGATATGAAGTGTAATTTGGGATTGAGCTGTCCCAAGATGAGGATCATGGGTAATTAGCCTGCACCTCACAATTAGTTTAGAAATGTATTCCTTCTCCACTGGCTCAAGTCCCAGCCACCACAGAGTAAACACAGCTTCCAGTGGGGTCGCTGTGCATGTTCTTCTTTACGGCATTTCGTTAAAAATACAGTGTCTTTTTTGTTGAAACTGTCTGGCAGGAGACCAGGAGCAAAATGAGAAAAATACACAGAATATAAATATATGTACAAGTTTTTGGCCATCGCCGATTTAGGCAAACTTGAATGAATATTATGTCTCTGCTTGTCCCAAAGAGGAGTGTCTTGAGGATTGACATGAAATCCCTCTTTTCGAGGAAATACCTCAACCAATATTGAACTAGCTGTTTTTGACCAACAGTGAGAGGGTGGTGTACAGATTTCATTTTCACTGATACAGGTCTTACAGAACTATTCTGCTTTTCTGTCTGTAAATAGGTAGGCCTCAATTAAAAATGTATCAAACTCATTTTACTCTCGACAGCCAAGCTTGAGGCCATTGTTGTGCATTACCGGAACCACCCTTCGAACATCTTTTGTCATGAAGCACTCTGATTTTCATTGTCATATTCATAGATGATCTCCATTTTTTACCGGCAGGGGAAGAATACATCCTTAACCCAAACATTCAGTACACAGCCTCTTCAGATTAAATATGAATCTGGTACTTTCCCAGTTTAAACTCAAGCACTGTTTCACAGAGTTCACACATACGTTTTGAAACTTTTTTTGAAAGAGCACTTGAGTCAGATAAATAAACCATGATTTGTAAAAGTACACGCATGCCTCAACAGACAATCAAAACTAATTCCACCATCAGCATAGTCAGACAAATTCTTCCGTTATCATTACAAGAAATTGTCTTGACTCACAAAAGACCTTAGAATCTGACCTCCTTGACCAAACCAAATCACAGTGCGCATTTTTTGTACACTAATATCCAGGACCTGCTTTGTTTCAGAGGCAGTTTCTTCTCTGCTTTGCCCACTGTGAGAGAGAAACAGCAGATATGTGGTTCACAGTGGATTACCACCTTACTGTGGTCACCATCAGCAGTTCTCGTCTTGCAGTGCTCTGCACAATACGACCACTCTGGAACAGTTGTGGTGGACCACACCATTTCCTGAGATATTATTTACAGGCTCTGTGTCTGTTGTTTAAAGTATTAAGTTCCTCTCTGCAGATAAATAACAAAAAACCCTCTACTCCAAGCGGATTATACTTGAATTCAGAAAGCTGAAGATTAGTGAGTCATTTACAACAGGACACAAGTCCTCAATGACTGTGTCAAAAATGCAAAGAATAGTAGTTGGTCAAGTCCTCTGCAGTTTGCCCTGTCTGTTTTCAGCGGTATAATCACATTTGAGAGGTGCCGCAGGTAGTTGAGAGGTGCCGCAGGTAGTCTCCGGCTGTTGCTTTTGTCTGCCAGTGTTCTTACAAGCCTTGTTTTGTGCTGTCAGCTTTACATTTCAGATGCCGGAGCTTTGAACACACTGAGAGAAGTTTATACTCCTTTTCAGCAAATTCTGCATGCCTCTTGTGGCCGTTGGGTCATTCAGGGATACAGCCACCACGCATTAAATCACTTTTATTACAGGGAAAAAATATTCAGACATTGAAGTGTCACATCCTTTAGTGAACTGGATTTCCTCTGAATGTCCCTCTGTATTGGAAGCTTAGAGTGTTGTGAAAAGTGCCCTTGACTTGCATGTATATATTATGGTAAATGAAGATTTTCATTAGGTTAACCGCACAGAGTAAGACTTTCCGTTGCACATCACACTTCATCACGAGGATGATAAATAATACACAATTTGCATTTCTTACTGTAAGGCCACTGTATTTTCAGAAGGACGATTAATGTATAATGTATTTATTATACTGCTATTTATTCTTTTATTTACTGGTCATTTGCCCTTTTTTGCACCATGGTCTAACATTTCCTTCCTTGATGTTGGCCTGTTTTCAACATGCTATCCCTGGGGTTTGCTCCCTCTGTTTTTTTCTCCTTTTCAAAAAATGAAGGGATCTTGTAAATTATAGCTCCACTGAATCTTGTTTTTAATGGCATGCCCACAATCTGGGAAAAAAACATGAATATGTTACTTCTGACATATTACACCGCATGAATGTTTTAGCGGACTGGGTTCCTGGATATTATAAACTCTATGAGTCAGTGCCACTCCTCTTCAACTGTGCAATTTGCATTTGATGATAAAAACCACAAACCACAAGACTGGTTGTCCCTTGGAAATGCTTGCAAAACCACATTCTGACTTAGAGCTGCATTCAGCTCCTAATTATACCCTGTCCAGGCCAGATAGGGCTAAAGAACAGCAGTTTGTTTCGTATGGAAACATTGTGTGTTGCCTTAGTAAGCACACATGCCATGGGACCAAAAGTGGCCTATCCCAGTGTTGTTCCCTCTAATTGAGGAGAGAGCATTTATTTCTCATGTTATATAAAGATTTGACTATAGAAGGTACGCTCTTTTTCTTGCTCGCCACAGCCGAGCCAAAGAAGCATTTTCATTTTCAGAGAGAGATTAAAAACTGCTAATGATTATATAATCATAAGGCCACACCCATCCTTTCATAATACCTTAATGGACCTGGGGGGGGTGGGGGGGGTGGGGCAGTACCCGCATGATATGTTAACATGCATTTGGAAAATATGAAGCAGGTCAGCCTCTAAGGCCCGGGTGATAATCTAGAGCCCCACTGGGGATTACATATACATTTTGAAAGTGTTGCTTAAGAGCTTTCTATTTTGAGATGTTGCAGATGTTCAGCTCTCAGCTTGCGTTATTGTAATGGAGCTCGAAGCTAGAAAAGTTGGCTTAAAAGCATCAGCCCTGTATCATCATCATCTAACTCAGTGGCACATGGGAAATGTTTATTGTTGTTCATGTGAGACTGAGAAAACTAGCAATAATCCACTGCTATAAAAATATCCTCAAATATAACCACGTGTTATCCCAAGCAGACGCTGTGCATCAGAGATAAGATATGATGATGCAAAGGGCCTACACTTGAACTCAACTCACTGCAATAGTATCATTACGGGATGAATCCGTTCCTGTGATCCCTAATAAAAAACAAGAACCTAACTCTGTCTATTGATTTCACAAGCAGCCATTTGGAGCTCTATTCTCAGCGCACTATGTGTGCAACATTGCGTGGTGCACATGAAATGGAGTTCCAAGGCAATTACCAGGGACCCTTCAGACAGCACTATTGACCTCTGTCATCACTGACAAAAGCAGATAGGTGTGCAGGGTTAGACTAGCCTTTTTCCCTTCACCATCTACTTCCTCAGGTAAGTCTCTAATGGACTCATGACATATTTAAGATGCTCCATCAGTTTGTGAGGATTTCTGCAAACACAATGCCAGTAAGAGGCTGAAAATGCCTGAAAGCTCTCTCCTCTAAGATGTCACATGACAAGTACCATAAATGAATGATGACTGGACAGACTACTCTGAGTACTCAAGGAACACCCTGCAGACACACAAAGCCAAAGACATCCAGGCAGGTAAAGGTAAACTCAGTGAATATCAGGTCTGTGCCAACTGTCAACACACAATTTATAAAACAGCATCTAAAGGAGTACCGTCACACCGGGAAACAAACGTTCTAAAGAATATCTGGGTTCATTGAATTCAACATAGAATTTTAGAACCTTCAATTGTTGTGGAACTTAGAATGTTCAAAAACCTACACTTTTAAGGGTTAATTCTCATCCTTTTGAGCAGATTATGACATCATTTATAGGCCAACATAATTATTCCTGGTAAAAACATACTATTAATGTCTTGACATTAAAGCTGGGAACAGAACTCCTGATTGTTTTCAATTGTACTCGCTGAGAACGAGATTTAGTAGACCAAACCTACAGACAGAGTCTGGTACGATTGGGAGTTAGTTACGAGCACAAACATAACAATTGAGCTGTTGGCTGTTTAATGTCATAATTACAACCATGGTGACCATAGAACAGACCAGGCTTCAAACATGTTTCATTGAATCTGATTTGCATCAACAATGGAAAGAATTACAAAGAATTCAAGTCTGTCACCCAAACACACATAACAAGTCCTGCCACAACTTAACACTGCAACTACTATTGACTCCGTCGGATTTCCCATGATGTCCACAGACATTCAATCCTTTAAAAATCTGGCTTTAAAATCAGGATGTCTGTTCCCGGCATTAGTCCACCTCAATCATAACTAATTATTCTTAAATGTGTTAGGCGACTTATGTCTGTTGTGTCTATTAGCCATATTACTGTATCACCCATAATCCTTCAATTAATCGTCTTTTTAAGAGAGCTCAATTACTTGTCATATTCATTTACATAAGAGAGGCACAGAGAGAGAGAGAAAGAGAGAGAGAGAGAGAGAGAGAGAAAGAGAGAGAGAGAGAGAATAAAGATAGTCCTCTTACACTGTTTGCACATTTGTATTTGCCAGTCCTAGCCTCTGATATAATGATGGGACACAGCTTCTTCCAACAGGATAAATCTCTTATATCTGTGCTATGAAACCTTAATTTGGTCAACCAGGTACTGCTCAAGGACATTAGGACAAGACTAATGTGTAGTAGCTAAGGAGTTAAAAAAAAAAAAACATTTTACATGCCAGTCTTTTTTTTCCTTCTCATTAAATTGTAATTTGACCAGTGTGTTTTCCACCTACATTTCTTCTGAATAAGACAATGAACTGTGGATTCCTTAAAATAGCCAGTTCAGAGACAGCACTCTGCATTGTGTCCCCCGAACACAGCTATGAGACTGACTTCATTTCCACCCACTATCAATGTCAAAACTCTCAGGCACACAATAAAGCCTACAGCAAGTTACTCAACCTTGTCCAATGTAACAGTGGTATATTTCTGGCACGTTTGGCATATTCAGCTAAGTAGTCCATTTACGGCTTTCTTTTATAGGAGGGGGTTAGGTATTTAGTAAAAGAAACCAGAGACCTTTTAAAATGCTATCTTACTTTCCCATGGGAATATCAAATCATGGACTCAAAATAATAACAAATACATCTGGTGGCACTGCTGCTTCAACAGTCATCCACTTCATTAGGTTTTAGGACTTGAAATACATATGTGTACCCAAGTACAGACACAGCAATGTTGTGCCATAACAATCAGACTCACCCCTACCCTGTTGCACTTGTTTGGAAATCTCCATTGGTAATTAAAACTTAAGATTAGACAATAAATGTAAGGTCCTCTGCCCTTCAAATATTGTATGCTATCTACTATCATAAACTGAAGGTACACCCATTCTCAAGAGAGAGCTCTCCTCTACAAATCAAAACAACCATTTTGATTATTCTGTTATTCTGACTTGCAATTGAGAATGCAGACAATAATGACCAGCTTTAGACTGCCTAGGCTATACCCACAAAGGCAGTGATGGGGCACCTTTTGAATTCCTATAACACACATCTGAATGATAACATGTCCCTGTAGGGTAAAGCAGCCATGCAAGACTGGGTCAGCTGTACTGCTGTACTTATCTTGTGTTATTTTTTGTTGTTAACCTGAAAGAAATATTTGAGTTTTTACTCACTTATACAAGAGGTCTCCTACTGTAATAACTTTAATGCTGTTCATCACTTGTAAGTCACTTTAGATCCAACTGCTTAATGAATGTCATGTAATTGTTAATGTAAGCGGTGGGGAGGTTTGTACCAGAGCATGTACTAGGGACTGTGTAATCTAGTGTGCAAAGCCGACTTATGACTTCTCTCACTCCCAAACTACTCTCAGTTCACAATGTCAAAATACAAAAAAGCAATGTCACAATGTCAACAATCAGCAGATGCTCCCCACACTCCAGGACGCTCAGCATTATTTTTTTACCACAGCACCGTCATCACCATGTGAGGTATCTGTGTGTACATGCTGCTGATTACGGCTGCTTAAACGACGAGGCCAGCCGGCCCACAAGGAGATAATCAGGAGTTGCTTAATTACTAGAAGTGTCTTGTCCTCTAAAGCCCTAGCCTCTCTGATTAGCTCATTAAAAGGTCCATTGTGAGTGGACCTTGATGAAACGGTCAAACAGGGTTGTGGCTGTTATCTAGGTCAGTTTTTTACCCTTCCAAGAGCCTAAAAGTGTCTCCAAATGAGGTGTCTTCAGAATCAGCATTAGCAAGTTGGCACACCAAGTTGCCAATATCAGTTGGCAGTTTGTCTTGACCTCTGCAGGCTCTCTAGTCGCACTTCGCAGCCTCAAAATGAGGTTTTACGGGAGAGGCGAAAATCATTATGTGCGGAATATTATAGAGGGTGTGATAGATCAAGACAAAAAAAAATCAAACACACAAATAGATATAGAAGGGCTTAAAATAAGCCCGAGATCCATCTTTCCTCTCTTACACACTATTACAGAGGTTGGCCTCGTTGATTTATGTCCTCATATTCCACTTGCACAGGCCATGGTTCACTGCTGATCTAAAGAAACATGACGATTTCTCCACTCCATCAGTTACATGGTTGATTTGCATATGAAGCAATTTCCCAATGGCATTTGTATGGGGCAAAAATAGAGTCTGACTTATCCAGCCTAAGGAAAAGGTACACTGTCTTCTGACACATGTGAAATTATGCTCAGATGGAGTCAGAGATTTAATGAGATTTTATTAGATACATTTTGAAACAAACTATATTATGCATAGGCTTCTAACCAAGTCTAGCCCAAAAGATTCATAAGGTCAACTTTGGCAACAATAGATGTTTACCTATTATTCATCATGTATTATAAGAGTTGACACCTGCATGTTTAAATTATGAAAAAAACATGACCTTTACATGATGAACAACATCCATTTCACTTTCATGGTCAAAACACAATGTGCTTTCACAAACAACCCTATTTCCATTCAGTTTCACTGTGTGCATGATTACCTCCAACATTTACAAAATGTATGCACCACTGCAAATTTCGCAAATTTTGTGATGCTAAACTTCAGTGAAGGCAGTGACGGTAGCCAACACAAAGTGGAACCATTTCAGATTGATTCCTCCTGTAACCATATTGAAATTCCACAGATATAGCTTCCATCATAGCAAAACTGACAGAGTTTTTTTTTTTCCAGGCCTGTACTGTGGGGTGCATTAACAATGAGGCAGGGGTGCTGGGGGCTGAAGTCCTCACATCCACAGGCTGGAAGTGCCCTGGCTGACAGAGGAAGTAAGCATAGTTCAATTTGCAACTCATTCAATGTTCACATGCAGGGGTGCGACAAGTACCGTAGCTCAAGGCTTCAAGAAGCCTACTGGTATCTGGCCAATACTACATATTGTGCAGGCTACTTGGTGTCAGGAAAAAGTGATGGATAACGGTTCATACAAATACATCAGTGAATTCTCAGAATTATTTTTCAATTCTACCATAATTCTCTTTTTAAATCAACTGACGGCATTCTACCAACTCTCAAATGAGGCATTCTACCAACTCTCTGACTATCCAATCGTTCTATCAGACAAATGGAAATACAGGGCTGTCAAAACATTGTCAGCAAAGCCTTCCATAATCTAAAAGGAAAGTAGTGCCTGACAGATGTCAGCAGTCTGGGACTATTTCATTATTAATAAAAAATGTAATCAGGTTGGCAGACTGTGAAATGTGCTGCATAAGTTAACTTACTAGAGTCACTAAATCAGTCAGTTCCAATATAATCATCTATAGCGCCATAAGGACGAGTATGGAGACTTTACAAACGCTACTGAAACAACCTTCAACCAACCAACCCTGCAAACAGTCTTGGAGGTCCATGGGAGGATGCCCAATGGCTGCACTGAAGCTCACTGAGGCTTGAGAGGAACGGTGCACTGCTTTCGACGGCCAGGCCCTGTTTAATTCAAAGTAAACTAAGATTGGCTAAGATTATCTGACAATAAGTGAGACACTGGACAGTGTACACTGTTGCTACCATGTAGTTAATGATAAAAGCTTTGACATGGAAAACTTAGGCTGCTGTACCAGGTGTGTATGTGTATGTGTGTGCATGTGTGCATGTGTGCGTGTGTGTGTGTGTGACAGGGTTCTGAACTTCCTAATAATATCAGGTAATAATACATGTGATTTTAAATGTTGTTGTACCTTTCTCTTAAATGCTACTGCCAGCAGTGACATCCTCTACGTGTTACTGATGGTAAACTCATCTGCTTGTCAAACCACTGGCTGTGAGTGTACATTAAACAGCAATGACCTGCATGGAATTTTTATCCAGACAGATGGTTATGTATAAAAACACTGACCATTACTGATGCCAAATAATTAGTGGTGTTACATTCATTTTTTTTTACATTTATCATTCACCATTGCATCAACTGAAAACATAATGGCAATTTAAAAGCATGCTTGCCTGAAAGTCCACTCATAAGAAACAGAGAAAAGCTAGTGATGCACTAAACTGATGTATCTGATGCTGACAGACTGTTTAGTAAGAAGCTGATGCAAACTGTTTCCCTGTTGATCACTACTACTAGTAAACACTAAGAAAATGGATACCACAAACTTGCAAATATTTTAGTAGGCTGTAACAATACTGAGACCAGTGGTAATACAAGCTCCATGACTAAACAAAAACTATGTATTTTGCCCATACTGGAATCTGCCCAAAAAGTGAGCTATCAGCGGTCATATCATGACAGCATAAATAATACATGCCGCCAACTTCTGCCCTCATACAAAACAGTGGCTTCTAACACCCTGCCTGAGAGCACCTACATTTAAATAGCGTGTTCTGCTTATGGCCTTTCAACATAGGGCTTTCTACAGATAGACCATAAATGCCACCGAAGTCCTTTAAGCCTGGTGTTTATCTTTTCTTGAGATGTCTGAGGGCTCTGGTGTAGTGAGAGCAGAGCCCATGTCAATAGGCGACCATGAGCAGGAATGTGAACGCTAAGCAGTTGATAGCATGCGTCTACAGTGCATGGACCCTGCATACATTAATGTTCAGGCATGAAGGCTCGAGCAGCTCTGGATAAATGAGGCCCAGTGTTTTCCTACAACGTCACTGAGGTGGTGTTCACAGTAAATGACTCACTCACTGAACTCTCCCGCTTCCACTGAGGAGCGTGTGAAGAGAGAGCACACAGCCCGGGGACCGTTATCACAGGACTATGGAAAGGAAACTAGATCAGTGAAGAAAGAAAAAAAAGATTCTCTCAGATTCTCACCTGGTTTAGCGTAAAATTGTCATTTGTATTTGGCAAATTCATCTCAATGTTTCAGGAAAATCTGCCACTTAGTAAACCAACACCAGTTTTGTGTGTTTATAATGACTGTCCATGTTGTTAATTCAGTGTTGCAAAGTCATTTTAGCTTGGCGGCAAAGTTGTTGTTGCTGTTATTTGGATTTGAATTGGCTAGTAGTTTGCCTCTACAGAGGATTTCTTACTCTCGCTGGAAAATCTTGAGCTGTGAACTGCATACTTACAAACCCATAAGCCCTAGAGGTTTGCAATGAAACTAATAAAGGTCCTTTTAAGAAATCCTCCCTGCTCACTGCAATAAGACCTCTGCCAAAAGTTCAGCCCAGCCCAAATGCAAAGCTATATCACCAGTCGCCAAACATATAACAGTGATAGGAGGACCCTATCGCAGGAATTATCATATTTTTTTGTTTTTAATTACAAAGCTTGATTAAAGAAAAACAGAACACATCTTTTAGTGATGTGAGTCTGCTTCCCTGATACACTATGATCCTAAAATGTACACATTGGGGGAAGGAATTACGCAGCCCAAGGTCCATGCACAGGGAGGCTATATAGCCAAGAACTTTCACATGTCAACGCAATTTAGTCAGGCTGGGAGTTAAAGGAATGCAGGGCTTCTTGGAATTTGTGGCCCACAAGATTGATCGGCAACACTTAGGAGAGCAGACAAGGCAACTAGCTTCTAGGACTCATCTGCGGACACAGATCACAAAAGAAAGAGTTGTCTACTGGTACTCCTTCGTACGGAGCCACTACAAAGACACAGGGGTGTTTTTTTCTGAAGTAATAGCAGCAGTTCTGTGTTCTGTTGCAACGGGCCAATTACTAGTGTTCAAATAGCGTTTGGTATATAAAAAAAACATACATTCTCTGACAGAATCTTAGCTTTAACATAAACCACATAAACCACACTGAATCAGTCTAACCATTTAAATTGAATCAGAAATTCTCTACAAGGGAATAACAAGCAAGGAGCAATTCACCATTCACCAATAAAAACCTTGTGAATTCTATCACATGTAAACAATTACACCAATAAAGAATCTACAGTCATCAGATTATAGTCATATGCATACCAGAGGTGACATAATGTACCAGTACTGATGATAACCATGATGTTAAAAAGTGAAAGTCATATAAGGTCCATGATGAATCAATTGCATTTCGCTATCCATGAAGTAGTATAATTTGTTCATTTTGTAGACTTTATATGTATCTCACTTCACTTGTATTTTGCCAAAAAAAACACATAATACAGAAAATAAATACATTTAAGGATTAATTTGACTGACCATGGCAATCATGTAAGGAATTAGAGATGTCACCTACTGTATGGCATCGGTCCTACATACATACATACAGTACATACATACATACATACATACTAGTACTTTACATACATACATACATTTTAGTAGCACATATGGCACAAACTCCCAAATCCCTATAACTAAACTGAGGCTCAATTGAAGCAGGTGGAGGTCCCTTAAAGCCTTCTGACAACTCCCTGATCTTCTTTAAGAATTGACCGTTATGAGAGATAACCTTGCTCCCAACAGGCTGTGTTCGTGTAGACATCCCATTGAACCTTCAACTTGTGAAAAGCACAAATGTGACGTTTCAACAAATCCAAAGGAAATCAAATAGAGTCCATACGCCGATGCTTTTTATAGTGGATATGCAGTGGACTTCTGTCAACTTTATCTCATTCACCCTACCGCCCCAGGCTGCACAAGTGGTCTCTCTGGCTTTGTGTCTTTCATGTCCGTGTGTACTTGTCTATATTGTTATCTTGCTTTATCGCCTCCTGAGCTCTTTCTCTTTCCTTTTCTCTCTATAGCCATTCACCATACCATCACACGCCATATAGAGATCATACAGAGAGAATGAGATGGAAAGATAGATAGGAGGTAGTGGGAATGTAATGACTTGTGTGATGTTCAACCCTTCAATATCTTCATATTAACATGTTGGCTAAATGGCATGCAGAATGACTTGCAAGTCCTATTTCACTTTGAGACACCAACATTCTTTTTTATCCGCACCTGCAGTTAATTACAGACTTCATAGTTTCAGAATAAAATAATACCAATTTGTCAGCAAGAACATTTTGCATTAAAAACAATTCTCTTGCTTTTTGTGTCACATATTTAGCCTGCTGTAAAACTGGCATTGAATTACTCACAGAGTCTTTGGATGGAAAAAAATGCCCCCCCAAAGGTCACAGGGAGTCAAGTAAACAACATTTTCCTGAGTCAAACACAGCCATGGTATAGCCTTACCATGCCAGTGAAACTGAAGCCTCTACTATTAACAGGGCAACCAGGACTCTGAGTCATGAACTTTCTCAAAAGTCTATGATAAGTCAACAACTGCCCAGCCACCAGCCAGATAAATGAGCCTGCCAGATATACATTGCTTTGCTGTCATTCGGTATCGCAATGAAGTTTTCAATACTGCATTGCAAGGCAGAAATCATGGTAGCAACAGATCTTTTTGATGCCATCATCTTCAAGACATAGAGGTGCCTAATATGAGTGCCACACATGAGTGAGAGATTGAGCAAGAACTAAGAAGGGGGGCAGCCGTGGCCTACTGGGGGGCAGCCGGTGTGGCCTACTGGTTAGCGCTTCGGACTTGTAACCGGAGGGCTGAAGTGCCCTTGAGCAAGGCACCTAACCCCTCACTGCTCCCCGAGCGCTGATGTTGTTGCAGGCAGCTCACTGCGTCGGGTCTAGTGTGTCCTTCACTTCACTGTGTGCTGAGTGTATTTCACTAATTCATGGATTGGGATAAATGCAGAGACCAGACTTTCCTCACGGGATCAAAAGAGTATACTACTTATACTTACTTAGAAAAAACTAAGAGATACAGGGTTTTCAGTTTCAAGAAAAGTGTAATGTAATTCTTAATCTGAGTGAAAATATAAGGATAGTTTGTAGATGTGGCAGCTGTACAATGACAGGGTGGAGGTGTGAATTAACTTTACAACAATGATGATGAAGATGTGATGATGAGGATCCCTGTGACTTTCCACCAGGTATTTTATGAAATTTACATAAGCAATATTTTAACTAATAAGAAAACAGGTGTACACACTATAAATGATGTGAACGACCCAGGTAGCACTGGGTTAAATACCTTGACTGTTTCAAAAGGTAAATTTTGGATCTGAATTGTGTAAATATTATGTGAGGATATAAAAACAAAATAACTCAGCTAATAGCTTCTATGCCAATGAGCCTCCAACACTATCATGATGATCATCATTTACATATGTATGTATTGGCTGTTGAATTTTGTTTGACCAATTAGCCATTTGACTAGAATAGAAATACATGTGAAATTCCCTTTACTTTGAACGTTTACATCACAATATACTGGCTAAGGAAGCGCTACATTTTTGCACTGAATGTTATTCACTAGGTGGTGCAGCGCATGCGTACACATTCTCTAAAACCACATGAAGGTGCTGGCCTTTTCTTAAACACTAACTCATGTGCCTAGTCATTATCTGGAGTCAACATAATCCATCATCCACAACATCCACCAACATCATCCATGAAAAGACCTATCAATGAAAAAAAAACCCTATTTGAGGTCAAACCTCCCCCTTAATTAATATTTGTTTATGTGTTGTCCATGAACAACATAATTGCATGCTTGTTTAGTTTATTTATAAAAAAAATGTTGTACTTGATTAACACCTCTACTACCCTAACATGTCTAACTCCCACCTACTGTGCACCTCTTTGTCTCTCAGTCAAGTTGCATCATTCCATAAAGAACCAATTGAGAAACGATGAAAAAAGCTTGTCAGTGTGAAGGCTTACAATACGATAGACCTCAATACGATAGACCTCGATAGACCTGTAGCTGAAAAGCATATGCGTCAAGGACACTGTATGGGTATGTAACGGATGCCAGGCAGCTAACATTAGCCCAGCTAGCCGACTCACAATCCGAGGTGCTGCTGTTTTGCGGGTTTGAGTCCGGGCGTGTGCAGGTTACGTAAAGTCATGGGCAGAATATGCATAGACTGGAAATGCATGTAGTGTGTTTTTGTACTTGACTTGTCTTGAAAGTAATGCATTTAAGTAAATATTTAAGTAAATAAATGCAATATAGTCACGTAAAGTACCGTTGATAATATGCACCAGAAAGATGTTTACCATGTTATTACTCTCAACAAATGTTTGTAGCTTCGATGAGCTGCAGACACCATGTAATCTAATCACATAATTTTCACAAGTAGAAAAAAAAGTCTCCTTTTGCAGACAAAGTCTTCTTTCTAGCAATGTTAGCACAATTTGTAGCACTTGGCCTGGCCATGCCAACTTCTGTCACCTATTATCACCTATTCCCATGACAAAGCACATGAGTTTAGCAACACAGGCAAGATCAAAATGAACTAAAGACGCAGTGCATTTTATTGCGATTTTGATTTTGAGTGCTGAAAATGAAAAATACAATAAAATTGAGGTAAATCTACTATCTCAACTGAAACAATGTAAAAAAAATATCTTACTTTAAAATATTAGGAAATAATGCTATTGTCAGAAAATAAATGTAACTCAATGGCAAGTAGGTCTAGCTTGTGAGCTACCTGAACATGGCCATAAATGGCCGCTCTCAATCTTCATATGTACAAGAGTGCATGCCAGTGCAGAAACGACATTGACAACGGACCACCAGACAAATAGAAAGAGGAGGATGTATTGTGGCGCTACACATACACCACATAAAAGTTAAAAGTGTAATATGAGTGAGGTACAAAACTTTAATGATTTATAGTTACATTTATTCATTTAGCAGACACTTTTATCCATATGTCAAGTATATTACAAAGGCTATTCTCCCCAGAGCAACTCGGGGTTAAGTGCCTTGCTCAAGGGCAAAGCGGTGGAAGATAGGAATTGAACCCACAACCTTTTAGGCTGCTGCATGCTAACCCAGCTCCTCGAGTATAAAAATAACCATAAGTAAAAATCCCTTATCTATATTCTTTAATTTTTGCTTTCACATACTTTAAAATTGTAGGTTGCAGAAATGTATCTATTTACAAATTTTCTCAGTCGCTTTGGTGCTTTTCTCAGATCAGAATGAAAATTCAACCTCCACAACATTTAGTCATTTGTGCACATCATAGTAGCAATTTCTCCTTCCTCTGAACAAATTGCAAAGGCTTGCTTTTGAACATGTATCAGTTGTTTTGTCATGTCAGTCAAAATGAACTATACTTAAGGATGCTGAATAGTCGTTCCCAATAAAACGAATAGTCTTCATTTCATTGCTTGAGTCATTACATACAAAATTGGTGAACTAGTTATCAAATTCTGTCACAATGATGTAGAATTGCAAAGAGCATATACTGTAAAACTGTGAAACGTACATATTCAGTGTCTTGTACTCATTTACTCCCTTAACTACAGCAATTTGGAACTTTACTATAGTTTTCAAATGGCTGTACAAGTACTGTATAGTGCTGTCTTGAGCATTTTCAGATAGTTTCACCGAGTTCTGACCTTTTTTGCATGGGAAAACACTGAGAGCGTAACCTGTCATAATGAAAACATGACAAAGCCATTTGATTATCTTGTTCATAAACGATGGTCAAGACTTCTCATTTTGATGACACTGGCAGTTTCATTGACATAAATACTTGCTTTTGAAAAATTAACTATCCATTTTGAGCAAGTGACGTGCTTTTGCAGGTTATCCACTAGGTTTTGCAGTTTGCACTAACTGCTGTGCAAATGTTAATAGTGATGTGAGAAAATCACCAGACTGAGAAAAACTGTAAGCTGTTCTCTAAATGTAGTTGTGTTTTTTGAGAAGCATCTCCCCTCTGCCTTGCTTGGTCGACCACTTAAAGTAACCTTACTACACCCTCTTGTCCACCCTTTGTAAACAATTCATGAATAGATTATGAATGCTTCTTTGCATTTCACGTAAGTATATGGGCAGAAACAGAAATGGTAGTTTAATTCAACAACAGAGGTGTACATTACAATGACAGAACCAAGTCTTGTCATTTTTACGACACTAATGTTTTCAGTTTCAGATAATATGACAGTAAATAGAAACTTTTATTTTTGAAGAAAAAAAACATTCCATAGTTACCTAATTTGGTGTATGAATTTTAAGTCATGCTTTATTGAGCATTTACAAATATATTATGAGCAATTCATGTATGATTTTATGAATGTCTTATGCACTCACCCGTTAAGTGAAGTGTTACAGAATTGCTTATATTTCAGGAGGTAAGGACACATGCATGTGCAGTTTGTCTGGGATGGATGGATGGGTGGATGGATGGATGGATAGATAGATAGATAGGTAGATAGATAGATAGATAGATAGATCCATGTTGGGAACAGCACTTGTGGCATGTGTTTAAAGGGAATAAAAACACTTTTCCGAGTGACTACACTCATTAGCCTAATTGCTCACTTAATTGTGATAGGAACGGTCACTGCCATGTCAAGCAAGAATAATGAAATTCAAACACTGGGCCACAGTGCACTTCACTTAATGTTTTGATTTCTAAATGGAAATGAGCTTGAAAGTAAATGATCACACTGAATCAAAATCTACAGACTTTAACTGTTATTCTGTTATTTATGGAAATTGAGAGCAGAATGATCCTATAAGGATGTAAATGACAGACTGAGTCATTAGACAGAAACTGTTCACACAGAAGTTGAATGTCATCCTGAGAGAGGGACTAGAGTGACTCATTCAGTCCAAATCACCATTGTTCTCTTCTGCTCACGGCAGAGAAATCTGAATTATTACGCTTTACACTGTGTATTACTAATACAAAAACACTTTCCCTGTGGCAAGATACAAGCACTGTAGACAGGGTGTGACGGCAATAATACGGGACAATACGCTGACAATACAGTCCTTCAGTGAATGGAGGGATTCATGCTACAGTGTGCTGCCACCCAACAGATAAATGAAGCACAACTGGTTCAGTGTTCATTAGGGTATATGCTCCTCTGGAATAGCAATGGTTTACTCATTCCAAAAAAGAAATGCTGCATGGCTCAGTTTGCTGAGATGCTTAAATATTCATCAATTGTGCACATAATTTGAGGAAATGTTGTGCATGTGTTCAAAGTCATTACGAAGTCAGGGAGAATTTAGGCATTTCAGCAGATCTACAAATCACCAGTATGCATACATACAACTTTCTCTTCTACTACTACACACACTACTCTACATATACTGAAAGATGGGAAAAATGGATGTATGGTCAACTATTTGTTTGGTTAATCTATTATTTCTTCTTGTGCATGATATATGGGGGGGGGGGGGGTTGTATATGGTGCAATGCATTTGGAAGAAACATTGGCTTGCAACTAAAAAGCAAATGTCACTCTGGGGATCAGATAGTAAGTTCAGGACCCCATCAAAGGAGTATTACTGAAATATTCACACAATCAACATACCACAATATGTTCACAACCATGCTGGGATACTAGTATGGTTGATTTAAGTATAACAGAACAGATGAGGGTGAAAAACAACACCGTGACTGACACCAAGAAGAGAAGCCCCAAGCCTGTCAGTCCAGTAGCAACAGCTATTGCTCCATCAGGTTTTGTGAATGCAATGACATCTATCAAAATAACATTCCTCTTCACAGAGAAATAGAGATGATACTATTTGCGCAAGTTGGCAAAACGGGATAGGCTAACTCAGTGTCAGGTCTGGTCAAACAGATGCCTCTGCTTTACCTTTATCATTCACACATCCATCACATCACATGTGAATCATCACTGTGACACATCCTTGATTTCCATCGTCATTAGGGACGCATGATGCTCTGTGTTTACATCCCCTAACTGCCATCTGATCAAGGTCATACACCATAAACATACTACAATTACATCACCATGACCAAGGGGGCCTTACCAATACTGGACTACTACCAGCATAGCAATGCAAAACTGTTCATCTAATTCATTAATTAAGTACTAACCATTGCAGGAACCAGACTGAGAACAAAGTCAAACCTGCACATATTCCAGATAACTATGGCCTTCTGTAATAATAATCAAAGGGTGCACTTAATTTGAACTTGGTCAGCTTTTCCAAGGCAGTCATTTAAACCGTCATCAGGTCATATCACTATCAGTGATGATGTGCCTGGTTTCTTAAATGGCCTTGGTCAATATCAAAACACAACCCAGCCAGAACAATGTGTTAATTCCCCAAAAGCAATATAGCCTAATATATGGTACAATAGGCCTATATCAATACAATAGGAAACAATACACTAATGCAATAGGTCGAGGACTACTGATGAAAAAGAAAGAATATCGATCGATTAATAATAACAACAGGATTGTCCACTCGGTAGCTAAATTATGGTTAATACTCAGTGGTTAATTTAAAAACGTTCTTAAATCCGTAGATGTACCACTTATGTATATTCCATGCCTTTCATTTTACAGTCGTTAAGTCAGTTCTCATTTCAAGGAAAATTGATCAGAACTTACCAAACCGTAGACAACAGTAAGCACGGACCCACAGAGGAGAATTCCCAAGCTGTGGACCAGCCGCGTGGATCCCATCCCTCCGCTCATCCAAAGAACGTCCAGGAGTCCACTCAAGAAAGAAACTTCACGTAGATGGATGGTCGCTTTAACGGGGTTTCGCTTACGTGTTTGTCCACTTGAACATTGCCTACGAGTCCGTCTTTTTCCACCATCTGCTTCCCTGTAACATCATTGATTGTGACTTTTTAAATCACAAATATCTCTTGGCGCTGTCTCTTTTCAGAGTTGTATAGCACGTTTGAGCTGAACTCGAACTCACAGTATGTCGCTCTCTCTCGTTTTATTTCTCTGCATCTGTCTGCTTTTTCAGAAATTACATCCACATGTCAGAACTATTTATGTCTCTCGTTCTGTGGTAGGAAGTTCAAATGATTCTTTGTGAAACCAGGACTTTATTTTTAGGTCTTTTACATTTTCCCTCAGCTTAACTAGAATAAAATGGCATAGCCTAATAAAGCTGAGCTCTTAAAGATCAACCCCAAATGTTCTCTTTCAAGACAGATCAAACACTATTTGCTGAGTGCCCTAAAACGTATAGACAGGCAGCTTCTCAACAGGAGCAACATCCACAATATCATTTTTTAAGGGTTGTGCTTTTGTAAATGCTCAGTCTACAAGATTAGACCCCAAAATCAATAACCTAAATCACCTAATTGGCTTATATATATAACAACACAATTAGCCAGTATCAGTGGTAATTTATGTTGTCATTTCCTTTCTGTTTTGCCTGTTATGTAGGCTACTATTAGGCTACACTGTAACGTTACAGTCGATGCGTTCTCATTCACAAATATTCCACACATTTTCAGCAGACACTTTGACTTTTTAGCTTTACCTTTTAACTGAGAATTGCTTATTTTTCATTGGATTCTAGCTGACTAGAACGAGAGCTCAACCTAACACGATTCAAAACTGTTAGTAGCCTAAGTTTAACCTCATGGCTCCTCGCACGTATCCTACCACTTCTAAAAACACACACTACAGTGAGGATAGCATAACACACGTAGAAAACCGATAACTATGCAAAGAATCGCACTTACTCTGTTAATGCAACAAAGAACCGCTTTTCTATTGCTGCACAGACAGTTATGTCAAGTCGTCATGTCTAAAGAGTAAGAGTACAGTCACGATCAAATTAACATTTAAAGTTTAGCGTTGTACTCATTTTCAAAACGCCTCCAGATGTGCACGTCAGTAGCCGTGGCACCACTTCTGCTTTTTAGAGGTCTCGCTGTAGCAGATGAAAAGGGGCATGTACTGTGGACCGTGAAAAACGCTGATTGGATAACCTTCTCTTGCGTTTGCTTAAACCACGACTCAGACACCCCTTTCACACAATCTCCACATTCACTACTTACAGTATTTCTGTCATTACTTAGGCTACAATCTGGCAGCATGTTTGGTGCGACTTAATAATGACTTCTCGTATTGCTGGAAATGGTAATTTAGTGAGTGAAACAGGTTTGAAAAAGAAAAAGTAATTTTGTCTGCTTACTGAATTGTGATAGGCCTACACGTTTATCAAACCAGTATTGTACAAATGTTTTAAGGGTAGGTTATTCTCTCCACTCTTCATTTGTGTTATGATAAAAGTTGAAGGGTATTGTCTAGGCTATAGTTCTTCTACTTCTGAAAACAAGACAATCCTCCTCAGTCCACTTTCAATATAATTCAAGTATGCTTTCATCCTTGGTTATGAAACAAATTGAGGTCAACTGGGAGGAGGGGAGATATAGGCCTTGTAAACAAATAACCCCCACAAACAACAATGTTATCTCTGAAATACAGTGAATTGCAAAAGTATTCAACTCTCCTTAAAATCATCACCACTTTCTTCTTTTAAAAAAGATATCTACACATACATTTTCCTAGTGTTTTCATTGTAGATATACAGTATATATATTTTACTAAAATAGCCTGTTTAATATTCAACCCCTATACTGTACATTACATTTACAAAAGTGCAGAAGTTTTAGAACTAGTCAAGTGTATTGAAGGTCATGGAAGGAGGGAAGAAGGGAAATGTATGTCTTGGACAGTTAGAAGTGTTGGAAGAGGTACTTTCAAAAGAGTTGGGTCTTCAACAGTTTCTTGAAGATAGAGAGGGACGCCCCTACTCTGGCAAGTTCCTTTATGAATAGTGTGGATTGCCATGCAGGGGCCGCCGTGCCAGGTGACATTTTAGAGCTATATCAGTTGTCATGAAGTTCAAACTGCATCTGGAAAATGTTATTGGTTGGCTGTTCCTAAGTTAAATGAATTTCTGAAGTATTTCCCCTGGTAAATAAGCTCAGCTAGGGCACAGTATACCAAAACCATCGTAAGCCTATATCGTTAGTGAAGTCTCTCTTGTACATGTCTTACCATTCTCTGAAATGTTTTCAGAAACATTGTGAACCACTTGCAGATTTACCTGTGTCTCGTACAATCATGGGTGGCTTAACAGAAACTGAGGTCACCAGCAGGACATACAGGAAAATTCACAACCAAATACATTCATCAATGTTACATCCCCATTCATTATTCATTATTCCCCAGCTTTAAAAAACTATATTTCATAAACATGTGATTAAAATAGAATTGGCAATGTTATAAAACAAGACTGGAAAAATAGTCTCTCATTCCATTCCAAGTTTATTATTTAAAAAGGTGAGAGCATATGGCTTAACCTGGAAGAGATGTGCTGCGGCAGAATCAGTTATAGAAATTTGAAGATGAGGAAAAGTTTGAGTAAGATAGTAAGGAAATGAGTTGGGGATGGGGGACGGGTTAGAAGTGGCTATAGCTTCCTTCATTTTTTCAATTCAATTAATTCAATTCAATTTTTTCAATTAAATTAAAAAAGACATTCAAAAAGCAGCTGAGTTGTGATGTCACCCAATATCACCAATATTTCAGCACTGTTTACATGGACAGCAGTCCTTATGTAGTTTAGAGCAGTGCGTTCGTGAGATCACTCACTTGTAACTGCTAAGATTCATCACTATCGGAAACCTGGGGCTAGGTCAGCTATTTCTAAACTTATGTTTGATGGAAATTTAGCTTAATTCTCAAATACCCACCATCTCCGTGACAATTATGATAATGGGAAGCAAATGACAGATTTCTTCCCCATTGTGTGCTGCTGAGTCTAGTCATTAAACAATAGCATACAATTATCCAATATAATCACATATTTGCAGCACCTTGGACAGGGAGGTGAGCATGCAAGCAGGGAGATTGAAACCCAGGGGTGCTAGCATCTAGTGCTATCACACCTCAGAGTCATTAATATGGTCTTCCTGTGAAAGAAGGTGGAAACAGTACAATACCATCTTAATCGAGGAGTTTGAACCACATGGGTTTTTAATCAAGGAGCTTTAGCCCTTATGTTCCCCATTCACTCTGAATCCAGACCCTGAACTGCACATCTACAGAGTCCTGCCTACGGTTTCCCTCATGATAACCCTGATGACCTCATGCAGGTATGTAAGTAAGGTGTCAGGAGGGAGGTTTACGTGTTTACTGCACGGCTTTTGTATCAGTTATCTACCATTAAACATAAAGGAAATCAGCGTTTACCTTTTATAAATCCTTGAAGATACCTGCCTTTCAAACTTAATTAGCTTGTTTTCAAAACTACAGGGGTCTGGTCTTTCTTTTGGGAGACATGATCAAATGCCATGTTTATGTCTGCTGTGTTTTTTTACACTGCAATAGGTAAGGTGGACAGGTCAATTCCTCTTGTTTCTGTAAAGTTTCTGACACACAAACTTCCCTTTTCATCCTCATGCCTTAAAGGACAGGAGATCTCAAAATGATTTTATTTTGATGTTAACCCAGTGAATTCTGAACAAAGAGCATAGAGCACCCCACATCCAAATACTGCTGCCTTTTCTTGAACTGAACCTCTGATCCAAGAACACTTGAAACCCTCTATTTGCTCATATAAACCCTGGATATTTCAGAGCAAGCATTTTATGGTTTCATAAGTATTTGTCCATGTAAATCAGGAGAACATCTTAAGAGTTAAACATTAGCCTGTGGCAAAAAACACAAAAAGATGTATTCTTCACCATTGATGCATTCATCATTTTTGAACTGGGACCAGCAGAGATGATTAATCGGACATCTTGAGCATTTGGTGGAGGCTATGTGATCCTAGCTATAATATATGTTGTTGTTGTTGTTGTTGTCATTTTTATAATCCCACCTCCTAAGACTTATCAGTGTAAGCCAGCCAAACCTAATACTGTATGTGTTTATGAAAGTTATATACGGCATCCATTTGTATCCCCCAGACCCTTTTCCTGATTCGCTATTTCAAGACATCTGACATGATTCCTAGAGTGTTGCATGGGCAAAAATGTATGGAATACTCACGTTTCATCCCTTTCAGTCAGGTTCTTGTCCAAGAGGGATTCTCACCAAATCTTGAAAGAAAACTTTATCACAGGAATTATATGAAAGTCCTCTCTAATGTGGATTTCAATAAAGGTCTTCCTCCCCCCCATCCAAATACTGTAAGCCATGGATGCCAGCAGAAGGGGATATTTATCATGCAGGAAGGACATGAAATAATATGTGATGGATGCACTCTGAGTCTGCAGTTTATTTCAGGGGCCAAAAACAAAAATTACACTTTTTTTCATTAAAGAAAGCCTGGTGCAAAAGAGAGATTAGTGGATCTATCTTCCCAAGAGTCAGGCCCCTAATTTGGGCTCTAAGCACATCCAGTTAGTGAGTTTATAAAAGTGTAGCCATCTGTCATTCATATATCAAATGAAAATAACCACAAAGCATTTAATGATTTTTTTTTAATGACTAAATCCCTCAGGAGAAAGAAAGTTGGTTTGAGTCAGCCCACGACACAAAGTTGTTAAAATATCACCTTACTCACTCATATTTGACTTACTATGTGTTTGTAGACTTTCTTATGTAGTCTATGTAGTCACCATTTGGGGGTAAATTCTCACTAATTTCCTGAAAGCTACGTTTGTATGTAAGTATATTTTTGCATGATAGCAAATTGGATCTTGCTGTGTGATTTTACTTCCTTTTACGACCTCGTATTCAAAATGAAAGGATTTAATGGAAAAAGTTAAAAGTCATGAAAAAAGAGCTTTTCAGTCATGACACGGTGTGTGCAATATTTCAAGCACTTTGGCAGAGTTATTCAATTTAACAGACAGATTTGATTTGACCTAAAAAAAGACATGTTCCAAGGGCATAGGTTTGGTCTGAGCTTTGGTGGGGACAGCCTAAAAAAAGAAAAAGCCTAAACTATATATTTTATAAAGCATATGCATATGCTTATATATATTTATATAAAGCATATGCCCTCTTGATGTGATTTAACTCTGATTTAATCGACATGGTTGCCGGCTATGGGCCTTGTCCATACAGTGTACCATGATGTTGATTATTTTCCATTTAGTTATTAAGACCCAAAATTGTACAAATACTTCTGACCAGTTCAAACTGACCCATGGTAGTATATTGTGCAATCAACCCAGGGAGCATCTCAGTCATAGAGCTACTGAAATGAATTATAGCCTTCATTATCATCAATTTCTGCATCAAGCCTCAACTACCACTTCACCGTCACTGCACTGCCAAACAACATCCTTTGAAGGTTTCACATAAATCCTATCATGATAAAACCAAACCACAGTAAAGAAAATAGCCACTAATTCATCACTAGAAAAAGAAAGTGCAGTCATGATTCAGCCAGTCCAAAAGGATATCCAGCATGTCTTGAAAGATATCACGCCATGAAAGAGCCAGCACATCTTGCGTATGTAGTCATACTAACGCTTGCGTATGTAGTCATACTAACGCTTGGTTTGGTTAAGCACATACCGTACTGTAGATAAGCACATCACATATGGTAGAATTCTGCACTTACACTGATTCAATTAACCAACATGAGTCATGAGTGGAATGGGAGGCAGTGGTAGGCCTTTCAAGAGTAAGAAGTGAGCGAAACAGTTTAGTGAAGCTTTGAGATACCTGGTGAGAGTGAAGGGTCAAAACATTCCCCTCAAATGCACTACAATGCATTCTCCTGTGCACAGGGGGGTTGCTCAGGTTGCCCGGGCAACTGCCCATATACCCTTCTTGACTCGTGTTGCCCTTCCAATGGGGAAAATAAATAAATAAATCGTACAATGGATGCAGAATTTCACGTACAGTAGGCAGCAGTGATGCCAGTAACGCGTTAGTCTATTTTGACCACTTTTTTCAGTAACGAGTAATCTAACGCGCTACTATTTACAAACCAGTAATCAGATTAAAGTTAGCCTACTTATCTAAGTTACTGTGCATTACTATTTTTGTAATTTTCCTTAATAAAAAGATATATTCTTTGCTTTCTTCTTGTCTTGTGGATTAATGTCATGTATGCTCACGTTTTCAGCATGAGCACAATTCACTTGTAAAACCATGCAGAGACACAAACGTAAACAATGGAGGGAGAGAGACACATTTCATCAGTCATTACTTTGAGTTTGTGTCAGCTGAACATGACAACATTAAGGTACATTGTACATTCTGTGCTGGCGACAAAGTGCTGTCTAGCTAGACATCCCAAGTCTCCCGAAGTTTTGGGAGTCTCCCACATATTGATAGCGGCTTCCTGACGCCCGCAAATTACATAAAATCTCCCGGAACCTACAGCGAACAAGAGCACGCAAGCCAGACCGGACTTCAAATCGCGTGTGCATATGAGCTTAACGCGCACACAACGGAGAGGGAGAGAGAGAGGAGTGGTGCGTTTGTGCCTGAAGCGCATCCAAGACAGAGAGCATCCTGGTCTTTTTTGCTAAATCAACCAATCAGTTTTCAGTGTAAGTGTGCTTATATCTCTTTTCTCCCAAACTTAATTAATCAGTTCAGTCAGTGTATCTAGGAACAGGAGCGTCAGATGGCAACGTCAGTGCCCCTCAAAAAGGAAGATTTAAGACCCATTTCACATCAGACTACACACAAGTGTACCCAATTGTCTCAAAAGATAAAACATAATGATAATCTTGCACACTGCACTGTTTGTAACAGCGACTTTAGCATTGCTCACGGCAGGTTAAATGATTGGAAAATACTTGTTGAGGTGAGTTTAACAAGTGTAATTTAATTTGCATATTACTCAGGCCTATACAAGATGGCTAGTTGCCAAGTCTACATGAAAAACAAATCTACAAAAAATCTACATATTTTACTATAACAATTTATATCAATAGGCCTTCTTTATTTGGTGTACTTAGACATTATTGAACAAACATCTGAATTTCAGTATCTAAGTAGGTTAGGTTGGGATGCCTGCTATACATTGCTGTTAAAATGCACTTCCAGTATAGTGAGTATTGGAAAAAACAGTTATCATTTTTATGTTGAGGCGGTGGGGGTGTTGTCGGCAGCTGCTGAAAGTAACTAATAAAGTAACTTGTAATCTAACTTAGTTACTTTTAAAATCAAGTAATCAGTAAAGTAACTTAGTTACTTTTTAAAGGAGTAATCAGTAATCAGTAATCAGATTACTTTTTCAAGTACTTTTTCGAGCTTCCCTCGCGGTCTGCGTGCGGGATCACGCGGCATCACGCGACTTTAATTGGTATTTTTTCAGTGACGCTGCAACAATGCTGCAACAACCGGCAGAGGTCTCAAGTGAGCAGGGTGTCTCGTAAAAAGAAATGGAGCTGGAAAACCCTACACAGACTTCACTACAGACTTTAGCAGACTGGTTTAGAAATAATTTAATAGCCAGAACTATGCCTGCCCTGCCCTAATAAAGAAATATTTGGTTAACGGCGAGTGAATCCCATTTGCAGCCGTAGAAGAAACGCAGGACAAATTAAACATTCTGGTTTTCTCCGAGTGCAACGATGATAGACAGACATCATTTGGACAAAATATAGAGCATATTAACCTCCGTTGCTCAGCCAAATGCCTTTCTGTTACGTCCTGTTATCACGGAGTTACAGGCGATAAACGATTTTTGATGGTCACAAGTTTACTTCATTAGCGTTTATTTTTTTGATTATTAAAGAGTGTTTTTCATCCACATAACTTTCAGTGTCCCGCCGGCGGGACGGTTACCCCCCTCCCTCACCTCCCCCCAACATTCTAAATCAATTGTATGCACCATATTGCTATGTAGCATAGTAATGTTATACACCATTTCAAAGCTTTGACTCTTGGGAATCCATAAACGACAACTTTTTTCATGTACAATCTGTATAGTGCTTTACATTCTTAGATTAATCTTATTATGTCTCAATTAATTTGATCCAAAATGCCCCCCTCCCCCCCTTCCGCTTTTGGTGCTACCCTGACTTCTGGCTGCAGTGTAGCTGCAGCACAATAATTGGGTACTGAAATATTCACAAGAATCCATAGAAATTGAATCTTCATGTTGTGTTATCCAATATTAGTTGTACAGATGTATAGTCTATCTTATACACACTCATTGAACCAACAAAGTAAATGCAAAAATAGAGACATTTTTGTAATCATTCCATATTTAGTGTAGTCATTCCATATCAGAACCCCTGAAGTATAATCCAAATACAAGCATGAAACCTCAAAGTGTTACCTTTCATTTGAGACCAGGATTATGCTTCTACACAAAGGGGTTCATGTGCAGTAAGCATTTGATTGTCAGTATGCATTTTGGATAACAAAAAGTCCTATGGGGAGTATCCATAGGCATTTTACAAAACGCATGGGCATACCTTGGCAAATAATAGTCTAAAGCACTCATATTTTCATTCTATATTGATCTACTTTTGCACACAACTTCACAAGACCTGGTGCTAGGGCTCAGTTGTGTTTCTAAGGGATATCAAGAGACCTAGAGGGCTGAAATGTGGTCAGTTCAGAGATGCTTGTAATCCGGCAGAAAGAAAAAAACTATATTCTAGCCTCTGTAACTCTTTGTGAGTACATCACACATTTATTTTGACTGTTTCCTACGAAAACCAGAGGTTCTCAGCTTTCTATAGAGGTCCAACATTTGATGGTAGGCCCCAGAAGAGGTGGGAACAATGCCCTTGTAAATAGGCACAGTGCAATTTCAGGCAAAAACTTGAAATTCTTTTTGAGAGTTATGTTAAAGGCATGACTTTGTGCTTATTCAGAAGAGCATTTAGTGCTCTCCCCAATCCCAGACGTTCACATTGCATGTTTGTTTGTAATGGATGCAACAGCGATATACGCTTGTCATAGGCGCCGATACCGTGGGTGCTGTCTCGGGCTCGGGCACCGTCTCTCGGGCACCCACTGAAAAAATCGAGCACCCACGTGTGCCAGCTTACAGTCCCGGCTAAATTTATATTAATTTAAAGTCAAACATCACAGTTTATGTTAAATTCAGCATCTCTCATAATCTGATTGGATATGTTGCTGTCAATTCCCTACTCCATATACTAACCACCAATGAGAGCGTCTCTGGTATGAAAATTCCTGACACTTCCCATCTGAAGAATTGACGCAAGGCTTTGTCGGGTCTTCAGCCCCTAATGTTTAAAATGTATATAGCCCTGAATATCATTTTAAAAGTAGTCTAACAAAGCTTATTGTTTTGTGACACAGCTAAACACTGGTACCTCATAGAACGTCTATAACATAGCCTAGGTGGTCGCAACTCACAAAAGTAAAGCAGATAGAAAGAACTCACGCAAATCTAGCCTACAACACGCAGACAGCTTCATGCGCAGGGGAGAGAGCGCGCGCGTGCACAGGTGCTTTATGATTGTTGGCTTCTGATGGTATCTTGCTAATTCACTAAACTGCATTAGGTGACACAAATGGTATTGCCTTTATCTTATAACTCCTTGTCTGAGCTACTACCAGGCCTATGTTTTTTAAAAGTCAGATGTTCCCTGACAAAGACATTCGAAAATTAAGAATGTTTATTGACTTGAAAAATACACTAATTTTTGCAAACTCCCTTCATTCAACCCTTAAAGACATTGCGGTCTGGTGCGCTATCAGTGTTGCGCGGGTTTGGTCACAAGCGGTCTGCGGTCGCCCGATATTTTAATCAACCCGAACTCTGACCGCGAATATTAATTAGGACAAAATTATACCCGACCCGCGATCCGACCCGCTACAAAATGTGTGCTTTTGGTTATAGCCTGCATGCAGTGTGACAGTAGGCCATTTCTGTAAAACAAACTAATTTATTTGCGAAACCTTATGCAGTAGAACTACACGCAGTAGGCATGCAGGACATAATGTTTGCGCAGGAGAGAGAATGAGAATAAGAGCGCAAGCACGCACACAACCACCAAGGATTAGAACACTAGGATAAGATTTGAAGGCCATGGACATACATCTTTCTTTCAAAAACAGAAATGGTGAGGCAAGGTATAGGCAAGAGAGATACATTGCTGGTCAAAACGTTAGCGTAAGAACTGGTTTATAATGTTGAATGAAGCACAAAGCACATTTACTAAAGCACATCCACTGTTTAAAGTCACAAACACAACGAACTAAGGTAACTTTCATAGACGTGCATACATAGACGCTAGGTGGTGCTAAAGCACTAGGAAGTTTGCCCTTTATCAACGAAAATGCCCTTTTGATTTTTTTTTTTAATTATTAATATTATGAAGATTTTACTGAGGTCGGTTTTGAAATGATCTTTTGAAAACCTGAGCCATTAAAAACGACTGAAACAATGCCCCGAAATGAGCCACCTCCTTGCGCACACCCGACCAGCCTATCTCTCTTCCTTTGTCACGTGAACTAGCGCGGTCGCGCGCAGGGCATGCCAGATGCGCAGCACCATGCCATAGCAGTTCAGTAAGCGTCTTCAGCTAGCAGGCATGGTCGCTGACAGGCTGCTTCTCCCGTGCCCCATCAGCCAGGTAAGTCAAAGTCAAAAGTCAAAGTCAAAGTCAGCTTTATTGTCAATTTCTTCACATGTTCCAGACATACAATTTTGGTCGCCTTGCGGGTGAGGTGGGTGGTGTAAATGTCCTTCAGGGAGGGGAGTGAAGCACCAATAATCCTTCCAGCTGTGTTCACTATGCGCTGCAGGGCTTTCCTGTTGTATTCAGTGCAGCTTCTGCCCCACACAGCGATACAGCTGGAGAGGATGCTCTCAATGGTGCCTCGGTAGAATGTGGTCATGATGGCTGGTGGAGCACTTGCTCGCCTGAGTTTCTGCAGGAAGTACAGGCGGCGCTGAGCTCTCTTCGCCAGTGATGCAGTGTTGGTGGTCCAGGAGAGGTCTTCGCTGATGTGCACCCCCAGGAATTTGGTGCTGCTCGCTCTCTCCACCACAGCACTGTCGATGGTCAGTGGCAGGTGTTGGGTGTGACCTCTCCGGAAGTCAACAACAATCTCTTTGGTCTTGCTGACGTTCAGCAGGAGGTTGTTGTCCCTGCACCACGTGGTCAGATGGTCGACCTCCAACCTGTATTGAGTCTCGTCGCCCTTGGTGATGAGACCCACCAGAGTTGTGTCGTCAGCAAATTTCACTATGTGATTGTTGCTGTAGGTTGCAGTGCAGTCATGCGTCAGCAGGGTGAAGAGCAGCGGACTGAGCACGCAGCCTTGGGGGGCCCCTGTGCTCAGTGTGATGCTGCTTGAGGTATTGTTGCCAACACGTACTACTTGAGGCCTCTGACAGAGGAAGTCCAGTAGCCAGTTGCAGAGGTAGGTACTGAGTCCCAGTTTGTCAAGTTTGCAGATGAGTTGTTGTGGTATTATGGTGTTGAATGCAGAACTGAAGTCTATAAACAGCAATCTCACATATGAGTCTCTTTTTTCCAGGTGGGTGAGGGCTGGGTGGAGGGCAGAGCAGATTGCATCCTCTGTAGACCGCTTGGCTCGGTATGCAAACTGGAAGGGGTCCAGGGTGGGGGGGAGAATGGATTTGATATGTGACATGACAAGCCGCTCAAAGCACTTCATGATGATGGGTGTCAGTGCCACAGGGCGGTAGTCATTGAAGCAGGATGGAGCAGTTTTCTTCGGCACAGGTATGATGGTGGCAGCTTTGAAACATGATGGGACGATGGCTTGCTTCAGGGAAGTGTTAAAGATGTCTGTGAAGACATCCTTAAGCTCCCCTGCGCAGTCCTTCAGCGCACGACCTGGAATGTTGTCTGGACCTGTTGCCTTACGGGTGTTGATAGCAGCAAGTGTCCTCTTCACGCTGTCGGCAGAGAGGCACAGGGGCTGCTCATGTGGAGGGGGATGGGTCTTCTGTGGGCAGGTGCTGTTTTATGCTTCAAAGCGAGCAAAGAAGCGGTTCAGGTTGTTGAGCAGAGGGATGTTGCTCTCACAGCTCTGTGGCGCGGGCTTGTAGTCCGTGAGGGCCTGAATGCCCTGCCATAGGCTTTGTGCGTTCCTGCTGTCTTTGAAGTGGGTGGTTATCTTGTGAGTGTATTCCTTTTTTGCTTCCTTGATGCCACGGGACAGGTTGGCTCTCGCTGTTCTCATGCCAGCTTCATCCCCAGCTCTGTAGGCTTTGTCTCTGGCCCTCAGCAGCCTGAGGACATCCCCTGTCAGCCATGGCTTCCAGTTAGCCCGAGTGATGATGTCTTTTGTGTGGGTCACATCATCGATGCACTTGGTGATGTAAGAGGTTACAGTGTCTGTATACTCCTCTATGTCTGTCCGGTTGTTGTAAGTGGCTGCCTGCTTAAACATTTCCCAGTCTGTTGTGTCAAAGCAGTCTTGAAGAGCATCGGAGGCTCCCTCAGGCCATACTTTTACCTGCTTACGAACCGGTTTGTTCGCTTTTACCCTTTGTCTGTATGCGGGCATTAGCATAACAGTTATATGGTCTGAAAGTCCAATGTGGGGGAGGGGGGTGGCTTTGTATGCTCCTTTGTGTGTAGTGTAGACCAGGTCCAGGATGTTATCTCCCCTTGTTGGAAAATCAACATGCTGGTGTAGCTTTGGAAGTACAGTTTTAAGATCAGCATGGTTAAAATCTCCAGTGAAGATGGTGAAACATACAGATAACATACAGATCAAGCAAAATCTTACAGTTTGCCCTCTAAGCCCAAAATGTAATAATTTTGTTGTGCAGTAAAATGTCTCATTCAGCACCAAACAAGCATTTTTGCCGACTGGTCATCTGATAAACTAGTTAGATGAAGCTAGATAAAGTTTTACGCTGTAGCCCAAATCAATGACAGATAACGTGACGACCACATACAAATAATTTCGGTAGATTTTGCAAATGTATGTGTTAAGAACGTTTTCTGTTGTATATGTTTTGTTAGGCAACATGTATTAACACATTCATTTGTGACAGAAGAAACGGGAAGTTCCCCATTACCTGTGAAAAATGCCCATCTGCATCTGCATTCATGTAATGACAACAGTCAACAGCCAACAACAGACAACAGCCCACTATAACTTCTTCTCGTACTGTTTAGTCTCTTTATTGTCTTACAGATCAAGTAAAATCGTACAGTTTGCCCTCTAAGCCCAATGTGTAATCATTTTGTTGTGCAGTAAAATGTCTCATACAGCATCAAACAACTAAGCATTTTTAGCCGACTGGTCATCTGATAAACTTTTACGCTGTAGCCCAAGTCAATGACAGATAACGTGAGGACGACCACATAGGCCTAGGCTACAAATCATTTCGGTAGAGTTTGCAATTGCAAATCTATGTGTTAAGACGAATGTTTTCTGTTGTATAGGTTTTGTTAGGCAACATAAATTAACACATTTTGGTCTCTTTATTGTCTTAATTGTATATTGATTTACTAATTGCAGCACAAGTCAAATTTCATTCAACATGTGCGTGTAATTTTTTTAAATAATTAAGTGTTCCACGTGCGCTAAAAAGTGCCCCCCTCCCCCCTCCTGAGCACCTGCCCCCCAAAATGTCTTTTCACACCACTGGTAACTTTTATGCATGCGCGAACCTATACATGCCGGTGGATATGGCTGTGTAGTCTGTGCCATATAACATTTATTCCTGCAGGCTGCCCGTTTTGGCTGTCATACTTTTAAATGGCTTCGCAAGAAGTAGGCCTACATAGACCATAACTTGTACTACTGTCATCTTCTTTAAGAACTTTTCCCAATATTTCCCATAGCCTATATCGCTATCGGCCCCTGGACCCCCTTGACAAGCATGGAATTTAAAAGGGGGTCTTTCACAGACGTCATCTTGACCCCTGAAAACGTAGGGGGCCGCCGTCGAAACTGTAGGCGGTAACCGTGAGTCACCGTAGCCACAACCCAAGAGTCTGGCACAATCCCTTCCCAGGAGGTCCTGGACAGCTGGGAAGGGCAATCGACGGGCAGCCCCGGATCCCTAGGCAGGACCGCCACCGCGGCCTGCACCTCTGCCTGCGCCCCGTCGAGGTCTTCGCTGTCCTCTGGGCCAGGGAGTTGGGGCTGAGCTCTGGTCTGGTGCACGAAAGCGCCGGTCCCGCGGGGCAGCATAGTTGATACTTACCTGTGGTGTTCGAGCGGGCTGCCACCGCCCATACTTACCTGATGCTGCCCTGTGGGGAACCGGAGCCCGCCTGTGGCACACATGCTGACCAGTTTCTCTAGAAGCGCCAGCCTGTTCCACTCTGTCCAGCACCCCTTGGGAGTCTGGATGGAATACATGCCCAGGCACCACGGGGAGACCTAACAGGTCTGTCCTGATGGCATCAGGGAGAGAGGTTTGGGCAAGCCACACCTGTCTACGGCACAGCACCGCAGAGGCCATAGCACTCCCCACATCACGCGTCAGCTGTGGGACAGTGCGGCATCCACCAGGGCCCTTGCATCATGGTCCTCCGGGCTCATCGTTTTTCGCAGAGCCGCCAGAGTGATAGCCAGGGCGTTGCCCATACGGGCTGCCCGTGCTGATGCGTCAAAGCAGTGACTGATGAGACGGTCCGTCTTGGCACACTCCTTACGTGGGCAGCGTGGATTGGGAGATGCATTGGCAGGCCCCAGGGAAGTCCAGGCGGCGATGGACTGCTCGACCGGTGGCATATCCCCCAGCCCTGAGTCGGCCGGATAGGCAGCCTTTGCCAGCTGACGGCAACCTGGATTGAATTGGGGGCGCTGTAGTGACTTACCCCATGCCGTCCGCAGCACCTTTGTGTAATCCTCTGCCACGGGTATACAGGGTGGTGGGCTGCTGTACGAGATGCCTTCCCAGACGCATTCCCAAGGGAAGCCATGTCTGGCATAGAGGCCTGAATTCCCAGGATCTTGGAGGCACTCAACACCCGTGACATCAAGGAGCCGACGGGGACCTCCCCTGGCACCGTGGATTCATCAGTTGGCTGCACCATGTCTGAATGTAGCTCATCCAGGAGGCCGTCCCCGCTTACGTCATCGATCGTAGAACGAGGGGCATGGAGCGACAGCACATCCACATCACCCAGATCAACATCCGCACCATGGCTCTCAGGCCTGGATGAGGAGAGACCTTCCTGGCCAGGGGGCAGAGAAGAGGATGACGTGCCCTGGAGACCCTCCAGCCAGTCCATCCTCCTAGCCAGAGCCTGGAGAGCTGAGAGAATCTGAAGCGACTCCGTGCCATCACTCTCGGTCACGGCAGCTGGAGCGGGGCGCTTAGCAGGTCCAGGGACCTCCACCTGGCCATGCCTGGAAGGGGACTCATGTTGCTGGTCCCGTTTACGCTTGTGCGTATGCTTATGGCCATGCCGATGAGAGTGGGACGGTCGGTCGGGTGAGCGCCGCCTGTCCCGTCTGCCCTCACGCACATGGCCACATGCCTGGTCAGCCCGACGGAGCCGTTCCTCCCTAGGAAGGTCACAGGCTGCGCTGCAGGGGCTGTCGACATCCTCCAGGAGGTGGGCGGCCCCAAGGCAAGCGGGACACTCTCTATGCCCTTCATCGGGGGCCATCGCGGCCCTACAGACTCTGCAGTAGTGTGCCGCCATAGCCTACCACAGAAAAACACAATGCAATACAATACAATACAACACACTAAGGCACTTACCTTGGCCGATCAACGCACCGGGTCTGCAAGCAGCAGCCCGTAAAGAGATACAGCAGTGGTGTAATACAGTACACGGGTGGCCTGAAGCAGCGTGCAGACACGCTTAGCAGGCTCACACTGGCCCAGCTAGCCGCGGACAGCAGCGACGGGGTACACAACAGATATACAAAGAAGGCGGCCACCAGTGCGCGAACGCACGCGCCAACGTACACCAGTGGACAACTGGAAAAAAGACACACAGCAGCCCGCACCTCATGCAGGACTGCACCTAGCAGACACAAACAGCTAAACTTACCTTTGCAAGTAGCCTAGCACACAACAACAAAGCTAACAAGAAGCACACAGTAACATTAGCGCCTAAGCGGCCGAGCACATACGCGCTGATCAGGCCCACACAGGTTCCGGGTGACCTAGTGACTCCAAACCAATGCAGAATAGTTATCCTATATGGGACTCATCAGACACACCTTTTTTATAGCGACTGTGTGCACGCTGTATTTTATATGAATTTTTTAAAGAAAATACATTATTTCATATAAGAAACAGACTCCTTTTTTTCAATACCTCCCAAACCATATGACCTAGTCACTCCAAACCAATGCAGAATAGTTATCCTATATGAGACCAATAAGACACACCTCTTCTTATAGTCACTGTATCTTGATCACATGGTCACATGACTTGTTCTACATTCTACACAACTACACAACTTTACGATAGTGGTTGCGAACGTTCGTTGCTACTATGGTTTTGGGAAACACTAACGTAGTGTAACGATGCATTGGACTAGGCCTATGTAAGTTCCAAATATGAATGTAATTCTGATGTATTTGTTTATTGTACAGAAAAATAAAAATGACACGTCAAGCAGTCAATTGACTACATTGCAGTCAAGAAGTAGGGCAAATTAATTTACGAAACCAAAACGTGGGTCATAGTTGTCTAAGCCTCTATAGCGTAGCCTGTTAAAAACGTCGCAGAAGCCTACCCAAGGCTACAGATTAATTCTGAACAGTTATTTCTCTACTGGCTCAATTATCACACCACTGTTTTGATTTGCGTAGTTGCGTTACCCCAACACTGACAATGATGTAGACAGGAAATTTCGATTTCGATTTTACCAGTAGTCAAGCCTTAAGCCATACCCAAGTAGCCTAAATCGAGGTAAATCGAGCTTTTTCAGAAGGGGCGGCAGGCAGAGCGATGTACAGTGGCAGAGTGACGCACAGTGGCTGAAAGTGGTACTAAAGCTTCACGCAGCTTCACGCCTCGTAATGCGCGACTGAAGTGGCCATTTGAAAGCGATGCCCACTGTAGGCCTAGATAAAAAAAATCGCAAAGCCTCATTCACTTCCATTCGGGCACCGAAAGTGAAAGTCAGTAGGGGAAGGGCAAACTCTGTTTGTGGCTGCAGCGCTGCACGCGACCTGCACCTGACCTGAGCCTGCATAAGCGGCCCTAGAAGGAGATTGTCGCGGTTGTCGTATGAGACAACTCAACGTTGTCGGAAAAGGTGAGTTTGTGATGTATAACAAACGAACGATCATCGTCATCAAGTTTTATGAAATTAATTAAAATCTTCAGAAATCCAGGCTGAGTTTGCCACGTTTACCCTAAATAATCAGACAAATAGCTTGCAGAGAAGCAGCCCATTATCACATAGCCTATAGGCTACTATTTTTTTTGGTAGGCATTAGGCAAACTAATGTAAGCTACGTCTATGTCTGCTGATAGTTAGTTTCTCACATTTCGTTTTAGCAAGAAGAATGAATGATGGAAGTAATGCATCACATTAATTATTTTATTCAAAATGGTTAAATGCCTAAATCATATCCCTAGTATTTTGGGTATTGTTTGAAGCCAAGATGCCCACTGAAAAGAGTCAGATTCAAGAGAGGGAGAGACAATTCAGGGAGGCAGCAATCACTGCAGGGTTGGCTGCGAAAAAGCCAACCAGCAGGTGAAACAGAGACTTTGCACTGTGATAAAGATGACGACACTGTGTAGACGAATTGATTAATTAATCAGACTCATATTTTAGCCTACTAATGGCAATGTTTCATAATTACATTACATTTAAGATGAGGAGCAGTCACAAGCCTCCAGACTATGTGAGGAAAATGTGGACCAGGAGGAGGCACAGAGGACAGGAAGGCCTAAGTGATGATCATCAAATATGAGATGAGAGGACCATGCTAGAAAGTACAGGTTTAAAGAGCTGCATGCTAAATAATTGTAATCTAAAAAAACATAGGCTATTTTAGAGACCATTTGAAAGATTTTGCCTGAGCAGAACATAAATACCACTAGTGGGCATTAAAATAATGATAAGTTAAGGTGATTGAGTGATATTTTAAAAAAGACACTGTTATTCTCAGTCCTGCATAGTCCGTGAGTTTTTTTTTTTTTTTTGGGGGGGGGGGGGGTAGGGGTTTCAGGTCAGAGCAACTGCCCCTCAAAATTCCTGTGCACGTCCCTGCTCCTACGGGAGATTCCCAGCAGACGTACAGTATATAACATGCTTTGAAGCGACATGTACTCCTGGTGAACTCGGATCTGACATTACTGACTTGTGAGCTAGTAGGCTACAGTTATTTAAAGCTTTGTGGAAATATAAAATGAACCATGAGTAATACCCCACTGCTCCTGTAACGGGAGCAGGAATTATGCTACTGACCCTTGAGGTACAACAACAGACACACTGGATATATATAAAACTCAGTTTTATTACAACATTAAAAAAAGGCATATAAAAACACCCAATACATATATGTATAAGTAACTAGGTCCTGGTGCTTCAAACCAGTGTGGAAGATCTAGAGAAAGTAGCTAGTTAGCTACTTCAAGCCAGTGTGGGGAATCTAGGGATGGCAGCTAGTTAAAATGTCAGCAGCTACAAAATACTGTTTTAAACCAGTGTGGAAGATCTAGGGCCAGTAGCCAATCAACTACTTCAAACCAGTATGAAAGATCTAGGGATAGCAGCTAGTTAAGTGCAAGCAGCTACACAATACTGCTTTAAACCAGTGTGGAGGATCTGGCGCCCTCTAGAGGGGAGAGAAATCATATAGTCACAGTTACTCTAACGCAGGTAGGCCTATTACTAGCGATTCACACTCGTGCACAAAATCACATCACACGCACCCACAAAAGATCACACTATTGTGAAAACAAGGGCAGAATAGCCACAAATGTAAATAGTAGAAGTATTCAATCGAACTAGCACAACACGTTAATCCAAAGGGTGACACGCACACACAGTTAATTGCTACTACGTTAAAGTAGTGTTTACACAATGGATTTCCCCACCCTGCACACACTTCTAAAGAAACTGTAGCGAGCAGCCTGACCTTCTATCTTAACTATAGCCAGCCTAGTAACACACAATTGATTGTACAGAGGGTGAATGAATAGTCCAGCAACCACTCACGACCCAGCCCACAGTTCGTAATCCACAACACAGAACCAGGAAGTCGCCGCCGCCTCGGCCTCCTTGTCTCTCGCACTGAAACAGGGTAGCTTGCGCCTCTCGCCGCCAATGCTCCTTCTTGAATGTCAACAGTCGGCACTCCACCAGGAACTGCGAGGAGGAGGAAGTGAATCAGCAAAGTAGCCACAATAAATCGCGGGGTAAAACCCACTCACAAGACAACGGCACAATTACTTTCCTTCACGTGAAGAATCGGGTGCGTTGGATAATCCTTTCGCGGCCCTCACGGTGTCCGAACGGATGTTTGGTCAATTCGCCGTTGTAGCTGGGAAGTCAGAGGCGGTAATCCCGAGGTCTCGGCTCTCGTGGGTTGCGGTGCGTGAAGTATCCGGGCGCCTGTTGCAGATAAAGGGAACGCCCCGATGAGAGGGCCGAGTCAGCTTTTATCCCCTCCAGCCACCAATCACGGGTCTTGTCAATTGTCTCCATTATCGGCAGCACCTGTGGAGGAACGTCTCACAAGCATACGCACACACACACACACACACGCACAACCCCCGCCCCCAGACAGTTCATTTGACATTTTGACTGTAGAGCCCCGCTACATTTCCACCCCCCTTTGATAGTGCTCGTCCCGAGCACTAAGCGTCCAGTCCAGGTTTGGTGTAGTGGTTACACGGTCTGTTGCAACCTTTAAGGTCGGTAACGAGCAGGAGGGTTCCCTCGGTTGTGGCGGGCTGGATACCGACTAGGGACACGTGTCTCCGGGTTTTGGTAATGTCCTGGGGCTGGGGCTGGGCAGAGCTCTATTATTGTCTGTGGTGGAGCTATTATATCCTGACCAGTCCCTACTGTTCGCAACTCTGGGCCAGGGGCTTCATGAGAGGGCGCAGCGGAGGCAAGAGGAAGAGGTGACGTCGCTGTAGGGTTGAGTGGTATGTCGGCTGGCACTGGCATTGGGGTCTGTACAGGGTCCAGCTGAGCTGGTGCAGCTGGTTGGATTACCACAGGAGCAGCAGGCCTAAAGGGTTCTGGAGGATGGGCTGGCCCGTACTCGTGGCACCCATTTTGGTGACCTTCTTTGCTGTTAACGATCGTCACAGGGTCTCCTGGGCATGGTCGCAAGTTGTTGCGATGGAGGGTTCGACACGGACCATCTTTACCCTCTGGCCGTATTGTGAACACTGGCCGGTCATGATGGGGCTGTCCGACGATCACAAAAGGTGTTGGGAGCCACTGTGGTGCAAGTTTACCTTGAGCCCTGCGACGGAAGTTTTTTATCAACACCCTCTCTCCTGGCAACAGTGGCATGGTCCGAGTGTTCCGGTTGTAGTGCCTCTGGTTCCAGTGGTTGCGGCGTTCTGCGTTGTTACGGACAGTCTCATAGGCTTGCAGAAGAGTCTGATGGTGGCTTCTGACCCACCCATCTAGCCCATCTCTACACTGGGGCGGTGCAACGTCATACAACATATCCACTGGTAACCTGGCATGGCGGCCAAAGACAACATAATGTGGAGTCATTCCAGTGCTGGCGTGTGTGGTATTGTTATAGGCCTGTAGAAGTGCAGGTAGCCGGCTGGGCCACTGAGACTGGGACTGCGTTTCAATGGTACCCAGCAGAGATAAAAGGGTGCGATTAAACCTCTCACATGCACCGTTGCCTTGTGGGTGGTACGGGGTGGTGCGTATCTTTCTGCAGCCGTACATCATGCATAGCTGCTGCATCAGAGTCGACTCGAAGGCTGCCCCCTGGTCTGTGAGGATTCGCTCCGGACAGCCAAAAGGGAGGATAAGTGCAGTCCACAGGGCCTTCACTGTGGTAGGAGCCGTCTGATCCCTGGTTGGTACAGCCACTGCGTATCTGGAGAATAGATCTGTGATGACAAGAATATATTGGTACGCATCTGAAGGCCTCCCAAGGGACAAATAATCTAAAGCCACAGTCTCAAAGGGGTAGCTAGAAACAATTGGGCACAGGGGGGCTTTTGGTTGGGCTCCCGACTTCCCAACTAGACAAGTGGTACACTCTGCGGCCCATTTCCGGGCATTTGTACTCATGCCCACCCAGTAGAACCTCCTTCTCAGCAACGAGACCATTTTGTCACCACTCGCATGGGCTGCTGCCTTGTGATACTCTTCCCAAAGTGGTCGGGCCTGTGCTTCTGGGATGATGATCTGCTTCACCGGTGCGCCCGTATCTGGTTCAGCGACACATCTCACCAGGGTTCCATCACACAGCTCTAAGCGGCACCACTCCCGGAGCAAGCAGCGAAGCTGTGGAGACAAGGTAGAGGGGTTATTAACTACAGGGGGTTCACGGCTCACCTTCCAGGTGTGCAGGAGTTGCAAATCAGGGTCATCCCGCTGTTGTTCCCCCCAATGTTTCTGCAGGGCAGGTGGTTCTGTCGGTGCCATGCAGGCCATGGTGTGCACAGTGTGCTCCGTTGCCTCTCCCGGTAGCCGTGACAGTACATCAGCATTTCGATTGGCTGTCCCTGGACGGTAGCGTAGGTCATACGAGTAGTTTGCCAGCTGGGCCACCCACCTTTGTTCAGTTGCACCCAGTCTCGCTGTTTCGAGGTGGACCAGGGGGTTATTGTCGGTAAAAACAGTGACCTTAGCTCCCCATAGATAGTCTTTGAATTTGTCTGTAATAGCCCATTTTAGAGCCAATAGTTCCAGCTTAAAAGAGCTATAATTTTGGTCATTACGCTCAGTGGGGTGAAGGCTGCGGCTGGCGTATGCTATGACTCTCTCTCTTCCCTCTTGGACCTGGGCTAGGACCGCTCCGAGACCGTCCAGGCTAGCGTCAGTGTATAATCGGAACGGAAGCTGGAAGTCTGCATAGGCCAAGATGGGGGCGCTAAGGAGGGCCTGCTTCAGACGGTCAAAGGCCACTTGGCAACCCGGTGTCCATTGGATAGGGGCAGAGGGTTTGTTGGCTTGGCCTTGTAGGAGTCGATGGAGGGGGGCCGCTACCTTGGAGAAGGCTGGGATGAAGCGTCGATAATATCCGGCAAAGCCCAGAAAAGATCTCACTTGTTTCACAGTCGAAGGTGTGGCCCAATCACGGACAACTGCTACCTTGTCTGGATCTGTCGCTATCCCTCGGCTGCTGACCACGTGTCCCAGGTATGCCACTTTCCTCTGGAACAGGTGGCACTTCCGTGGCTGTAGCTTCAGGCCATGTTCTTGGAGGCGGCCAAAAACCTGCGCTAGGTGTTGCAAGTGGGTGGTGAAGTTGGGCGAGTAGACGATGACATCATCAAGATAGATGAGGAGGTGGTCATACACTTGTGCTCCCAGACAGCGTTGCATCAGCCTCTGGAATGTGGCTGGGGCGTTACAGAGGCCAAAGGGCATACGTTCAAAGTGGTATAGACCAAAGGGGGTGGTGAAAGCGGTCTTCTCTTGATCTTCTGGTGCAACCTCTACCTGCCAGTATCCACTGGCGAGATCATGGGTGGAATACCACTCACACTTGGACAGGCTAGTGAGGGATTCTTCAATGCGAGGTAGAGGAAAGGAGTCTTTGTGGGTTACTGCATTTAGCTTGCGGTAATCAACGCAAAATCTCCACAAGCCATCCTTCTTTTTGGCAAGGACCACTGGAGCAGCCCACGGACTCGAGCTCTCCTTCACAACCCCACTGTCGAGCATGCCCTGCAACAAGCCCTTCAGTTCTGGATAGAGGTTTGGAGGAACTGGGCGATAGCGCTCCCGGATCGGGGGTGCCGTGCCAGTGGGAATCTGATGGGTGACCACTGCTGTTCTGCCAAAATCCTCGTCATGGGCTGCAAACACATGAGACCACTTCCCCAAGAGGGCCTTCAATTGGGCCTGTTGGTCAACGTCTAGCCCTTCACCATGCAGAGCAAGAGCTGGGTGGTCATCACTAAGGGTCTGTCCCACCTGTTGTACATCGACCTCGATGATTTGGGGGCCAGTATTCCGCAAAACTAGCCTTGTCCGTCCCTGTACATCCTTTTGGTCGATTTGGGTGACTGTGGCCAGGGGGCATCGTTGAGGTAGTTCCATGGGAAATGGGTTTGGATTACAGATACGCAGGGGGACTCTCCCTCCCCGGGTCCAGCTCAGCGATCTAGCCACTCGCCATTCACATCCATGGTCCTCCAGGTCTTCAATCAGGACAGGGCAATCGGGCAGGCCAGCAGCTTGCGGTACATGGGCCCAGACGATCATTTCGGCGGAGGGAGGCAACACTACTGGGGGCTGCCGTTGGAGTCTAGCCACACCTTGGAGCTCTAATCCAGTCACTGATGCTTCGGCCCTCTGGCAGGCGGCGAACGCTGCATCCCAGACTTTTTCTGCAGAGGGGGAAAACACAGACTTAAATGCAGCGACTCCTGGGTGCCCACCTTGAAAGACCCCGGCCCAACAATCGGTCACAACGTTCATGCCCAAGAGTCCATATTCGGTGTTAATGCAGTCGTCACGGACAATAACTACTCCCTTCCCCTTAACATCTAGTCCCCCAATGCAAAAGTCTAGGACTGCATAGCCTACATAGGGAATGTGAAGGCCGTTAGCCGCTTTCAAGGCTAGCCATGATATGCGGCTAGGATCCTGGATGCACTCATCACCGAAGTGGCGCTGGAAAAGTGTTTGGCTAAAAAGGGTGACTCGGGAGCCAGTGTCCAGTATGCATGGAATTCGTTGGCCTTGGACAAATACCTCAATTTCGGGGCATCTACCAACCATGGCGGGCCTTTGTTGGGGCGCAGTTGGCGGCCCCTCCCGGTTCACTCGCCCTGTTGTGACCGGGGGTACCGAAAACCCGTCTGGGCTGGGCGTCGCCGTGGGCAAAATCTTTGGATGTGTCCAGCATCTCCACAGTCACGGCAGATAGCTCGGCCTTGGGCATCCCACTGGTAGGAGGACTGTCCAGGAGGGGCTGATCCCAGGCGTTGACGTTGGGGGGCATTGGGTGGTGGACGCCAAGATGGTCGAGGGGCTGTCTCAGTCTCCGGCGGTGGCTTCCAGTGTCCTTGGATCTCCTCTATGATCGACTTGCCTAGAAGTGTTACCTGTTCCTTCAGCTCTTGGCGCAGCTCAGCCCGCAGGGCTTCCTTTATTTGTTGAAACTCGGTGGCTGGGGAAGTAGGCCATGGCTGAGATGTTGTAGCAAAGGTTGGGAAAGCACTGGCTTCCTCTGTATGGACCAGCTCCCGCTCTAAAGCTTTTGCCTCCTCACAAGCCTCCACAAAGGTGAGCGTTGAGGTCCTTCGGAGCTGCCTCTGTAGCTCCTGCTTCAACGATCCCGTTCTTAGGCCCATGGAAAACTGTGTCCGCAGCAGCTCATCGTCGGTTCCGGTGTTGAGAGGATCCCTAGCTCTCCAACTGTAATGCAGCTCACGCAAACGGAGAATGAAATCCTTGACACCCTCCCCAAGTTCCTGTCTGCAGCTGAAAAACTGGGCCCTCAGCTGAGCTAGTGGTTGTTGGCCTCCATACAGCTCACCTAGGGCCTCTAAAATCTTAGTGTCAGTATCACGTTTGTCCACTGCCAACAGCACCACCTCCCTTTTGGCATTTGCCTCCAAAGCGCTAAGTACAAAGTCCACCCGTTGCTCTGCATTCAGCCCCTGGGCCCGGATGAAGGCTTCAATCTGCGTTCTCCATTCTAAAAACTTTGATGCACCCCCTTCTCCACTAAACTTAGGGACCCATGGCCCGCCCATAAACCATGGCATAAATGCAGCTACCATTTGTGGCTGTGCACCTGCTACCTGAGGCTGCTCGCGGTTACTCATTGTTGTGTACGTCAAGGGTCCTGCCAAAACTACGCCAAAATTGTAACGGGAGCAGGAATTATGCTACTGACCCTTGAGGTACAACAACAGACACACTGGATATATATAAAACTCAGTTTTATTACAACATTAAAAAAAGGCATATAAAAACACCCAATACATATATGTATAAGTAACTAGGTCCTGGTGCTTCAAACCAGTGTGGAAGATCTAGAGAAAGTAGCTAGTTAGCTACTTCAAGCCAGTGTGGGGAATCTAGGGATGGCAGCTAGTTAAAATGTCAGCAGCTACAAAATACTGTTTTAAACCAGTGTGGAAGATCTAGGGCCAGTAGCCAATCAACTACTTCAAACCAGTATGAAAGATCTAGGGATAGCAGCTAGTTAAGTGCAAGCAGCTACACAATACTGCTTTAAACCAGTGTGGAGGATCTGGCGCCCTCTAGAGGGGAGAGAAATCATATAGTCACAGTTACTCTAACGCAGGTAGGCCTATTACTAGCGATTCACACTCGTGCACAAAATCACATCACACGCACCCACAAAAGATCACACTATTGTGAAAACAAGGGCAGAATAGCCACAAATGTAAATAGTAGAAGTATTCAATCGAACTAGCACAACACGTTAATCCAAAGGGTGACACGCACACACAGTTAATTGCTACTACGTTAAAGTAGTGTTTACACAATGGATTTCCCCACCCTGCACACACTTCTAAAGAAACTGTAGCGAGCAGCCTGACCTTCTATCTTAACTATAGCCAGCCTAGTAACACACAATTGATTGTACAGAGGGTGAATGAATAGTCCAGCAACCACTCACGACCCAGCCCACAGTTCGTAATCCACAACACAGAACCAGGAAGTCGCCGCCGCCTCGGCCTCCTTGTCTCTCGCACTGAAACAGGGTAGCTTGCGCCTCTCGCCGCCAATGCTCCTTCTTGAATGTCAACAGTCGGCACTCCACCAGGAACTGCGAGGAGGAGGAAGTGAATCAGCAAAGTAGCCACAATAAATCGCGGGGTAAAACCCACTCACAAGACAACGGCACAATTACTTTCCTTCACGTGAAGAATCGGGTGCGTTGGATAATCCTTTCGCGGCCCTCACGGTGTCCGAACGGATGTTTGGTCAATTCGCCGTTGTAGCTGGGAAGTCAGAGGCGGTAATCCCGAGGTCTCGGCTCTCGTGGGTTGCGGTGCGTGAAGTATCCGGGCGCCTGTTGCAAATAAAGGGAACGCCCCGATGAGAGGGCCGAGTCAGCTTTTATCCCCTCCAGCCACCAATCACGGGTCTTGTCAATTGTCTCCATTATCGGCAGCACCTGTGGAGGAACGTCTCACAAGCATACGCACACACACACACACACACACGCACAACCCCCGCCCCCAGACAGTTCATTTGACATTTTGACTGTAGAGCCCCGCTACACTCCCTCGTTAGAACCCATTCATCCCCACTTCACTTACTCAGAATTTGCTTGCTCAATATATTGGTCATGGTCCAGACCTCTTGTCTGTCATTCTCCAGACCTCTTGTCTGTCATTCTCTCTCTGAAATACACTGATCTTGTGAGTAATACCCCACTGCTCCCTTGTTAGAACCCAGTCATCCTCACTTCACTCACTCAGGATGTGCTTGCTACATATATTGGTCATGGTCCAGACCTCTTGTCTGTCATTCTCTCTCTGAAATACACTGATCTTGTTAAAGGGGTACACTGTATGGTTGAGGCCCACGGCAGAAGACTGCCGGTGCCTTTGTTCAAGCCCACAGCTGCTCATAGGGTCAGGGCTTGCCAGTGACTCACATGATTTGCTATATCCGCCTGCCATCTGCCAATATCGCAGTATACCTTCACCAAAGCTCCCGCTAAGCAGAGAGAAAACATGGCCACGCCAGAGCTACAAACACAGACGAGAGAGAGTCCCATATGATATCAAGATTAAGCCTCTTTAAGTCACGGGGGCTGTTCCTTTAGACTTGCCAATAATGGAATGAGGCAGACTCAGGTAGCCCTCTGCTGTTTAGAGGCATTCCGGGAAATTAAAACTGCACTGTCTAATCATAAAATCCATATATATCCCCAATTCATATTGAGTTGTCAGAGGAGTAAAATATATTAAGCTGGTTTGTTTCGCTTGATGTTTGCTGACTTGCTTCACATTTACTTATGTCAACACAGATTTGTATCAGATTCAGGTGCTTTTCTCCAGTCTTGTCTGAGCCCAGTGTTAGAAGACACAGGTTCTTATGCTGTTGTAAAAACACTTGATGCTGCTTTTCTTGATTGTGCCAAGAAGTTTGATTCAGGTTTCAGGTTTGCATTATTTTTAACACATCTCTGTGTCCAGATAGGGACAACACAGTTTGTGTTGTTTCCTTTTTTATTTGTTACACAATATGTGTTGAAAATAACACAACTTGCCTTGAAAACAACAAAACTTGCATTGTTTTTTAACACATCTCTGTGTCTAGATAGGGACAACACATTTGTTTAAGGGTGATGTTGAGAGCATGAAATACCCCTGAGATAAACATGTTTAATATGCTATACAAGGAAGACAGACTACCACCATGGCTGGCCATCCTTCTTTACGCTATTAAGATGTTCATCCATATCAATTACAATAGCATGAGATTCTTACAGATACACTTAATTTTAACCCAAAATGAAATATGGAGTACACTTGGAATCATTTGATAATTATAAATATTCCTTGCAAACATCAGAAAGTCACACAGTTAAATAAACAAGCATTTGATAAAAATGGGACAATTATGTTAGTGTATCATAGCTCTTCAACCGGAAAGAACAAATCCCTCTTCAAGTGGATGCGCTTACTTCTGGAGGGTTGGCGGAGTTGGGGGGAGGAAGGCTGGGGTTGGGGCCGTCACGGATGTCAGCTGCCTGGTACACATCTACTTCTCACTGCTGTGAGGTGCCTTCTCAGCATGTGATCAATGATCACCGGGATGGAAATTTAAAGAGGGGCCCAGGTTCATGCCCCTGGCTTCACAGCTATGATGCAACAGACATTTCTTCTTCCTTTGACCTGGAAAGGAGCAGAATAAAGTAACGTACTGATGCAGTACATTAATGTGGAAGAACGTATGTGTGAGATGAATTGAGGTGTGAATTGAGTGTGGTGGTGGTCATCGCTTAGTCCGGGTTTTATTCCCAAGCCCACTGTTGCGAGCCCATGACGCTTTGGATAAAAGCGTCCACTAAATGCATCTCAAATTTAATTTAATTGTGAAACCTTTGCAAAACATGTTGTGCTTTTCTGATGACTGCAGAACTGCTGAAATGAAAGCTCTGATAAGGAGTGCTGTGCTCAGAAAATGGCTCCTGAGAACCTGGGAAATGCGGCAGAGCTGATATTTGTAATGGTACATATCACTGTACCTCGCTGCAGTGTGTAGCAGAAGGAGGTGTGGTCATTTGATCCGCCAGGGGGTGAGTGGGGGCGAGGGTCTCTGTGTCTCATCAGCCTGCGGTACAGAAGAGGGGGATCTGAGGAGCGAGCCGCATGAGAAAACCTGACAAAACACTCGACTGTAAAATGGGTTGAACAGGGTTTGCAAGGTCGGAGCCACTTGAAACTACAACAGAGAATGATCAATAAGTTCTTCAAACTTCTAGATGTGTTACAACTACCCCCCCCCCCTCCACACACACACCATCATTTTTCACTCTTCTGTCTGTATTGTGATATCGTATGTCTTTTAGAAAATGTAAGCTTTTGCAGAGAGTGTTTTTTGGCATACAGTAGTTACCCTTACAGCAAAAGCACCTTTGGTCCTTCAAGGGAAAAAGTGTTTACTTTGAAACACGTTTTTAAGGCATTTTGCTGGCATTCAGGGACTTGGGAGGGGAAAAGGTTACAACAAAATGCCTCAACAGCTGTTTTCTTTGGTGCAGTACCAAATATTTTCAGGTATTTAAGGTAACATAGATTTGCCGGTTGGATAACGCTAGAAGACTGATAAGCACTGAATTGCAAAGAGCTGCATATGCACAGAGAAGGACAAAGATTATAACTATTAAAGGCCATTATCTGGTCCCCACAGACAACCCTCCAGGGACACTTAGAATGGCCAGTGAAAGGATCTTTCTGTGGACACCTCCACCTTACTTTAATGCAGTTTCCAGTATTCCAGTATTAAAGTATTTTATGGCGTGCATAACAGCATTAATTCGCCCATCACACAAAATGAAATGGAAAAAAAAAGTTCACACATAGAAACACAAAATTAGATATGGTTGCTGTTTTTTGATACAATATGAGCATGTTTTTTGTAATGTCAAAGAAATGTCATAGCTAAAGCAAAAGAGCACAAAGACAAAGAAAATTGTGTTTGGAAAAAAGACAGAATTAATTGAAGTGTCCATGGTAAGCCTCATGCGTAATCAAATTTCATGCTTCTGATGAGTCACAAATGACACAGTGTGGCTCTATGAGTGGTCACATGTGGTTTTGGACCCAGCACACCCCTCTGTGCAATCAAACAGAGATGGGGTCAGGTTAACTACTCACAGATTGCGGTCCATTTCTTAAGGGAGAGGGAAGGCAGTGTCAAGCCCATGTCATGATTCAGTGTCGCTTCAAGCAGTGTGTCCATGCTTTTGGCATTTCTAAAGCTAGTAAGAAGAGCATACATTTGTAAAAGTGCTGCAGAACTGACATATATGCAGTAGCTACCAGAGGGGGTGGGAGAAGATACAATAATGAGGTGCATTAGTAATCTTATTATAATTCCAATGACATGGGTACTCCAACGCTGAAGCTCAGGGATGTGTATAATATCAAATACATAATCTCCTTTAGTTGATCATGTGTATATAGCGATCCCACACCCAGGATTATCATTCACTGGGCTTTACATATGTCTAGTTTGTTCGTTCAATCTTAAACAAAGTGTCTGAGTGAGGTCTGCAGATAGAAGAACTGAAAATGAGGTGGGGGGCACTCAGGCCAGGGTTAAAATCGCAACAGGCTACAATCATGGCACAGCGGGTTCACCAGGGTGATGAGGTCCTAAAAACACCTGTCCATCATGTTATGAAAAAAATAGATAAAAGGTGTTTGGTGGTTTTGAGAGTTCACCATACTTTGAGTTTTCACTATATTTTGAGTTTGCCATTTTTGGCATTTCTTTTGTTTTTGAGAAAAGTTGGAAAATAATCTAGATGTATCACATAATGATACATAATATAACCACATGATATTGCATGTACTATTTGAAGAAAATAAATCTGTTTCCTCAACTTGTCTGCATCCCCTATTCCTGCCCCTTATTGTTAATAGTCTTACATGCTCTATCCTTGGTTGCTCAATGGTCATTGTAACTCAAATTCTTGCTTGTGTCAATTCCACAATTTGTTTACATTTTGTATGTTCTCTAAAGCCACACGTATCCTTATATTGTCTACAAGGTCACACACTTGTTTGTACTACTTCATTGAACAAATTGGCAACACATTTGGCAACAAAAGCTTCTATTTCTTATCAGCGTATGGGGCTAGATGCCGACCACTTTTCATGTGCTCTGATGAAAGACCACTTTTCATGTGCTCTGATGAAATGATTGTGTTTTGTGGCATATATGGCATAAATGTTTACTTACTGTATGACAGGCTGATTTAATGTTGATGATTTTATGCTCATATTAAAGCTGCCATTATTAATTCACAAGGCAATGTTTTGTAAGAATGATCCAGAGAAGATCTGAAAAAATATTTGCTTCTAAAAAGCAGTTGTCAGATCATGCAGTGTGATTTTAACCCAGGAGGTATGGCAAACTTTTACAAGGACAATTTAAGTTTACAGATGTGTTAAATCTCAACATCATGGCCATTATGGGAAGTATTTATTATACATATAAATTTAAAATACATATTTCAAATGCAACACAGTAAAACAGTGAATGTAGCCTCTGACTGCTGCTGACTTAGTAATTTGCCCAGGCCTGTGTGATCAGAATTTTGAGATTCAGGAAGGTGATGCAGTGCAAGACGATGAGTAAGGTAATGGCTCACACACACAATACACTTCCTCCCACACCAACCTTCTCAAATTTCTTGAGAACTTTAATCATCAGTTTCTTGAGAACTTCATGCATCAAATCGGAACGCATGGAACCGGTTATGTGGTTAGCCTGCAATATTGTTTATATACACTCTTAAAATGAATGTGTTGAAAACAACACAACTTGCGTTGTTTTAACACATCTTTGTGTCCAGATAGGGACAACACATTTGTTTTAAGAGTGTAGTTTTTAAAAAGTTGTCCCATGTATCACCTAAAGCAAAATAATGAAAAATGCATAGTTATTCCCATTGGCGCCAATGTAACACCATTTAGCACTTACACAGTACCCAGTTAGTTAGAAAGCAACTAAAAGGGTCATGATCTTTGCTAATCAACAGTGTTACACAGTGCATTATCAAGCAATCTGGGCATGCAATGACAACAATGCCAGGGACTTGTCTCCACTTTGTACCACTTGACAAGTTCAGTTATGACTTTTTGAGTGCATCTCTGATACAGTATTTAGGCTATCACAGTCAGGTCATAAAAGTTCATCTCTATGAGAGGAGGAGAAACGAAGGGCTGGATTTTGCTTTGCATGACAACACTCACATGATCAAGTGACATGATATCTTTCATCATGAGTGTTACAGTGACAAAGCAATTCACAATAATGGTACATGGACATGGATTATTTCAATGTGTCTAATGGTAGGATATCATGGTCATGGCATGTTGTGGTCTTCTCTCATCTTATATTGAAGCTATGTATATCTAAGGTGACCATGATTTGTTCAAGTAACCCACAACTCATATCTAATGAGTGTAAAGTGTTATAGTGGTGTAAATGTAAAGTGTTATAGTGGTGTAAATGTAAAGTGTCATAGTGGTGTAAATGTAACGTGGTATAAAGTGTTATAGTGGTGTAAATGTAAAGTGTTTGAATCGAGTGTGTAAAGTGTTATATGTAAAATGTTATAGTGGTGTAAAGTGTTGTATGGTGTAAAGTGTTATGGTGGTGTAAAGTGTTTTATGTATTATATTGAAAAGACAGCCATCATGGTTTCAAAGTAGCTGGTTTGATAGCTCAATGCCAATACACCAAAGACAGTGCATGTGATCAGCATAATGACATATTTTAATTTTGTATGTCAGACACTGTTTTGCCCTATTTAAACTCCCTCATTCTGCCATGAATAGAGTAAAAATGACAACACATCGGCTAAAGCCTACTGAAAGAAGATGGAAAATGAATGGGGATTAATGACGTGAATGTGAATCATGTAAATAAAATCATTATCTTTTAAAACACCATGGAAATCAAATGTTCATGAGGACATGCAATGTTCCTCTGTGAGCAACCATGCCTAAGACGTATTACATCCCTTGTTTTGAAGGCAAACTAAAATGAAAGTAATGTAAAGGCAGGTGAAAAAAATCAGTCGACACAGGTCGACTTCAGCTGCCTCATCTTCTGAACGAATTAACATACATTTCAGTAATAGCTGCAATTTCTTCTAACATGTGCCTGGAGTGTGGGTCTTAAGCAGATTTTCTCTATTGTATTGAAATAATGATCTTCAATGAACACTTGCAGGCACACACACACCAATGATCTTCAATGAACACTTGCAGGCACATACACACACCACTTGTTGACCAAGTGTGAAGAGGTTTGGATGGGCCAGTAGGTGACACTCTTTCCACCTGAAATGACACACGACAGTAAACTTAGCACAGCCATAGCGCTTCAGCTCTCCAGTGGCCCTGGGATCTCATGTGCGTGTATCACACTTACACAGCTCGTCTGAAGTGTGCAACTTGCCAAAATGGAATGGAATGGTGTCACCCTTTTTACAGTGAGGAGTTGAGCTGAGCTGAGCTCCCATAGAGTGTGGACTGGCTCCCATGAAAGCAGTTAACTCAAATATCTGTGGGGGGTGGGGGGGGTGGGTCTGAAAATGCAGCAGCATAATATTTTAATTTCAAATAAAGCTATTTTCCCTTCCACAAATGGAGTAATATTGAAGATAAAGATAAATACCTTGACATGATTAGTAATAAGAGTAGCCTAAACAAATATGTAGTAGGCCTAAAGCATCGTGAATGCAGCATGGCTGCACCAACACGCCACTATGAGTGCAAACTATTAATTTGAAAGCTCGCGTCACGACCGTTGATCCAAAGATTTCCATTCATTAATTTTTTAAATAAAGATACAGAACTTTAATGAATTTGAGGATGACTGGCTACCATGCCACCCAAAAAGAGGCTGCTCCTAATGACGTCATGCTCAGACTTGACACGTTTCGGTTTTACTACCAAAATACAAAAAATAGCTCCAGATAACGGCATAGCAGCACAGATGCCTGCTAGCTACGATGAAATCATGACTCGAACACTGCCAAGTGCCAACCAAGCTTTTGTGGTCCAGACAGAAAGCTTAAATGACAGACCCTGACAAATGGTTTGTTCTGGCCAAGCATCTCATAGTGCTGCTTTTCACAGCATTTCAATTAGCAGTGAAAAATCTTATTGACACATTTCACCATAATCATGCTGCAATTACGCCGGAGTATCAACAAAGTCTGGGCTGTATAATGGGTTATTGCAATAGTACACTGTGCATCTCCTTCTTACAAAACAACAGGGGACATCAGGAGCCCTGACAGGTGTCTCCGCTTCTATCCAGACTTGGTGTACCATGACTAAATCACCACCAGTTGGGCTACTTGTGTTATTTAACATACACAAGAGGGACTAGGCTGCTGTCTCTAGAATGTGATGACAGACTGATTAAGCTGGAGTTGCGCTGATATAGGTTAATAGTCTCCAAGTACAGAAGTATTTTTCTGGATTTTGTTAATATGTTTTTATTGACTCAAGTTTGAATGAGGCAAACACGACAGCAATGCTTTGAAAGTACAAAAAATGAGGAGAAGTTGTATGCTTTGATTTTGCTGCATGCACAGATGCTGCTGTGCAATTAACCAAGAATAGAAGGACTTAGTAGACACAAGATGAGCCAGACTTTATGATTTCCTCACATTTGTTGTGTTCAGTAATTGCTCTGTTTACTGTAAAGTTAGAGGGAAGTATTCAGGGAACGAGTTACACAATGTATTGACTGCCTGTTGTTCGTCATTTCAATAAATGTGTGTTTTTGACGTGTGTGTGTGTGTGTGTGTGTGCTAAAAATGTTTTTCCAAGAAAAGCAGTGCTTCCTTATATGTAACCAAATCAATAAGAAATCTTATTGCCGCATGTTATCTTAACCAAACTAGCACATTTTATCTTAAAGGACAACTCTGGTCTAACAATTGTCTTTTGTCTTAGGGACAACATTTGGATGATAATGAGTGTAAACATTTGTTGGGGACCAAAATGCTATTAATCGCTACAGTTTTGAGTAAGACTGGAATATGCATATATAACCAAATAGCATATAGCATAGCCTTTAGCAGCAGCTTCATTACATCAAAGTAAATCACTCTTTTAACTTGTCTAAAAATCATTACACATCTATGTTAGGCTACTATAGAGCAGATAGACTGAGGTATTTTTATCTTTAAAATGTAAAGAAAGGGTATAAAAATGACTGTTTGGCAGTTAGTGCTTTACCTTCCTATTATTTCAGTCTCCACCATCTTGTTAGACACATGGTGGAGACTGTTTGGTAATCAACTTGTAAGACAGTCCATACAAGTTGATTACCAAACTCTCCTCCTTTTGTGTCCATTGACAGTTGGCCTAGCATTTGGTAATCGACTTGTACAAACTTCTCCTAGCAAGATGTCTGTGACTGAAAGAAGAATTCAGGTAATGCAATTGTATGTAATACTTCAGTTGAAATTACTTCTGTTTGTATAGGGGCCATCTCCACTAGCATCGTAAACCATACTCATACTCATACGCTTCGCTTCTCTTTGGCAAAAAGTTTGGCCTAATTGCCAACCGTTCTTTTCCTGGTGGGTGGACACTTGTTTGAAGTTTAAAATCATTTGAGTTCCTTTGAACCAATCACTAACAACCAGCGTTTTGTCATACAGAGAAGTTACTCTGCAACACGCCCCTAGCAAGCAAGCTTGCAGTTGCATCTTATCATTGATTCCAATGGGAAAGACAGCTAGCTGTCACACGTTTCATCTAGTTATTAATTCACAGTAGCCTGGTAAACCAGACCCTGGAATCTTTCAGATTAAGGGTCTGGCCACGAGTAATGAAAATGGCCCAATTCGAGGGGCGGCACCAAGCATGCATTTGAAACTCTCACTGCACGCAGTTGGATAACGCTACGACCAATCACAACAATTCATCAGTGTCAGTCATCAGTGTAGCTCGCCTTTGTCCCGCCTACACCGATTTGATTGGTCCCTCTCGCTCGAGAGATAGAAGAAATTTGGATCATTGCTCGTGGCCAGAGTATCTTGCGGGCACAATTTCCAGGGTAAATTCACAGGGCATTTTCAGTTCTTTATTTTAACTCAACGGTTATGAAGAAATATGTATTTGTTACTGACTCATCCTGAAACTACATACATTACCAACATAATTCGCTTCCAATACCCCAGTGCAGAGGACAAATTTAGCTCTTTACCTTATTATACGGCTCTTCAGAGTGCTGCAGTTCTATTCACATAAATGGGCCTTCCCAACGTTCGGAGGTCTGTTAGGTAATATATGGAACGCCGATCATTATCGCGTTCGCCGACAGGGCGAACCGGACCCTGGCGCACCAGCGGAGGGGTCTTGCTTCACCCTGAATGGACATTTTACCGATAATGGCCGGTGTCCATTCATTATCCTGCTTATTATACGGGTACTTGCCAAAACGAAAAAAATAAATCGTGGAAATGCGGCTAAGCGGAAATGCGGTACAGCGGCTAAGGCCAGATTTGTACCTGAATCGTTCAGTTTTTGCAGAAAGCACGAAACTTGGTACAGGTATAGTACTACCCAAAAATTGAAATGGACCCCAACACATAGCGCCCCCCTAGTGGCCCCTATCTTGACTTCAAATATGGCCACCAAAATATGCCCTTTTTTCTACATTTATAATGCTATGCTGCTTTTAACAAATAATATGACTATAGCCATCTTTCAGCATTATGAAATACATAATGAGACAATCATGCATAATTAAAATGGCAGACATGTTGGATTTTAAGGAAGTAGCCATACATTCTGACACTGAGTCAAAAACTGGGGTGCGTTTAGGCTATGTGTGAAGTTTCGACTGTGTGAATAAACCCTGCACTTGCCTGGGCTCAATCCTTCTAATTTGCCCCCTAGAGGTTGGCATGCTAGCAGGGAGGCTAAAACCCATGGATGCTAGTGTCTGTCAAGTCTCTTAAAGAAACATATGCTGCCTTTTGGGAAATGAGCTATTTTGTCTTCTATCCTAGAGTTAGATAAACTAGATGTACCGCAGAACGGTACAAAATATGACCGCCGCCCAGTCCAGCACATTTTTTCCACAAAAATAAATCACGCTGAAAGGCCTATATGATTCTAACTGTCTCACTAAATTGCATTATCCACACTCAATTCTCACTGGTATCTGCTAGACAACAAGTACCAAAACATGATTAGTTCATAGATTTCACATGTAAAATTCATTTTATACAACCCCACCCCCCATCTTGCCTGTTCATAATTCTGAGAAATTCTTGAATTGTGTGCATGTGTGCGTGTACACGTTTATGTTTATGTGTGTGGGTGTGTGTGTGTGTGCGTGCTTGTGTGTTTGTGCATGTGCATGCATGCGTACATATGTCTACTGTGTGAGTATGTGTCATACGTATGATTACTGTGAATGTATGTGTGTGCGTGTGTATCTGTTTATGCACATGTGTGCACATGGAATGGGTTAACATGACCCCTGGAGGCAAACATATGGAAAAAATTGGTCATCCTAGGCCCTACGGTTCTCAAGATATTCACAGAAAAGTGTTTCTGCCCTACCCTCCTTTCGGGGGGTCCAGTACAGCGGGGGGGCTACAGATCAAAACGAAAACCGATGGTTCCATGCTATCCATGTGGGGTTACATGCCCACCAAGTTTCGTGTACCCCGGTCTTTCAGTGTCCCGGGAATCCTTGTTGGTGTACGGTCACTAAATGTACACATAAATTATTTTATTGTAAGGCCCCCCATGAATGAGTTGGCATGCATTTGGAGGGTGTCATAATGATCATACATTTTCAATTTCGTGCAGTTTTGACCATGTCAGCCAGAGATATTGTGGTGAAAACACCTTTTTTTTTGCTTTTTAATTTTTAACTAGGTGGCGCTATACATGAAATAAGTGGTAATGGGATGGGTTGACATGCCCCCTTAAGACCAACATACAAAAAAATGGTGGACCTCCTAGGCCCTACGGTTCTCGAGATATTCACAGAAAACTGTCTCCGGCAACCTACAGGCCAGTTGGTGTATAGTAACATAAATCAATTTATTGTGTGGCCCCCATGAACGGAATTCGACGAAACTTGGCGTGCATTCAGAGGGTGTCATAATGATCCTACACTTAAAATTTCGTGCAGTTTTGACTATGTTAGGTCACAGATACCTGCGATTACAACACCTCATTTTTACTTTTTTGTGTTTAACTAGGTGGCGCTATACATGAAATGAGTGGTTATGGAATGGGTTGACATGGCCCCTTGAGATCAACATACAAAAAAATGGTCCTCCTAAACCTTACGGTTCTCGAGATATTCACAGAAAACTGTGTCTGCCCTACCCTCCTTTCGGGGGGTGCAGTCCAGCGGGGGGGCTACAGATCAAAACGGTGGTTCCATGCTATCCATATGGGGTTACATGCCCACCAAGTTTCGTCTACCCCGGTCTTACAGTGTCCCGGGAATCCATGACGGAAATTTGAAAATAAATAAATAAATAAATTTAAAAAAAAATCTGACTAAACCGTCATAATTACTTATTACATACACCCAGTCAGAGTTAGATAAATTAGTACATAACCAGTCCAACACATCCTACAGCCTAATCAAATTGAGGTGGGTGGGGCCAATTAGCATATGCTAAAGTTTAATTTAAGGCTCATAGTGATTGTTTGAAAAGGTCCATTTTGTTTTATTGTAGTCTAACATTTTGAATCCCATAAAATGATTATGCTTGTCAATGAAGCTAATTTAAATACGTAATAACTTATGAGTTTAGCTCCCTCCTGACCCATTAGGGCTCATGCTAGTCAGTGAACCAGCACTTTTAGGACACTGGCTAGTGCGTTCAGCGCCCAGTCCTTGGGTGTGCTTTGCGGAGGAAACACCAAAAGCTCAAGACAGGTAAAGTTGAGTATCGTCTGCATAGCAGTAATAATCAAATTCATGAGAGCGAATGGTCTCACCCAAGGAAGTGTGTAAATAGAGAAAAGTAGGGGCTCTAATACTGATCCCTGAGGCACACCTGTGGTGAGGTCATGTGCTCTTTAAGGTAGGATTTAAACAAGTCAAGACCAGTTCAGATAGTGTAGAAAGGAGAATGTCATGGTTAACAGTATCGAAGGCTACAGATAAGTCTAGTACTTGTAGAATGAATACTAATGACTTAGCAACTTAGATGAAGACTTAGCTACTCTCAAAGCTTCGGTCACAGACAGAAAAGCAGTTTCAGTAGAATGACTCTTGAAAACAGACTGCATAGGGTCTAGCAGGTTGTTCTGATATAGTAAGTCCAAGACTTGCTTGAAGACCAGTTTCTCCAACAACTTTGACAAGAAAGGAAGAAGGGAAATAGGTCTGTAAAAACAGGAATGGTTTTAGAGGTGGTGGCAAATTATACATTTTCCATCTTTATCCTCCTTGACTGATTTTTCAGTACCTGGAGCCTACAAACGTTGCACAGGTAGTCCAACTCCTCTAACGTATGGCACACCAATATGTTACATTGCCAGAAGGATTGCTGTGTCTCCCAGCGCAGTCTCAAGAGCATTTAGGAGATTCCAGGAGACAGTTGCTCTAGGAGAGCTGGGCAGGATAGTAGAGGGTCCTTAACCCAGCAGCAGCACCAGTATCTGCTCCTTTGAGCCCTGCCATAGCCCTACAAAATGACCTCCTCCAGGCCGCTGGTGTGAATGTCTCTGACTACACTGTCAGACTTCATGAAGGTGGCCTGAGGGCCCAATGGCCTCTGGAAGGACCTATGCCCACTGCCCAGCACCGTGCAGCTCAATTGGCATTTGCCATAGAATACAAAATTGGCAGGTTCACCATTGACACCCTGTGCTTTTCACAAATGAGACCAGGTTCACCCTGAGCACATGTGACGTCTGAAAATGTCTTGGAGACTGTAATGCTGCCTGCAACATCATTCAGCATAACTGGTTTGGTGGTGGGCCAGTGATGGTCTGGGGAGGGATATCCTTGGAACGACGCACACACCTCTACGGGCAAGATGACTGCACCCTCACTGCTCTTAAGCATCAGGATGAAAACTTCAGACCCATTGTCTGACCCTGTATTGGTGCAGTGGGCCCTGGATTCCTCCTGGTGCACAGCAATGGCTAGACACATGTAGTGAGAGTGTGCAGGCAGTTCCTGGAGGATGAAGGCATTGATACCATTGACTGTCCCCCCACACTCCCCTGACTTAAATCCGATTGAACACACGCTGGGACCACGACTCTCAGGGAGCTCAGTGATGGCCATGTCCACATCTGGGAGCAAATCCCCCAGGACATCATCTGCCGTTTCATTAGGAGCATGCCCCAATGAAATCAAGCATGTCGGGGCCATATGAACTACTGAGTACCATCATGTGTTGCTGCGCTGAAATTCAAGCAAAATGGACGAGCTTGCCGCGTAATTTTTTCCACTTAGATTTTCGGGGGTCTTTGAATTCAGTCCTCTGTGGATTGATAATTTTCATTCCCAAAATAACGAAGCGGCATCCTTTTGTTCCTAACATATTACCCAGTCCATATCAGTTTGAATCCTACCTCACAGGATGCTAGTTTAACGTATCATGGCTTGGACAGCTGTCCGCACCTTAGCCTCCTACCTCAGTACTGGGCCCCCTTCTCTTTGCTATCCACATCACTTCTTTGGGACAGATTATCCATTCGCACAGCTTTTCATACCACTGCTATGCAGATGACACACAGCTTTATCTGTTCTTTCAACCTGATGACCCCTTGATCTCGGCATGGATCTCGGATTGCCTCTCAGACATATCTACATGGATGAAGGCCCACCACCTCCAGCTAAACCTCTCAAAAAACAAACTGCTGGTCCTCCCAGCTAAACCTACAGGCATATATGCTACCCCCCGACCGTTGCGCTCTTCAGACAAACATTGTCTAGCTCTGCCACCGGTACGCTCAGGTCAATCCAAACTTTTTCCATCTGTTGTTCCTCATTGGTAGAACGCGCTACCAGTTCCTACTAGAGCAGGGACATCCCTCTCCATCTTCAAAAAACTCCTGAAGACCCAGCTCTTCAGAGATTATCTCCTCTCATAGCACTACTTACAACTAGCTAATTCTAGCACTTACCACCTGACTTGACTAGATAAAAACAGCACTCACTGATGCACTTTTCCCTATTGGGATCATGCACTTTTCCCTCACGGGATCAAAAGAGTATATATACTTATTGTACTCTACCTTTTTAAATAGTTTTAAATTGTTCTAGAATTGTTGAGAGAATTGTTTTAAAAGTGTTAAACTGTTTACCAGGTTGTAAGTCGCTTTGGCTAAAAATGCGTCAGCCAAATGTAATGTAATGTAGATATCCAGTGTGATGTTTTTTCCCCATTGAGATCTGATGTGTTTTATTTTTTAAAGTGTATAATTTTTTTGAGCAGTGTATAGTAAGAGTTAAGGTTTGCTCAGAAAGAGAAGAAGGTAGAATAAGAATGTATTGATGATGTAGGTAGTTACTTCAATTAACCAAAATATAGAATAATTGGCTTATTTTCTCACACATAGTGGCCATATTGGAATCTTACCAGATTATACTTGATGCCTCGTATATTATTAAGGTTGTCATGTGATAAAATGACTGTTTGTTTGGAAATCATGTCAATAGCTTCCTAGTGTTAGAACTTAAAATACTTTTTTATCTTGTTTAATTTTGAAGTTGTATCAACAATTCTATTAAGAATGGTAGCCATATTTGAATTCAAGATGGCGTCCACTAGGGGGCGCTATGTGTTGGGGTCCATTTCAATTTTTGATCACTAGGGGTAGTAGTATAACTGTGCCAAGTTTCATGCTTTCTGCAAAAACTGAACGATTCCGGTGCTTAGCCGCTGTACTAGATTCCAGTTGAATCCATGCATTTCCACGGAATTATTTTTGGAATCTGATCCCTTATCATACCTGTTCATTCGTACTCGTCGCTCGACTTATTGAGACTAAATTCAAGATGGTGGTGAACGGTGAACGGAACTTCCTGAAGGTACTGTCTGTATAAATCGTCTTGTAAATAAACTAGTGCTTTTTCAAAGTTCTCAATGTCTCGTTTTAAATGTCAGGGCCCTCGGAAGTCTACCAATGAAGTGTGGAGCTACTTTGAGCCTCTGGCGTAAAACAGTGATTTATTTGCATGGCTAGGCCGATGCCCGAGGCACCCCCATCGAAAACCTGTTAGTAGCATTGGCTAACTACTGTAGCGCCAGATTTCAGAGTGCAGGGGACAAGCCGAGATGAGCTATGAGACAAAAGTTCACACTTGGTATCATGTTTCAACACACTTTAGGTCAATATCACACCGAACTTCTATTACTATAACTTCTACGAAAATTTCTGCCATGTTGTTTATTGGCAAACAACTGAATAGCCAGGTAATGTCAGTGCTAGCTGTCCAACATTATTTAGCTATATTTTCATTAGCTTAAGTGGTGATTTTATTTGATAATATACATGTGTGTGTATGCTGATTTGATTTACCAGAAAATTGATGTAATACTGTTTGTACAATGTCATGCAACATTTGCTGAAAAATTATGAGACTAAGTCATAAGACTGGACTGTCTGGAAGTCGTAAGATTGAAATGTCAAGGCAGGTAAAAAGAGGAAGTAAAATTAGGTGACAGTGCTTCACAGAGCCAAAATGAATACAGGCCCTACCTAGCAACAAGTAATTACACATAGAACCTGGCCAATACATATTTTTAATGTCTAAATGAGGAGGAGTTTCCACCAATATCTCAAGATTGAAAAGGCAGGACTGTCTGGAAATCATGAAACTAAGTCATAAGATTGAAATGTCAAGGCAGGTAAAAAAGGAAGTAGAATTAGGTGAAAGAGACACACAGAGCCAAAACGAATACAGGCCCTTCCTAGCAACAAGTAATTACACAATATAACCTGGCTAAGTGCATTCTGCTGATTTTATTTGATCATAAATACATGTGTGTGTATACTGATTGATTTACCAGAAAATTGATGTAATACTGTTTGTGCAATGTGTGGTGATTTTATTTGATCATATACATGTGTATGTATGCTGATTTGATTTACCAGAAAATTGATGTAATACTGTTTGTACAATGTCATGCAACATTTGCTGAAAAACTATGAGACTAAGTCATAAGACGGGACTGTCTGGAAGTCATAAGATTGAAATGTCAAGGCAGGTAAAAGAGGAAGTAAAATTATGTGACAGTGCTTCACAGAACCAAAACGAATACAGGCCCTACCTAGCAACAAGTAATTATGACCCCCCCCGAAGGGATGGTAGGGCAGACACAGTTTTCTGTGAATATCTCGAGAACCGTAGGGCCTAGGAGGTCCACCTTTTTTTTGTATGTTGGTCTTAAGGGGACATGTCAACCCATCCCATTACCACTTATTTCATGTATAGCGCCACCTAGTTAAAAATTAAAAAGCAAAAAATTAGGTGTTTTCATCACAATATCTCTGGCTGACATGGTCAAAACTGCACGAAATTGAAAGTGTAGGATCATTATGACACCCTCCGAATGCATGCCAAATTTTGTGAACTTTCGTTCATGGGGAGCCTTACAATAAAATAATTTATGTGTACATTTAGTGACCGTACACCAACAAGAATTCCCGGGACACTGAAAAACCGGGGTACACGAAACTTGGTGGGCATGTAACCCCACATGGATAGCATGGAACCATCGTTTTTCGTTTTGATCTGTAGCCCCCTCCGCTGTACTGGACCCCCCCGAAAGGAGGGTAGGGCAGACACAGTTTTCTGTGAATATCTAGAGAACCGTAGGGCTCACAGGTGCATAAACAGATACACACACACACACATACATTCACAGTAATCATACGTATGACACATACTCACACAGTAGACATATGTACGCATGCATGCACATGCACAAACACACATATGCAGGCAAACACACAAGCACGCACGCACACACACACATAAACGTGTACACGCACACATGCACACAATTCAAGAATTTCTCAGAATTATGAACAGGCAAGATGGGGGTGGGGCTGTATAAAATGAATTTTACATGTGAAATCAATGAACTAATCATGTTTTGGTACTTGTCTAGCAGATACCAGTGAGAATTGAGTGTGGATAATGTAATTTAGTGAGATAGTTAGAATCATATAGGCCTTTCAGCGTGATTTATTTTTGTGGAAAAAATGTGCTGGACTGGGCGGCGGTCATATTTTGTACCGCTCTGCGGTACATCTAGTTACACATAGAACCTGGCCAATACTTATTTTTAATGTCTAAATGAGGAGGAGTTTCCACCAATATTCCAAGTTCGAGAAAGGTTCTGATTGGCTAAAAAGAGACATCTCCCAGACCCCTAGAAGCATAAAAGGTAGAGCGCAGGCATATTCAGATCAGATCTCATCGGGGAAGCAGCTGTTACCCATCACTCTCTTGCCTGACGGTCCAGTCCTGACGCTGTTAGAATTGTATCTTCACTGCAAGACGGCAAATAAAGAATCAACAGTCTTCAGCATCTCTCGTCTTGGTGTTCTCCTTCGGGTCCTTTGACATCAGAGTGCTTATTGAGATTGGAGGTTCGAGAAAGTGGTTAATTTTCCACGACACTTAACCCAGCAGATTTGTACAATCTATTCGTTACAAGAATTACAAGAATTCGTATTTAAAACCAAACATTTGTGAGATACTTGGTACAACATTTACCTCTTATGATTGAGCTTGCAAGACAGGCATACGATCTTGATAAGGCTACTTGCTGGCGGCAAGCTTCTCTATTACATTTCTCCCGATGAGTGAACGACCGGAGGTGAACCTCACCAAGGAATATTGCACAGACATCTTGTCAAAGAACGGAAAAAATAATGGTATTTATTAACTGGTAAAATGTAAAGTTTCTGGTTTTGTTTCTGTTCCTAGCAAAACATCAAAAGTTTCTAGTTTTCGTTTTCATTCCATGAACTGGTTCAAAGCCTTGGTATACCATACAAATTTCAAGAATAAAGTCGACATATAATTAGAGATAATTAGAATTAAAAAAGAAAAAAAGAATTACACTTGTTAGTCCAAAAATAGACCCTAAATTGTTCTTAGACCAGAGTTGTCCTTTATGGTATAATATTTGTGTCATTCACTTAACTATTACATTCTGTCAATATTGTAATATCTCCAAACAAAGTTTCATATACAGCATAACCTTTCAGTCCTGAGCAACAACTACCTGACTCTCCCAGCTTTTGTTAGGTTATAGGACTCCTTCTTATCAATAACATTGTATGATAATGTCTCATTTGGCCCAAATCTGACAACTTCACAAGTAGGAATTGAGATGTTATTAGACACAAAGCCCCGCAGGATTCAGAGTTCAATTAGGTGGCCACCCACTTGATCCAGCCCGTGTAAATTGTCCACTGAGTCCTAGTGTCTCAGCTGTGTTTGGCTCTGAAGGTCACTTGAAAGGGCTAACAACAATTGGCATTGTAAATCAGCCCCCTGCCCCGCCTTGCACATAGCAAGCGAACAACAGGCGAGCTCCAAAATAGCAAACTGGACAGGTTGTGCATGGTTTACGAGCCTCCCTTTCGGGAGCTCACGACACAGATATTTCTGATGGAGTATTCAATGGCAATCACCTGATATAGTCTTTGTACAGTGCATTTGTTATGCAAGGCCTGAGCCATATATACCCTGGCTGCCTGGCACTTATGATTTTTTTCCATATGTTTCTCGATAGGCTAACAGTGGGTGTGATATTCTGGGGGAAGATTACAAGTCTTTTGTCCTTGCCACAGACCCTGGGGGAGTAACACCTCAAATGGTATCTTACTGGCCGTTAGATCCCCTCAAGGGAGTGATAGTGTTTCATCATGTGGAAGAAATGAAAGAAGATGTTTTTTTTTTTACAACGACTGAGGAAACCGTCTTAGACAGCAGTAAAACTCCAGGGTTAAAACTCCTGGTAGATCTGATTGTATGAGGCCTCATATTTGTCTATGCACTTGAATAATTATGTTTATTTAATTAGCTCTACCCCCAGGCCCCCACCCTTCATTGTGATTTGTAGGAAACATTCTTCCAGATTGAGAGAATTATAGCCTTAGATTCCCAGCATTATCACCACTCTACAGGATCATCGTCACTGGGCTCAATCCAGCTCTGCACTGATAGCCATTCATCCATTTAATTTTCATGCTTTATCATGTAGGGGCATGAAACACTCTGGCTCATTCTACATTCACAGACTGTAAGGTTTTCACCAGCTGCTGGAGTTAGCAATTAAGAGACAAAACAAAATTACCCTGATCTTAACAAAGTTCACCAAATATCATTTTGTAGGCTTCACAAAAGTCTCAGTTACATTGACTGTAAGGTGATCTGTGACATCATATCAACCACTTTGTCCTACTCTGAGGCTGAGGAACACTTACGCTAGAGCTCAGCATAGGTACTGATGATGCCTGCCAGCTCAATTCGCCTGATACAGAGGTGCATCAGGGTGTTTATGGGAATGACCCCAAAGCCAGGTTGATATTCCGCCATCCCCATGGGAGAGATCACTCTCACTCAGAGAGTGACCGTCCTGTTCGCACCCAGGGATTATCCACCTTGGACACCTGTCGCTGGTGCCTTGGTCTCTGTTTGTCTCTCATGTTGGTTGGTGGTCACTAAGGTGTCCTTGCCCACTAGTGAAACAGGTGGGCGGTGTTCCTTAGGGGGCTTCAGTGTGGCCCTTTTCCAGGGCTCGTACATGAGGATCAGCCCCTCCTGACAGGAGCTGGGACCTCTACCCTCACTTGATCAATGGATGCTCGCACTGGGTATAGTGGCACACAGACATACAGTAGATAGCAACATTTTCACTGTGCAGGTGTCACTGTGGACTGGATAGCTAAGCTAGATGGCAGTAACCCATTCCGCTGAGTTATACAACATTCACATCAGGCTTTTAGACGGGCGTTTCGCGGCAGCTACAGCTGTAGACAGCTGCAGCTGTGTTTGTCTCGGTCACTTTCATGACTGATACAACTGTCCCCGCCCTTTATATGGGTCCAACTCTCTTGGCTACTCCCTGCAACTCTCCACTTCCAGACCATCAGATGTGCAGATGCACAAGGTTCGTCCAGCCGTGTCTTCCCACAGCTGCAAATATCACTTCTTTACTTGGCTCTGCAACAGGGGCGCAAGGACATCATGCTGCACGGCAAATGCAGTGAAGAGGGCCTGTGACCCAAAGCATCCATGTGGTGATGATAGTACCGCAGATCAGTAGAAAAGAAAAAAAGTCAGTCAAAAGTACTGGTATTGAATTGGCTGCACTTCAATTTTGCTGTAAAATGGTGTTGTAAACCTGAAATGGTGCTGACAGTGATACCATAGTAATGTGACACCAGGCCTGGATAAAGAGCATAGCCCAGGACACTTTCTAGGGACACTGGGTCAGGGTCTGTTAGCAAACAACTTTCTTTAGTGACCTGACCAGTGACTTATGGATCCAAGCAAGTCATAGTATGTGACACGGCCGCCACCACTCCCTCCATCAAACACTTCAAGGCGTCTGTGCACCACTTGAGTGCAGCACAAAGAGGCCTGATTTTGATGAATGTGTTCGCTGGCTTTGACCCTATTGAGAGTACGCCTGTAGCGCCTTGTTTATGAGAGCAGTATTATGTCTCATTATATTTCACATATAAGGAACACAGCCAGTAAAAGCATAACTTGATGTGTCATTTAATCTCAACAACACTTGTCATAACACAACCTTATGTAGACAAAATTTATTTCACTGGACATCTGACAAAAATAGTATACATAAATTATTACCGTACTGTGTGTCAGCTTTCATACCTTACATACTGTATCTTATAATTCATCAAATAATGGGTTTTATTTTTGCTGGGTCTTTTGGATCTTGGTACTGCTGGGTAGGCCTTCTTTGGATCTGGGTATTGATGCATGGCATCCAGAGTTTTTCCCGCATGTCTACATGAATCTAAAAGATGGGCTTTACAAGGTACTGACATTACTAATTACACTGATTCCAATTTCAAGTTCCTTTTTGCTCAGGGCTGCTAAAGGGCTGTCATTTACTATCAGACATTTCCAAGGGTCTTACCATGAAATTCAGTCTGAGGGAGTTTGCAAAAAAAAAAAAAAACTGCAGCTGTGGGGAATATGTATGAATTGCACCTGTTACTCTTGACAAAACCCCAAACTACGGCCCAGTAGCCTCCTCATGGCCTGCTCTTTGATGTGAACAATATTCTTATTTCAGTCAATAAACTCTTCTGTCTTACTCCTTATCTGCCCACGTGAAAACACAGCTGTCCATTCTTAAATCAATAGCCTCTTCAATCTGTGCTATAAATCGATCAAGTGTAGACGTAATGGAAATGAATAAATGTCTCTCTTTCCAAACGTTCTTTTATGCTCAGGATCTTTTCCCTGGTTGGATCCATCTACAACGCATCATCAGCAGTCCCAGTGGGGAGGACTCAGAGTTCATGAAAGTTGATTCATTAACTATGAACATACATTCGAGATTAATCCAATAATGACCAACACAAGCCAACGTTTCTACAACAGATGGCCCCAAAAATACAATCATATGGATTAGCAGGCCACTATGCTTCAGCAAGTATTGTATTGATGAGGAAAGTGTTTTATGAAAGCAATTAGTGGGTGGCAGCATGAGCCTCAGGGAGACTATCTCCTCTGCTACCGTGTGTATAAACATGAGCCACAGGAAATCTGCACAGTGAATATTAATGTGCAAGGTTTAGCATTGAATAGGTAGCAAAGTTAATCAACTTTATTTCCACTCAGTAGCTATCATTAGTTATAACAGTAGCTATATAATATATGCATATAATGTCATATGGTAATGATATACAGTAATGAAAACACTAGCTCTGAATCATTTGAAAGTCTGGACATTTGCCCTTCATATCCCTTAACCCTTTCTGAGCTCTCACGGGGAGAGCTGCTGGATCAGGCAGGATGGAGTGCTTTGTGGTTTTAATGGGTATGATTGTCATGTCATGTCAGCCTGGTAGGGGCTGAATGATTGAGTTTGCCAGTGACCCTGGCTCTGGATTTCTAGCCATATTAGCCGCCCATCCTGACACAGTGTTCCTCCTGAGTGTGCCTGGAAGCCTCGGGTCTCAAATAGACACAAAGGGCATGTCCTTTTATAGCCCTCCCATTGTTGCTGGCAGGGCAGGGTAATGCAGGGGGTGGGTGGGACGGCACCTGTGCGGGCGATGATAAAGGGCCGGCCGAGCCTGCAGCACACCTTCACGCAGAGCGAGTCCGAGCCCTTGGCAGTGTCCAGCCTCTCCCACCCTCTGTAGTTCCTCTCCACGCATCGCCATGGCACCCAAGAAGAAGGAGAAGGAAGAGCCCAAACCAGCCGCCCCCAAGCCCCCAGAGCCCGAGCCCCCCAAGGAGCCCGAGTTTAACCCCGCAGAAGTGCAGGTATTGCCCATCCCTCGCTCCAGTCCGTGTCCTTACAGCTGCACAGAGTAGCGAGATCAGAGAGAGCGATATTATACAGTATGCTATTACATACTCTTCTATTGAGGAAAATAATTAATCTATTTGTTTCTTTTCTTTTGAGAATGAGGACTTGTGTTCTGTCATGTCATAAGAAGTGGAGTAGAAAGCCTTTGCTTTCTGCAAATTTCTTTTTATCTTAGAGTCGCATAGCTTCTGTTTGATGGAAAGGTCACTTGTGTGGCCTGGCAGTTTTATTGTTGCTACTGTTGTCTAGGGGTGGACATGGCCCATTAGGATGGTGTTAGATTTGTTTTGAAGGAACATCAGAGACACTATGTGTTGCAGCCCAATCAGTGCACACTACTAACCATAGGAGTGCTGAACTGAAAACCCTCACATGGACTTAGCAATTCCATCCAGACAGGGAGAGTTATTCTTACATTTCTGCATTTTACCACGGTAAGGCCAGGCTAATTAGAACCATATTGGAATACTTCAAGCAGCCACTGATGTTTTCATAACGCTATTCTATCTGATATGATTTTTCCTCAAAATTAATGTTTTGTTTAATGGTTAGGGCCAGAAAGGTATGCCACATGGTTCATGTTTCTGGGGGCCAGCGCAACAAAAGATATTCTCGTGGTGGTATTTTTTCCCCTGTCTTTCCCCCTTTTCCATGGGCTGGAATTTTCCTTGGGTTAGGAAGCCGCCATAGCTATTCCAGTGCTCTGAGGTTAAAGCCACACAATGTGATTTTCATTATGCAGTTCCTTAGAGGACCACCCACTCACGGAACTGCTAGCTGAAGAAAAACTGCTGAAACAGACTTTTTCCCCCTCATATTATACATTACAGGGTATCTAAATATATCTATAGTGCATAGACTTGTGCTCTCTCATCAATAGGCAAGATGTGTTTTAATCCAGTGTAGCATGGTAACAGTTGATTTCATTTTGATTTAAAAATCTATTTTTGATTGACCTGTGGATGTCCTTGTTGGGGAGTGGGGAAAGTTTATGGAAAGTCCTATTTCTTTCTGTGTTAATCATGGGGTTAGCAACCACATAGAAAATCAGTTAAGACTCTTCAAAAAAGGGTTCAATTTCCCATTGTGTCTGAAGGTTTCGCTATGCTTAAAACTTTTATTTTAGCTATCTCACGGAAGTGTAAATCAACACAAAAAAACAAAACAGGAAAATCACAGAGTACGTTGCTATGATTAGGAAGGGCTCCCTGTACTTTTGACAGTATGTTTTATCCTCCACATTTTAAGAGATTAGCTTTAAAAAGCAGGCCGTTGTTTCTTAACTGCTTTCGTTGGGGTCACTTAATCTTTAGTGACAGGCGCATCCCTGACCTGAGCAGCGCGTGATAAAATAAGAGAGCTGGTGTTAGTTGCGGGGGCTCTTGCCCAACCGAGTTCGACGGGGAGTGTGAATGGGCTGCTTGACTGAAGGTCACCCAGAAACCGCCCGTGGCCCACCACAAGTCAGTCTGTGTGAATTAGCTGCGTGTAACCTGAGCCCTAAGGACTCTCCGATGTGTGAGGACAACTGCACAAGTGTCACACAACTGCCACATAACCAGACCACCACCCCCCCCCCCCCCCCCCCCCACCCGCACACTAATATGAATTATGAATTAATATGAATTAATATGACACATATTATGTCAGTCACACACACAGATACACAGGTCAGGAACCAAGGTATAAGCATTTCCACATGTATTATGTTAGTCAGATAGAAAGTGGCTATTTTTAGATTTGCTTAAGCCTGTGTTTGAAACTGGTGTGTGTGTGCGTGTGCGTGTGCGTGTGTGCGTGTGTGTGTGTGTATGTGTGTGTCATCTGATATATTGTTATTATTGTTTTGTCTTGTTGCAGATTGAATTCACAGCTGAGCAGATTGAGGGTAAGTCATATATTTACTTTCATATATATATATATATCTATATACACACACTACACATGGGGTTCTCGACTGTTGTTGAATGAAATGGCTGATCTTTAATGCAATATCTACATTGACCATTATCAGCAACCATTCATCCAATGTTCCAGAGGTACATTCTGTTTACTAATCTGATAGCATTTTAAAAGGCTAACTGATAAAACATTGGAGAACCCTTTTGCAATTATGTAAGCACATAATGTATTCTGAAAACTGCTGCCCTGATAAAAAAAAAAAAACAATGCAACTGATGATCTCAGTGGAAGTGGAGTGGAATTGGGGGGTCTAGTGACCCCACATTTTTTACCAAACTCCATTGTGTTATTATGTCAAAATAAGACTGATTTAAGATGATAAAATAATCTTATTGAAGTGCATGTTTCATTTGTAAGGAATGAGAGAGCTCACATGTCTGAGCCCTACACACAAAAAGGATGTCAGTTATCCACTGCGATGCCCTTGGGAAAGGGCAAAACAAGGGGTCACAGCTTCATTTAGCAGGGTAGACACACTAAATTGCCTGTGCACTACTCAAACACAAAACACACCACTTCAACTTACCCGTGTTGCTATGACTACTGTACATGTCTCTCTGGATGTTTCCTTCACTTGTTTTGACATATAGTGCCCCCCACATGTATTGGCACCCCTTGTAAAGATGAGTTGAAAGCGCTATAAGAAAATAGCATTCTGATGGTTCTTTGAGAAATATATTTCTCATTGTTCTAGGGATGTCAATAAATGTGGTGGGTGATGTATGTGATGGATAAAGCCTTTTTAATGAGAGTTTTCGGAGGGAAAGATGGAATAGTAGGTTTTTTCAGAAGGGCTGAGAGTGAGGGACTTATCTGTGAAAGGGAAGCATATATACTTTCAGTTCAAACAGGAGGTAAGAAGTGGTTCAGAAAGGAATTTGACACATTTCATTGTCTGTTTTACAAATACAGACTTTCAAGGGATAGCCATGGATGGTCTGTTTTATTTCTTTTTTTTAAAAAATGAGACTATTATAGGGGTGGGAATATGTATGACTTGTCATAACCTTCACTGAAACCTTCACTGAAACATCTTGACAATGTAGTCGAAATCCATCTAACCACATGGCTTCAGAAAACTTCTTAGTTGCAATTGAAGACACTAGACATCAGTAATGAATTTATTTCCCCTGATGGCATGGCACTGTCTCGGATTGCGATTTAAGATAATGAAAACAGACTTTTGAAAGAAGGACGAGAAGCCGAGCTGTGTAGCTTCCAAATGCCGTCTGTCTCTGATCGCTCCTCTTTTTCATTCTCACCCCTGCCGCTGTGCTGAGGCTCCACTGGAGGTGGCATTTCACTGGGTAATCAACAGGCAGGGGAACCTTAGGGAGAGACATGGAGACTAGGATGAATGCAGAATATGAACAATGCAATCCCCTATTTATTTCTCTCTCCCTCTCTGCTTCTCCCTGACTCTAATCCCCCCCCCCCCCCCCCTCTCTCAATTTCAGATTTCAAGGATGCGTTCCAGTTGTTCGACAGAACGCCAACCAATGAGATGAAAATCACATTTGCCCAGTGTGGAGATCTGATCCGGGCCCTGGGGCAGAACCCCACCAACGCCGAGGTCATGCATGTCCTGGGAAAGCCCAAGGCTGAGGGTGAGCTCCCCACACATAGCCACTGGTTTGGACTGGATTCAGTTGGCCCTATTAGATCCATGGAGCCATGCAAAATTGGCCCTGTTACAGTTTGATGGCATGTACTGCAATTGTCAAGTCAAGTCCTTTTATTTAGTATAGCCCATTTAACATGCACAGAGTGCAACCCAAAGCGCTCCACATACAAGACATTGACATAAAACAAAAGACAATAAGACAAAAAATGCCAGGCGGAGTGGCGTAGTCGCCAGCATACCCGTGACACCAAGACATGCCAAAAAGAATTGTATTATTGAACAAGTAATGCCTCATGTACCTTTGCTCCAAATGTACACATTTGCACATGAGTCACATACTGTAGTTGGCAACAATGATATTCTTCCTCATAACATACTATGGTGGTGTCATTCTACCTTGTAAGCTATATATCTGTTTATATCTGTGATTATATGACACTGACAGAAATGCAGGTCAAGATGCTGGACTTCGACCAGTTCCTGCCCATGCATCAGCACATCTGCAAGGCCAAGGACCGCGGCACATTTGAGGACTTCGTTGAGGGTCTGAGGGTGTTCGACAAAGAGGGCAATGGCACCGTCATGGGAGCTGAGCTCAGACACGTGCTGGCAACACTGGGTAAGCTGGTCAGCGAAACATCACGACACATTCCCACACTACGCGTGTGCCATTTCGCTCATGAACATAATTATCAGGGGGATTTGGCCATCTCAATAGGGGGTGGGGTGTGTGTGTGTGTGGGGGGGGGGTGTTTATGTGTGTGTGTGTGTGTGTACGCGTGTGAGTCTGTGCATGCATGCCTGTGTGTGTACATGTGCATCTGCACGGCAGTCATAATAAATAGTATCCTTATATAGATAATATTATAATACAATGTATAGTCAGCTGAATAATCTGAACTCAGTTTATCTCACTAGCTGCTATTTCGCTCATGAACATAATTATCAGGGGGATTTGGCCATCTCAGTAGGGGGTGAGGTGTGTGTGTGTGTGTGTGTGTGTGTGTGTGTGGGTGGGTGAGTGGGTGGGTGGTTGCTTTATTTTGAGTAATCCCCTCTAGCTTTGCCCCCGGAGTAATATCTACTCTTACTGGGAATTAGCAAGACTGAGATCTTTGTTTGCATGTTCCAATGCACAGCCTGATTAGTCGCATTAGAATTCAAGACCCCAAGTCTTCTTGTAAAGCCAACTGGCTGATCCTTTCACTGCGGTTGACAGATCGGTGCTGTGGGTCTGGATGAGTTACTGTAACCTGCACTAGAGGTTGTCACTTCTGCCTGCAAGGTTTTCCGTGTTAGTGGGCAACTCATTCATATTCCAGCTATTTTGGGATGTGTCTTAGAGATGAAATGTTTATACAAACTGAACAAAGTACCCAGTGCCCATTTGACGGGTGAACTTAATTAACTTTAGTGTTAAATGTACACTTTGTGTGTGTGTGTGCATCTCTTTGTGTGTGTGTGTGTGTCTCTTTGTGTGTGTGTGTGTGTGTGTGTGTGTGTGTGTGTGTGTGTGTCTCTTTCTGTGTGTGTGTGTGTGTGTAATAGGTGAGAAGATGAAGGAGGAGGAGGTGGAGCAGCTGATGGCAGGACAGGAGGATGCCAATGGCTGCATCAATTATGAGGGTAAGTGCAAGACAAAAGACCAGCACACAGAATGTTGTTACCTCTAGTATCCTCAATGTTACAGTATTTCTCATTTTTGTAAGTCACTTTGGATAAAAGCATCTGCTAAATTAATAATATGGATGTAATATTTGATGTAATATGGATATGGCCTATATTAGCTTAAATGTAAACACACATTCAATGTTCATGGCTGAGGCATAGGTCATGTGATAACCTTTCCTAGATGGACAGAATGCTCAGGTCTTTTGACCTATCCCTTTCAGTCTTCAGACTCTTCTTTAAACTTTTTTCTCCCTCTGATCTAATTAATTATGCCTTGTGTTTGTCCAACAGCTTTTGTAAAACACATCATGGCTAGCTAAAAGGGTAAGTCAAGAGAAAGACTGAATACTGTATATGACCATAATATATATGCTTATATGCTTATAAGCATATAGCATATATTAGCAATGCTTCTAATACTCTATGTGTAAAGAAATATTACTTATGCTGCTCTTTTTTAGTCTGTAGATGATCAAGACACCTTGGAATTGGCTGAAGACAAACATGCTTCCCTTTTTATATGATCCCTTGGCGTACGTGCAGTCCTCTGTTAACTCGTGTGCAAGGTCTCCCCCTACATTAGTTAACTTCCAGTTGTTTTTTGTAATTACACACACCTGTTCAAACCAAAATAGTAACTGTATAAAATATACATGTTCATTATTTCATGTGACATCAAAAAATAAACAAATAAACTAAATACTTTTACTGTTGTTTTGTTGACTGTTATCCGTAAAGCTTGTACTGAAGCCTGTTGGGCAGTTCTCCATTCTGCATTTCCACCACGGCATTACAGTTGATAGCTTGATGGTTTGAAACTGAAAACTTTAAAACTTTATTTTTTGTGTTATTTGAATACAATTTGGATTATTGGCATAATTCCACCTTGACATACCATCTGATTGAAAACCTACACCGTACCATGAAATTGCAGCTTAAACTGCAAAATGTTTTTCTAATTTCTCGCCAGCAGATGGAGCCACATATCAAGTAGAGAACATTGGAAGAACATAAATATTTCATGAGGACACATAACTCCACATGTGAACACAGGAAATAATACCAAAAACATAATGACCCTACTTCATTCTGCCACACATAACAGCTAAACGTCTGGAAGGCTTTTATCACAATGTGGCATCATGCAGGTTTTACTGAAACACTCATCTCCAACCAATTCTTTGTCCAAAGACAAATCTTCAAGTTCATGTGGCGTGTTTCATCAACAAATAACCCTTGCGTAACCCCCCCTTTAGAAAATGTGCTGTAATCCTGAGCCTCCATCCAATTTCATCAGTAGGCTATGGCCACCACTCGAGCATGTCTGAGCGTCCTCCCAGAAGAGGAAATGAACTTGGCACACAACAATGATCACAGCCCACACAACAGGACACAATTCTGTGAGCAACAAAATATCAAATATTGCTGCATTAGGGAGAGTGTCTCAGACTGTATGATGTATTAGAATAACAATAAAATGCAGCATTTTTGCTAGATATTGATCAGTTCCTATGCAGCTGCTTTGAAGTCGACGGTGGGGGCACAAAAGCAACATATCTGATGAGTCAAATTATTAGGATGACTTTTTAAGGTTCACCGTTGTCATCGTTTCCCAATATGAACACTAGATGGCAGAAGTAAAGCACACACAAATTCATGTTTCTAATCGAGAGCAGACAGTCTGAAGATGAGAAAAGTGACCTCTCCACTTTCACGCTTTGGTAAATCCCTTTATGTGTTTATGCGACTTATTTTATTCATCCTGCTGCATTGTATCCACAGGCTACACAACATATGGCAGCAACATTGATCTAATTATGTAAAATCTTGTAAAACGTGTGTACTAATCGTATATCCTCCAAATACATGGCCATGTTTGGGTGGACATACTACACTAGTGCATTAGAGTTTGAGCCAAAGGGGGTCACCACAACCACTTGGGGGTCGCTTACTATTTTCAGCAATCTCAGACAACTTCTTCACTACGGAGCCCTAGAGGTGTCATCGCAAAATGTTTTGCATGTTGAGAGAATGTGCGCTCGTTTTACTAAATTGTGCTCTCGTTTTACTATATTGTGCACTCGTTTTACTAAATCGTACACTCGTTTTAATAAATTGTGTGCTCGGTTTACTAAATCGTGTGCACAATTTACTATATTGTGCTCTCGTTTTACTATAGTGTGCGCTCATTTTACTAAATTGAGCTCTCATTTTAAGCATAGTAAAATGAGGGCACAATTTACTAAACGAGTGCACTATTTACTAAAACGAGCGCACGATTTACTAAAACGAGGGCATGATTTATTAAAATGAGAGCACAATTTGTGAACATGGTTATAGAACATTGTGTGCACGATCTACTTAAACGTGGCCACAATTTGTAAAACGTGCACTCGATATTGTCGACACATGTAAACATGAGCACGTTATAGTATATTCGAGATGTCAAGGGGTATCCCCGGGAATGACGTCGGGAGGTGTGTCGCTTGTAGTGACGTACTGTAGGGGGAATCTCATTGATTGCAGTGCATCTGGATATAGCCCCGTTAGGTAGGCTATAGGTAATACTCTTAAGTGATAAAAAATATCACTTAAAGTGAGCTCTCCCGGGCTCCGTACTTCACAGCTCAAGTCAAGTCAAGTTTATTTATATAGCACATTTCAGACACAGGGGTCATTCAATGTGCTTTACAGGGCCGGATTGCCCTATACGCACACTACAGAAGTTGCGTAGGGCGCCGCAAGTTAATAAAGCCCCAGAGTGCGAATTACCCCACCATAATTGGGGGGTACTGCTCCTTCACTTCTTCTATGACCATCATGGTCCACTACCATATCAATCCCCATTGTGATCGCCAAGTGCAACATGTGTTGTGCAACACACATACAAGGTCTAAACATGCGACAAACTGATAATCAGTAGTCTACAGAATATCTCATTGTTATTATATATCCAAAAGAGAACTGTTTTGATCAGCTCTCAAAAGTTAGAAGTTAAGTGCACTGAAATACCATTCTAATTACTAGTAAAAGTAATACCTTTACAAGCCTATTGCATGAAATATTGATTTGGTTTATTTATTTAGATTTCATAAGACCTGGAGGTAAGACCCTAACCCTCTCATATAAACAGAAACCAATTTTCCGTTATAGTCTATGGTAGTCAGTGTCAAATCAACACAATTGCTTAGAGATATGTGAAACCTGAGCAATCTTTAATGTGATTAAGGAGCATACTATGAAAAAACATACTGCCATATAAAAACTAGCCTACAGAGCGGTAACCTACAAGAATCCGATAACCAGAACAAGCTGGGTGTCATTAACACTACAGTATCCTACTGTACAAATTAATCACATATACACATGCACACATACACTTCTCTTTTCCTAGTGTCTCTGTGAATAAAATAAAATCCTAGTTTCATTAAGATAGTATCAGGGTTCAGATGAAACTACATTTATTAAACTAAAAATATGAAATAATAGCTGTACTATTTAGCCTAGGCTACTTGGCTCTTTTTATGTTTCCATAGGTTTCACTGATGTTATGTAGGCTTACAGTAGCTACATCAGACCCTCTTGTGCTTAATATAAAAACAACACAGGATCTGTGCCAAACTAATTTCAAAAGGGCACAATAATTTATTCAAGATTAAACCAGAATGGACACCTAGGCTATGGACTGGAATTCATCTCCTTGGAAATGACAATAGATTTTACCTCACCACAATGTAAAATAATAATAATAAATGATTTAAATAGAGAATTATCTTGCTAACTAACCTTGGTATCTAACCAAGGTCCACTTTACTAGCCTCAGTGGGTAAGTAGCAGGTAAGTAGCCGGTAATTAAATGTATGAAGACGTGACATGAGCTATGAAAGAACAAAACACGTTAATACATGAAGGTTGTAAAATAGCACATTTTCAACAAGCTAGACGTCTGCTAGCAACTTATATTTACCCATGCACGTCAGCAGCAAACCGAATTTAAGCTACTGGAGGAATCTACCTAACGTCGACACTTGCTTGAGAAGTTGAAGTCGTTCTCTATCTCTGTTGCTTCTAGCGCCACGGTGGTTAAAAATGGTAAGGTCCATAATAGGGGTGTCTGAAATCGATTTACATTAAATTTTCTCTAGTGAAAATATAGGAGTTGACTTGTATTGTAGCCAACTGTAATGATATTTTTTCACAATATCAGAAAAAATATCTGACCCTCCCAAAACTGATATTTCTGTCTCTTTAGTATAGTACCCCCCAGTACCCCCTGTAATTCAAACTATGCCTGTACAGTTATAGCTACAATGTCTCATAGCCTACACTGAGAAGATGAAACTGAACTTGACTGCATTTCCGGCGAGAACTGCGAAAGTGTGCTTGCCCTGGTCCAGTCACCAACGTGAGCAAACAGTGACATACGCTATGCTGAACCTGGCTTGATCCAAGCATTCTAACAGTGCCTTTCAGTGTTGGAGCAGTGGCAATACCTCAAAAGCTCTATTCATCTATTGCCTTGCAGGGTGAATGCGGTTCGTTGGATTTCACCTGTGGCCTGCCTTCGAATTTAGCTTCTATGACTAAAATCAAATCAATAAAATAAAACAACAGCAGTGATTGGCTGCAAAAATAAATAATGTCACGCGTCTTGCACCTCTCAAACTGGGCTATCAGGTAACCAAGAGAAAAATTTGAAATTATGAAATATGACTAAGGCATTAAAATGCTGCTTGATTGTCAGGATACTTTTTCACTGGTTTATTTAAAAAATATGAGCTATGAGCGTGAATGTTATATATTCCATCCCCTAATTCTGTTTTACTAGTTTATTTGACAAATAATCTATATGGATTTGCTCTATAAAGACCTTATGTCTGTTTGGGATTGTTTTGAGAGCCTATTGATGTATCTCAGAATAAAGGAATGTCCACAACATTAGTGATGTTTTTTTTGTGTGTGTGTGAAAGTATTTCACTCATGAACGCATGTCTCTAATAGCCACAATAGGAGTAATTTTAGCAACACCGTATTTTGTGTGGCCCAACGACCCAGTGGATCATGAAAATGTGCCAAAATTCACATTCCTTGCTTGTTGTTGGTACATTAATCCCATTCAGATTGCCACTTATCTGTGATGTAAGAGTTCAGTATAGGTTTAAGGTCTGGGGCAGGGATTTGACATTCTGTGACTTCTTCATTGAGGGCTTGCTTAGCAGCACTGTCCGCTTTCTCATTTCCCCTCAGACCAACATGGCCTGGGACCCAGCATAAAACTACACTCAAGTTCTGGTTCTTTAGACGTTCTAGTTGATCAAGCTCAGCTTTGGTTGTACTTTTTGCGTGACATGAAAGCCTACTGGAAAGATTTTTAATTGCAATTTAATTGAATGGAATTTACTTTTACGATTAAATAAAATTAATTTATCCCTCTCACCCATAGTTTTCTATTTATTTACAGATGTACATAGGCCTACTGTAATTACATTTATACATAGTTATTCTACTGATCTTCATACTATTCATCCTGCACATAGACTTATTCTATACTACTCTTATAATGTTGTTTCTGCACTACAATGACACTGTTTCCACACTGCACATAGCTGTATGTACATATCTTATATATTTGTCATATTGAAAATCCATATTTATTCTGTTTTATTATATTCTGTTAATACACTGCATATATCTATATTATTATTTCTACTATTATAATGTTAGCCTACTGCTACATCTACATGCATTATTCTACTTATTGTATGAGATAACTGCTAATACACTGCACATATTTATATTTAAGTCATATTACTCTAAACCACCTTCTGTAAATCAACTGTATACTACTGTCTACATTGCACTATATTTCTTGACCTGTCTCTGTATATTTAATCACCTTTCTATACTTTGCATCACTTTGCATGCATACTGTAGCTACATAAATCACAGCTAAGATCCTTGGTTGCTATGAAGGCCAGTCTTTCTAAATGGATGTTTGCTATGGCCAAAGGCCAGTTATCTCTGCCGTTGTCAAGCGGGCATATCCTAACCTTATCTTATTTAAAACATCTCTATTTTACTTAGCCTACTTCCATACAGTGAGTCCCATTAAGAAGTGGCCACTTCATTCGCGCTTACCGTGATTCACGCGGCAAATCAAATTAAAAGATTCTCCTCTTTGCAAACGTTGGCATAGGCATATGGTGACAGATTAATTTAAATGCCTATGCCAACGTTTGCAAAGAGGAGAATCTTTTAATTTGATTCACAATGAAACGTTACATTTAATGTAGGCCTACATGTAAACAATGAGTAGGCTAGGCTAGTTTTGGTTGTTGTTGGTGGTGTTACTGCATCCCTTAGTTATGCCTACAATGCAAAATTGTTCCCTCGTGATTGTTAGCTCCTGCAGACGCATTTCAAAACATCGCGACGTGAAACCACAAAACATTGTTTGTGAATCGGTCTTATTAGGAGTCCTCGCTTAAGCTGTCACAGACTCAGGCGGTACTTTTAGGGCTAAAATGCTTCCTGAATTACTCTTAGTAAAAAAAAATAGGAGTCCTAAAGTTACGAGTGACGAAGTTACGAGTACAAGCATCTAATATCAAATGACCATGGCATTACGCTAAGCAACATAAATCCCATAACGTTACAGCAACATCTCCTCCCTATGACATAGCTAGCTAGCTTCTAGCCACACAAGAAATGAATGATGTTAAATCTCGGCTTAGCATTCTAATAACAGAAGGGGCACATTTATGTGGACCACTACATGACTCATTATGTCTGTAACCTAAGTACACCTCGCTGCAGCCTGCGGGAAGGCGAGGCTTGACATCAAGCCCCGAAACACTTACTTTCATAAAGGACGCACACCATCCAGCACATACACATGGAAACCGATAGAATCTATTTTAGGTTCTCGGCCACGAACTCAAAACGTGTCTTTCTGAAGCTCTGTTCTAGAATCTTTGCTCTGAAGTCTGTTCCCGTTGCTAGGCAACGTCAAATAAACGAAATGAGAGTCTTCCAGGTATTAAATGTGTAGGCCTACGTGTGATTACGAATGGATGTGTGTGGTTTGCAATTAGAATAAACAAGAAATAACATTTCCAATAATTTCCCATGATAAATTACATAATATTTGCACCTTCCTTGTGAAGCTCACACTAATTCCACCGCATTTAGTGAAATGTAATACAACGTTGCCACCTAGCGTTCAGATGTTTAACATTAACGTGACATTTCCTGCTTATTCTTTCGTCAACTCCATGCTTTTAGGAAAACAATCTTTTTATCATAGTTCCCTCTTCAATGAGCGATTACCAGCTCGTTTTTGTAACAGAGATAGCTGTTTATTGTCCTGGTTTACAGAAACACCTATTCATATTAATACTATGGAGTGCTGCCGACCACTGTTCATTATATGGCCCAGAATGCCTTGCATGTCTTTACAACAAAACAACACAGTAAAACCTAAATGCCCGTAAACATATGAATTTGCATACTTGTACAATTTTTAATAATATTCTCCCATCATGATATTTAACAATAATGAAAAATTTAATTTGAATACCGTCAATGTGAAAATAACTGTACTACGTCAGCAATAAAATAGCTAATGTTCTCCTTGACATTTCAGTTCGTAAGTCCATACTATCCCATGGCTGAGCAAGGATTTCATGATAGGGCAAGGCTGCCTAGAAACATTGTGACTGGCTAGAGACATTGTGCATACTTGGAGGGCATTGTGATAGGAGTGCAACTGCAAAGGTGAAAGGTGGCAGTTACCAAATACGGGTAGGTGGTTTGCCAAATGCAGAAACTTTTGGAATATTTCTTTTTTTTTTAGCTTATGCACCCTCAAATTGGAGTCCCAAGTTCATATACAAAATTTGGTATCGATATGTGAGAGTGTTCCTGAGATATGGACGACTTCCTGTTTCGGAGCTTCGCCGCCGATTTCGTTTGGCTGTGACGGGCAAACGCTTCTGAAAATCAAAACTCCTTTCCTTAACTTTTGTGAGGCTTGGTCCAAGGATCATGTACGTCAAGTTTCGGACCAAATTTGTGACCTGTGAAACTTTAGTTTCGCTTTCTATTCAATCCAATATGGCGGAAGAATGACAAGGGTCAGTGACATCATTTTCAATTTCCATACTACACCGGTTCCGGCCGAACGTTCCAGAGTTGGACCGGTGGCGATATCTCAAAAGGTCTTGGAGCAGGAGCTGGCCAAAAATCGGGCTTACAGGAGTAAGAAAACTTAAGAAGAACAATAAGTGTGCTGCTTTGCAAGCACACTTAATTACCCTTCAGGGCATGATAAATGAAAGAAGAAACTTAACAAGAATGAACAGTGGGATCAGCAGTCGAGTAAACTTGTGTTCGTCCCTTAGTTTGATGTCAACAAATAATCTGAGTAGGGCAGGCCTAGTAACATTAAATTAATCTGTTTATTTGCATCTCTCCAGCTTCTGTTGCTCGCCTAACAGGGAAGTAAATCTCCTGATCTGTCTGCAGCTTGCTTGCCAGCCTTTCCCAGTCAGAGTAGTCCAGTACACATGAAGGCAATCAGGGGGTGCCAGTCCAGTACACATGCCTTGGAAGTAGCCAAGTTTCCACCATTGTGCCCTTGACCAAGTCACTTAACCCCAATTTGCTTCGTGGTCATTGGCCCTTGCAATATAATTTGTGATGTTGTCTGCTAAATGAATAAATGTAAATGTAATGTAAAGAACACTTAATTAGTGTTTACACCAACATCCATGGTGGCTGGCCAAACTTAGCCAGAAAGATACTGGCAATAGTCCACCTACAAAGACTTTACCGATGGTTCGTTGAAACTCACATTAACCAAACCCAACCCTAACCATAACCATAAATTGTAAACAGTGTCAACACATAGTTTGTGTATAATCTGAACATCTATAGCCCACCCAGGGGAAGTGTGACCAAAGTACAAACATTACAATAGCAGTCAGTCAAAAGTGCATTTTAATGCAAGGTAAAAGAAATACATCAATTGTTTGCAGTGAAGTGCAATGGCCCCTTGGCAGTTTGCAGATATATTTGCATAGCCTACCTGGTCATTTCTGTCAAGCACTCTAGTTTTCATCTACAGTAAATGTTGTTGATATTTAATATTGTGGGCATAGAGCTTGTAAAAGTTTAGGCCCACATCAGCGCCTAACAAGCACATGATCAATGGTGCCAGGACCCCCGGGGATCCAAAATGTGTCAATACAAATCGGGTGAGATTGGAAATGTGTTTACTTTACTGGGCTGCAAATATCCTGGTGTCCTAGGATGAACCTGACACCAACAACACCAGGACGCTGCAGCTAGTGCTGGGATGGAGAGTGCATATAGCATTATGATCATTCCAAAGGTTGTTATTATGACCGCCGCGCAGCGAAGCGGCGGTCATATAGGTTTAGTTTTTTTTTTTTTTCGCATGCCCAAATTTCCGTCAATGATTCCCGGGACACTGAAAGACCAGGGTACACGAAACTTGGTGGGCATGTAACCCTACATGGATAGCATGGAACCATCGTTTTTCGTTTTGATCTGTAGCCCCCCCGCTGGACTGGACCCCCGAAAGGAGGGTAGGGCAGACACAGTTTTCTGTGAATATCTCGAGAACCGTAGGGTTTAGGACGACCATTTTTTTTTGTATGTTGATCTCAAGGGGCCATGTCAACCCATTCCTACTCCCATTCCAACTACTCATTTCATGTATAGCGCTACCTAGTTAAACACAAAAAAGTAAAAATGAGGTGTTGTAATCGCAGGTATCTGTGACCTAACATATTCAAAACTGCACGAAATTGGAAGTGTAGGATCATTATGACACCCTCTGTATGCACGCCAAGTTTCGTGGAATTCCGTTCATGGGGGGCCACACAATAAATTAATTTATGTTACTATACACCAACTGGCCTGTAGGTGGCCGGAGACAGTTTTCTGTGAATATCTCGAGAACCGTAGGGCCTAGGAGGTCCACCTTTTTTATGTATGTTGGTCTTAAGGGGGCATGTCAACCCATCCCATTACCACTTATTTCATATATAGCGCCACCTAGTTAAAAATGAAAAAGCAAAAAAATAGGTGTTTTCTTCACAATATCTCTGGCTGACATGGTCAAAACTGCACGAAATTAAAAGTGTAGGATCATTATGACCCTCCGAATGCATGCGAAGTTTTGTGTACTTTCGTTCATGGGGGGCCTTACAATAAAATAATTTATGTGTACATTTAGTGATGTACACCAATAAGGATTCCCGGGACAATGAAAGACCAGGGTACACAAAACTTGGTGGGCATGTAACCCCACATGGATAGCATGGAACCGTCGTTTTTCGTTTTGATCAGTAGCCCCCCCCGCTGGACTGGACCCCCTGAAAGGAGGGTAGGGCAGACACAGTTCTCTGTGAATATCTTGAGAAATGTAGGGCCTAGGATGACCAATTTTTTCCGTATGTTTGCCTCCAGGGGTCATGTTAACCCATTTCATGTGCACACATGTGCACAAACAGATACACACGCACACACATACATTCACAGTAATCATACGTATGACACATACTCACACAGTAGACATATGTGGGTGGTTGACATGATATGGCCTTTTTTTGGTCCAATGTGTCAAAGATAGGTAAATTATAAAAAAATATATCAAAAACTATGGTGATATTGTTCAGAAAATGCTGTTTTATATGAACATACAGAGCATTCATGGGATTATTCTTCCAATTAAGTGTAATATATATTTTGACATATTTAACATGATTTAACATTTATTATTTAAGATGTGCAACTATTGCATGTATTGCGAATCACACACACATAAAACACAGAAATCACCCCCACACACACTCACTCATTCACTCTACAGCCTTGGATACAAAAGATACATATTTGACATTCTAAATATCAATAGTAGAAAATAAATTCTGGTGTTAAAGAAAACAGTAATATTAATGTTGTCTGTAGCACTATAAGTAATTGCAACAATTTAATCTGATTACAGGGCTGTAGTCAAGACCACCTTTGTCGAGTCCAAGACAAGTCCAAGACCAGGACTAGTCGAGACCAAGTCAAGACCGAGTCCAAAGAGGTTCGAGTCCAAGACAAGACCGAGTCCAAAAAGGTTCGAGTCCGAGTCAAGACCGAGTCCAGGATAGGAAAAAAAGTCTTGTGCATGACAGTATCAAGACAATCATTTTGGGTTATTATTATTATTATTATCTAAAAGCAAAAACAGTGTGAACACACCCAGGATTTGTAAGTGTAGCTATTCCCCTTCTCCAATATTATTATAGGGCTGTCAAACGATTCAAAATATATATTTTGAAATGAATTAATCTCGATTAACCGCAATTAAAAAGTTCCTAAAGACTAAAGCTTCAACATAAATCACAAAATTAATGAGTAACCACAAAGGTAAAAGTAAAACACTTTTATATTATTTAAATGATAATACTGACACAGTAATTGTGTTTTAAAGTATTAATTTCTTAAGAAATACTACACATATGATGCTGTTTAACTCATTTGTAAATGGTGCACTGTTACTTTAAGCCCATTGTGGCCACGTTCTCATAATGATCTTTTTTTTACCAGCTCCATTGAAATATAGCCTATAGCTAGTCCACAAGCTCTAATATTGTTTGTACCACATGTATTGTACAATATTAACAATGATAAGCATGATATTAAGTTGGTATAAACAGTTTTCATTCCTTTGGAAATAGAAGCATGTAATGACATGATGCTAGCTAGACATTTTCTGTTTGCAATTAAAAGTGAATGATGAGCCTGAGCCAGTCACCTAGCTATCTGAATGGAATGTGTTTCAATCGGCATAATATGTGCTTCATGTAAACAAATTATTGAAGACTTCAAGACTCACCAGTTCCATTACACAAAGGCAAAGACAACTCTTCATATTTTTGTCCATTTTTCAAATCACAGTGAGTGCAGCCTACATACATGTTTATAACTGGTCAGTAGTGGAAATCGGATAAATCCGTAATCTCCTCTAACCTCGTCTTTGTTGCCTTCCTTTTATAAGTTTCTTATATTAAAAAGGAGATATCAATTATCATCAACAACGACAAGCCAGCTGGAGCCTGCCAATCGTTTTCTCTCCTCGTGTGCGTTCAGACGCGCTCTTAATTAAATGGAGTAGCATACGTTCAAGTTGGATCTTAATGGAGAGGAGCCGAAAAGTATCATCTTTATGTAACTGTTGCAGTTGGTGCATTTTGACATTGTAAACGTTATCTAAGAAGAGTGAAAAGCAGTTTGCAGTAAAGCTACTATTTGGCTAAATGTTGGTTCCTCTTTATCTTTAGCTAACTCCACAGACAGTAAAATAAACTCTCAGGCTTGCGGTTTTAGGTTTTGCGGCTTCCGTTACGTGACATCAGCCCCCCACAAAGGTAAACACTATTGAGTTAATATTTTGTAACGCATTATGTATTTCAAAATGAATCGCGGCGATTAACACGTTAATTTTGATGGCCCTAAAGACACCTGGACTCGGTCGAGACCAAAAGCCATATTTGGCAAGACCAGTGGCCGAGACCGAGACAAGACCAAGTCCAAATACTAGCGAGTCCGAGACAAGTCCGAGACCATAGAAAAACGGTCTCGAGTCCGGACTCGAGTCCAAGACCGGACTCGAGTACTACAGCCCTGTCTGATTATAATGCAGGAAAACGTTTTAAATTAGCTGAATAAATTGTTGAATTTGTCTTTTAACAGATATAAAGAGAATAAACTCAAAGGGGAACTACAAACATTCAGATTGAAGCCCACCATTGAGAAGAGAAAAACTCAGGGAACCCAAGAGCTATACAATATTTGGTGGCATTCTGTTTTGCATAGTTGTGATTTCTGAAAGTGAACTTTTACATGATATACCTGTCTTAAACTGCCTTTTGTTGCTTGTGAAATACATATAATACACATTTTTGTATTAACAGATTGTTTTGTGGTGTTATTTATCATATGGCGTGACACCATATCATTTGGTGTGACATCAAGAAATTATGAAAATAAAAAGGCTTTTGGGGTCTAAATCATACAAATCTCAATGGAACAGATATAAAATAGGGTCAGCAAAAGTCACAAGCATTTTCTTTCTTTTATATCAAGGTATGTCAAAATGAATATGACGTTTATTGAAAGATTGAGGACATATGCCTTACTCTGTGTATTGATGAAGAAATATACTGTAAAATGTAATAAATTTGCACAAGGAAATGCTAGATCTTGATGAAGTAATGATAGAAGATTATAATACATTGCTCACATTAAAAACAAAATACCCCATTATAATTTTACAAACAATAACTGTCATGTCACACCATATGACAATTTTAGTCACTACCACAAATAATTAGTGAATAAATATGAATTTCAACAACAGGACTAAGTGATGCCTAATATCTGAATTTTATTTTCAAAAACTTTTTTTCGGCCTAAAACGTCAACCACCCATGTACGCATGCATGCACAGGCACATACGCAGGCACACACACAAGCACGCACACACACACACACACACACATAACATAAACATGTACATGCACACAATTCAAGAATTTCTCAAAATTATGAACAGGCAACATGGAGGTGGGGTTGTATAAAATGAATTTTACATGTGAAATCTATGAACTAATCATGTTTTGGTACTTGTTGTCTAGCAGATACTAGTGAGTGCAATTTAGTGAGACAGTTAGAATCATATAGGCCTTTCAGCGTGATTTATTTTTGAAATGTGCTGGACTGGGCGGCGGTCATATTTTGTACCGCTCTGCGGTACATCTAGTTTTACACAATGTCACTCATTGGGACACACACTGGTTGTTGCATCGTCAGGACGATTACTGTATGTGTTCAATGATATCCTGACTCAAACAGTTGAGAAAAGATGTGCTGTTTTTTTTAACGGCTCTCCCTGCCATATCTGAGAGCACTGACATATTTCATCTGCCACGTCTCCCTTCTTCATCAGCATTCCCAAAGATGTCAGAACTGACATTTGGCTGACTTCATACTGACCTGCATATATTTAATTACCAAGAGTCCACCTGTCTTCTTAGCAGTCTGATAAAGCTGTTTTTTCCGATTAGTGTAATCTATTTCTTGTTTGTTTTTGTGCAGGTGCTGTTGCTATTTTAACTAAACAATGAGTCACCCCCACCTCCACTCTGTTTGTGTGGCCAGTATTTTTATATACTGTAAGGAAGAGTATTTGCAGGCAGACATGCAAATAAACAGCTCTCAGGCATGGTAGTTGGCATCAATTCATTGTGACTGCATGGAAACACTACACCCAAGCATCAGCCAATTACACCCCATATATGTATAAAATCCAAAGTCTAAAACTATGAAAATGTCACCCCCAGGAAGATACTTACCTTACCAACTGCCTGGCTCAGTGACTGTCCTTTGCTATAAGCATTTAATAGAATGTTATCGGTGCCTGACACACTGCAGAGGTAGACTGTCAGTCCAGTGAATGTGTTTGGAAGGTCACACTATCGTGAAAAGAGATTTCACGAGACGTCGCAGAAAGAGATTTCATCATCAGAGACAGATGTTCCATGCTGAACCAGACCGAAGTGTTCATACCTCCATGAGATTCTCTGGTGTCAGAACACTTCAGGAGACTGGTGCAGTACACTTCAGGAGACTGGTGTCAGAACAGGCAGACAAGGTGCTTTTTTGCTTTTAATTTCTTTTCTCCAAGGAGTCAAAAATGATCACTCACCAGAATAAGTGCATGGATTGAATTCTATGAATCATAAAAGAGATAGAATGTTTCAGGTCACACTTTTGAGTAACCAAATAATGGAGGATGCACAAAGAATGTGTCATCATAAAACTACTACCCCATCTGCAGTAATAGCCTAGTCATTGCTCTTTTGCTATACTGTTGCTATGCTATACTACTACTGCTGCTACTACCACTAAAAATAACATGTTTTGCGGAGGCACATCTCTAGACTTATGAACATCTACTAAACACTTAAAAGAAAAGACAACATTATCACAATAGCAAAGGTTGCCGATAGGAGGTATTTTTGTTATAGCCAATGCAGTGTATTAGCAGATATGTGTTTCAAGCACTAATTCAGAATTACATTCAGACACAAGAGGAAATGGAGGGGGGGGGGCAATTCTTGCTATAATTTTCTGAAAGCTATGTAGGCCTATCCCTGGAATATATTTGTGCATGACAGTGACTTAGATTCAGTTTGTGATTTTACAAAATGTTAAAAATGAACTGAATTTCCTGTATTTTTTAGGTGTTTGCGCAATATCTCCTGACCATGTTGAAAAATCTTCATCAAACCTGGCACTTAATAGCCTGACGTAGTCACACTCAATTCTATTCAGAATTTGAGTGTGCTCCTGCTCCATTGGGATGAGATCCTCTGCACTCAATTGACCAATCCAAGCAACGAAATAACCTACCGTAAATCCTGAACCAAATGTGGCTTCTCTAACAACTTTTTTGTGTAAACAAAATCAACCGAAGCACGCCCAGGTGACGTGATAGATGAGGCACCCTTGCACATCTGTCCATCGTACAAAGCCTGCCCATACACTTTGATTGATGTGAACTGCTCTGGTAGGGGCATAGTTGCTTCTCGATAGAACAAATCCAGACCAAATGTCCCGACTTCAAATTTTGTGTGCGGGGGTTTTCCAGCTGGTTTCCAGGCTATACTTACTGTAACTACTACGCTACGCTACCACTGCAACACTTACTGTAGCCTACCACTGCCAGGGGTGGATTAAGGTGGTCATGGGCCCATAGGCTACATTTTCTGTGGGGCCCCACTCCAAGGTAACATAGGCCTACAATTGAACCACCAGATAGGCCTACTCATACATCATCACTGCAACGTTGGTACAGCAACAGCTGAACACCAAACAGGCCTACTCACACCAGCAGCGTCCTTACAGAGCAGCAATTGAACCACCAACTCACACATAAGACAACGTCCTTACAGCAACAACTGACCTACTCACATCAGACAGCATCCTTAAAATGCAGCAAAATACTGGACTTGACATCCTTGCTGACAACTTCCTGAATGTGGTGCATGAACATTGCCGGTGTCGTCGACATATGGCTAGTGTTCTCAGAGTTTTAAAGTTGTCTCCGTCAACCGTGACACTACATTTACATGGACATAAATGTTCCGACTATTGACTTTGTTTAGAATAAGACGATATTGCGATTATGTGGTTTACGGCCATTGTTAGTGTAACCCGCACGAGGGAAGGCCTGTACTTGTGCGGGAACAGTCTAGTTCTAAACTCTAGGTTCAAGAGGAGACTGGTTTAGGTTATTACTAGACCACAGTTCAATGACTCATCCCAAGACAACACACCACTCTCAAAGATTCTTCTTTAAATACAAAATATATTTATTTTAACATTCAAATATCATTCAATTCACTCTATGCAATCATATATTATTCTATTCTAAGGTATCAGTGGAAATATAAAAAACTATTGTGATATATATATATATCTATATATATATATATATATATTAACTATTTCATTTGACTGTATATATTATTGATATTCTATTTAAAATCTATTTATAGTCTTTTATTTGATTTTATTTGACTCTATATTCAATTTATTACTATTGCTACTTATTTGATTTATATACTTATGGTATCAAATCACATTTCCTTATAAAATAAAAATAATTCTTAACATATAACTATAATATCGGTTTATAAGAAGTGCCGGCACTTAGGTAACTTTTCAATAAATAATTCCCTTGAGATCTCTGAACTTAAAATAACAAAATAAACATAAACCCCAAAAATAAAAGAGAGTGCACTCAAAATAAATAATTAAATAAAAAAGAATGGTGGATGTAATTCCTTAATGTCACAGTCCGTGGGTGTATTTGCCCAGATCCTACCACAGTCACTGGGTGGAAAGTGGATGAAGGCGGGGGTTCAATTTCTCAGAATATTGCAAGGAAGAATGGCGATGAGGATGGTCCAGGGAAGGGTATCACAGCAGGGAATTCGAGGTATCCAAGGCGTAGACACAAATGGTCCAGGGAAAGGGTATCACAGCAGGGAATTCGAGGTATCCAAGGCGTAGGTCAAGGAGTGGTTGAAGGGGTAATCAAAAAACCAGTCTGTACAAAATTGTACAGAATACTAATTAATGCAATGGATCTCCTTCTTAATCATTTCTATAATAAAACTATCATAGGCATATCATAACCGTAGTACTGAGGTCGACCAAGTTCATAAAATGCTAAAGTTTAGAATATTATTTCCATGAATCCATTTACAGTTTGTTTGGTTGCTATGGGTTCACATGGTAACCGCAGAGTGCTTAGATTGAAGGCTATCTTTTTTTTTTTTCAATCCTTTATTTCATCTTTGACATAAACACAGTCAAAAACATTAAGGGGATAACAAGACCAAAAGAAGGTTACACAATCTGTATGCATTCTTGCTTTTAACTTTCTTTAAGGACTCAAAAAATAAAGCAATATCATTTTTGAAGGACACAAAGTTAGGGAGGGTTTTTGAATACCTGCATTTATGTACATAAAACTTTGCAAAAATAATGGAGTTTTTCTCCTCCCAGAAGATACCAAATCTAACAGAGTTATATTGAATATCTGGTAAAACATATTTTGTACAAACCCAGTTATACAATGTAATCCAAAATGTGTTAACTATCATACACATATAAAACAAGTGTTCCTGTGTTTCAACTTCCTTTTGACAAAAAGTACATACTTCTTCAAAATCATTTAACTTGAATCTTAATTTTAAAAAATTGTTACAAGGATAGATCTCATTAATTGTCTTGAAGTGCACTTCTTTCATTTTTGGTAACAGGGGAAAGGATAAATATCTACTTCTAATTTTTTTTCACTGAATCACTGAAAATTCAGATGATAATATGCTTCTTTTAACAGGAATAGGAAAACATTCATTCGTCATTGCATATCTAAGTACTTTGTTGTCACATTTCATATCCATAAAATTATGTTAGATGAGAATAAACAGGAATTACTGACGAATACTGTAACATACCCTTGAACATGTTTTTTACTGCTAAAGGAATGGCTTTGATGACTACAGAGTATAGCTTAAAGGAACATTCCAAATTGAATTTAGATTTAAACTCAGAGTGAGATAAAACATATCCCTCTCTATCCATGAAGTGGGCAATAGCCCAAACCCCTTTCTCCAGCCATTCCTTATAAATCAAAGATTTTCCCTTATGTAAAATGTACCTGTTGTTCCATACAATAGCTGTGTGTGGGGTGAAGTTATGCTTGTAAATCAATTTCCAGTATAGTAACACTTGTTTATGAAAATTAGATAGCTTAAATGGTCATTTAACTGGGTTAAAGTCACATTTTAGAAAAAAACTGTATCCCTCCTACTTTATTAAAAAGATGAGCAGGTAAACTAAACCAAATGCACTGTTCGTTTTTTAAGAAATTTGGTAACACTTTATTTTAATGTGTCGCTGTTACAGTGTACCTACCTAATTAGGTACAGTGGTACAACCTGTGTAACAACATGTACTATCAGGTACTATCATTGTACTTGCATTATGTATTTGTGGGTACCTACATATAGTTGTTACATTGTAATACTGAGTGCTTTTACAAAACTTTTCTGACTTCGCAGAGAGTCTGGCCCAAGGGGGCAGGCGAATTCCCGGAAGTAGAAGAATCGACGTAGGCTGGAGGGACCACCTCTCTGCTAACTCCCATAGAAGTCCATTCATTCTAGGATTTTTTTGAAATACCATAACTTCATATAACATATATCATGTGCTGATATTGTAGCTTTTGTGTAATCAACATAAACACTACAAAGGCAAAACAGACTCCACTACCTCGTCCGTAATGTTGGTTACCCGTAAGAAGAATGGTTAGCTTGTTTGGTTGGAGGGAAGCTAGATTTGACGTAATCTCTCTTTCGCGCCGTAGGGAGATCACCGTATTGTTTGGATAAGAAGCTCAGTCCACCTTACTGTCTATGACGGTAACTCGTAAGCAAAACCTAGCATACACGACCGTATGTTAAGGTGAAACATTACACAGAGGCAACCTAATTTAAATAAAAAAATTTTTAAAAAAAACGGCAGTAATCATTTCATCATTTTAGAGGTTTTCGATGGATTGACCGTAGGTCGGAAAAGTGGAAAGAAAATAGCTTCAAGGCTATAACTTTTTTGTTTTGTTTTAGCATGACTGTTTTTGAAGATGATCATGTATGGTAGCTTCAACATTAACACGACTTGGTGAGGATGATATTAATAATAATAATACATAAATAAATGTTTAACTTTGAAGGCGAAGGAAATGTGAGAAGAATTTCTGTGTGTCTATCATATGAGTTACAAGATTCAGTTCTATGGCTATCGTCACGAAGTTAAGTGTGAGGCTGCGCAGTACTGGGGGACCAACTGAAAAATCGTTCTATTTGACTCAGTGCCCTCCCATTGAAAACGACGGAGTCTGTTCGTCCATTTCTTTTACTGTCTATGGTCTGGCCCATAGACAGTAAAAGAAATGGACGAACAGACTCCGTCGTTTTCAATGGGAGGGCACTGAGTCAAATAGAACGATTTTTCAGTTGGTCCCCCCCAGTACTGCGCAGACTCACACTTAACTTCGTGACGTTAGCCATCGAACTGAATCTTGTAACTCATATGATAGACACACAGAAATTCTTCTCACACTTCCTTCGCCTTCAAAGTCATCAAAGTTAAACATTTATTTATGTATTATTATTAATATCATCCTCACCAAGTCGTGTTAATGTTGAAGCTACCATACATGATCATCTTCAAAAACAGTCAACAAAACAAAAAAGTTATAGCCTTGAAGCTAATCTTCTTTCCACTTTTCCGACCTACGGTCAATCCGTCAAAAACCTCTGTAATGATTAGTGCTGTTTTTAAAAAAATTAGGTTTACTTTTTTATTATTATTAGGTTGCCTCTGTGTAATGCTTTACCAGAGAGGGTTAAAGCGGAGCTAGTAATCAAGGATCTTTGGCTTTACCTTAACATACGGTCGTGTATGCTAGGTTTTGCTTATGAGTTACCGTCATAGACAGTAAGGTGGACTGAGCTTCTTATCCAAACAATACGGTTATCTCCCTACGGCGCGAAAGAGAGATTACGTCAAAGCTAGCTTCCCTCCAACCGAACAAGCTAACCATTCTTCTTACGGGTAACCAACGTTACGGACGAGGTAGTGGAGTCTGTTTTGCCTTTGTAGTGTTTATGTGGATTACACAGAAGCTACAATATCGGCACAGGATATATGTTATATGAAGTTATGGTATTTCAAAAAAATCCTAGAATGAATGGACTTCTATGGGAGTTAGCAGAGAGGTGGTCCCTCCAGCCTACGTCGATTCTTCTACTTCCGGGAATTCGCCTGCCCCCTTGGTCTGGCCTAGATCCATAGACGTTCGTTTATTTCCGGGTGGGAGGGCACAGTTAACAGTTTGAAGTTTAAAATCATTGGAGTTCCTTAGAACCGCTTTGAACCAATCACTAACAACCGGCGTTTCGTCATACAGAGAAGTGTCTCTGCAGTACGCCCATAACAAGCACGGGTGCATCTTATCAGCAAACAATCACACGTTTCATCTGCGTAACTCTCGCCAAAATGCATCATATAGTGTTTTGTGAATGTACCCAAGTCAAACTTTAATATAAATGCATAAGTACGTCCAAAGCGCCACTTTTAAGCTTGTATGCATTGTCGTTTTCGGGTGAAATTACCTTTTGAATGGGATTCCTATAGGGCTACTACTTTTTTGATACAATCACGTCAAAATCGCTATTTTTCAAATACTATGAAGGCTCGACACAACATGAAACTTTGATCGAAGTATCACCAGTGTCTCTACACATGAACTCGAGCATTGAGAACATTGTTGGTGTACACAGAGTTTACTAAAAGAGAGGTTTTGAACAACTCACTTGTTTTTTCTGCTCACTGACATCTTGCCATCTTGCAAGGAGTGAGTTGTCCAAAATATTTTTTTTAGTAAACTATGTGTACACGAACAATGTTCTTAATGCTCGAGTTCATATGTAGAGACACTGATGATGCTTCGATCAAAGTTTCAAGTTATGTCGAGCCTTAGTGTTTGAAAAATAGTGATTTTGACCCGACCATGTAGCCTACTAAACTACAGTTTGACTCGGGTACGTTCGTAGCCCTATTTCAAGTGACAAAATCTATGACTAAAGTTTAGCTGACGATATAACATCCTACTCCACTGTGACTTCGTTCATGACACTCCTGTTAATAGGCTAAACTATTATTTACATTTGCTCAAAGATTTCATAAGTATAAGTCCTTTTCTCTCCCTACGTTGATGTATTCCAAGCGATGTGCTTCAGGGGCGGGGACGTAGTAATTGAAACACCATGCCTGGGTACGTAATCGCTCTCAGGGACGCCCTCTGTTCGCTGGTTGGTCGGCTGCCCAACTGCCGAAGTAAACGAGCGTGAATCAACCTATTCCAGACGGAGTAGGCTACTGTAGGGAAAAGAAATCGACCGGAAGTACGTAGACAGGCCAAGGCCAGGCTACAAAACTTTGCCAGTTTGCCTAAATTTTCATCAGAGGCAAAGAGCTGACCTGAGACCTGCTGGATGGGGTAAATCGGGTCATGATTTGATATACAAAGCATGCTTAGATCCAGTCAAGGCCTCATAGTCTTCAGTGTACATGTAACAGCTGTGCTGCTACAACCTTGTTACTATATATATATAATATGGAGATGATGTTAATAAAATTTTCTCCAAAACCAAAGTATTCTAATGATTTTAAAATAAAATGATGTTCAAGTCTATCAAAGGCTTTGAAGAAATCTATAGAAATAACATTACACCATCATCTTCAATCAAATATTCATAGTCCAACAAATCAAAAATAAGGCGAATATTGTTATGAATTAATCTGTTTGAGAGGAAACCAGATTGAGTCTCACTTATAATTTCATTCATTCCACTCTTGAGTCTAATAGCTAATGCTTGTGTAAAAATGTTATAATCTACATTAAGTAATGTAATTGCTCTTAAGTTATCAATTAGTGTTTTATCTTTGTTTGGTTTTGGAATTAACGTGATAATTCCCTGTGTCATCGTAGTTAATAAACTATTTCTAAGCATTCATTTAAGGCGTTAAAAAGCAGTTCTCTTATCTCAGCCTAGAAAAATGTATAGAAGTTAGTCGTCAGTCCATCTTGACCTGGTGATTTGCCTAATGTCATTCTTTTAAGTGCCTCATCAAGTTCCTTAATAGTTAAATTTGACTCGCATGTTTCTTTGAAAACAGAGTCAATATGGGGAATGTGTGGCTGCAGTTTTGTAAAGAAATTGTTACAATTCATTTCAGAAAAAGAAGACGTATACAAATTCCTGAAAAACATATACATTTCATTAGCTATTTCTTTTGAGTCAGTAACTATTCTATCATTGATATTTAATGTATTTACTGCATTCCTTTCCTGTCTAGTTTTCTCTAACCTACTAAAGTATGAGCTGTTCTTTTCCCCTTCCTCTAACCATTTAGCTCTAGAGCAAACAAACGCCCCTTGTGCTTTATTAAGATACATTTCATCCAATTTGGTCTGTAATTTATGAAATTCTTCCTTATTTGTGTCTGACAAATCAGTTATCTTACAGCATTCATTAATTTAATTAACTGTTTTTCTTTTTCTTTTTGCTTTACACTCATTCGTTTCCCATATTCAATAGAATATTGTCTTACTTTGTATTTGAAAAATTCCCATTTACCCCCACAGGAAGAAATGTCATCATTTGATTTAATAGACTCTAAAATGTTTTTCACCATGTTGCAATAATCCTCATCTTTCAAATAATTTGCATTAAACTTCCAGTATTTCTGTCTACCCCTTATTTTTGTTCTAGGTGATAAGGTAACTTTAACCACACAATGATCAGTGGTAGGAGCAGCAGAAATTACAGTTTGTGAGACATAATCTAAAATTTCTTGAGTGACTAACCACAAATCAATTCTAGACTTACAACTTCCATTGGGCCTTAGCCAAGAGAATTGTCTAACCTCAGGATTATGAAATCTCCATACATCAATTAGGGAATTATTAGTACAAAATTCAGTAATCATATGGTTGGTATATTTTGTTGGCAATCTGTCTAACCACTCATCTGGGACGCAATTGAAATCCCCACCTACCATTACATTATTGGATGTGTATTTTACCCTAAATTCTCCAATTATCTCTGAAATTTCTTCTAGCAGTCTCTTATTCCTTGAGTCACCATTATAACCATATATATACCCAATATCCACACAGTCCCTTCTACATTCAACACAGCAATAAGCCAATGTCCATCTGTATCACCTTTGTGGTCAATTATTTTTCCTGGACAGTTATTTGTGCATATGGCTACCCCAGCAGATCTGTTGGTTCCATGGCTAAACAAAATGTTTTCTCCCCATTGGTTACTCCAAAATGTAGAATCCTCCTTACTGGAAAGAGTCTCTTGCAAAAAAAAACATTGTGCCTTTAGTCCTTTACAAAATAAAAAAACAGCTTTTCTCTTAGTAATGTCTTTAAGTCCCCTCGTATTTAATGAAATAAAGGAAAACTTTGAACCGATGAACATATTATTATCCCAGTAACAAAAAAAGAAAACTGATTAACTTGATAAACAAATACTTCCCTTATACTAGGTTAAATGAATTACTTGGTAATACAGTAGGAGTGAAACTAACGTGAAGATAATCCCTTAGAACATTCACTCGTGTCATTAACTTATGACAGGGAGATAGGCCACCGTATCTTCTCTTTATGGCAGAATCTGAACATCGTCTATGAACCCCAAAGGCCCGCGAAAATATGCCTGCTTCTTCTGCTCTCTTGCCTCTTTAAAGGAGAATTCCGGTGTGATATTGACCTAAAGTGTGTTGAAACATGATACCGAGTGTGAACGTATGTCTCATAGCCCATCTCGGCTTGTCCCCTGCACTCCAAAATCTGGCGCTAGTTAGCCGATGTTACCAACAGCTTTTTCAATGGTGGTGCTTCGGCATCGGGCTAGCCATGCAAATAAATCACTGTTTTACACCATTTACGAGGCTCAATGTATCTCCACACTTCATTGGTAGACTTCCGAGGGCCCTGACATTTAAAACGAGACATTGAGAACTTTGAAAAAGCACTGGTAGTTTAGCCTACTTACAAGACGATTTATGCAGACAGTATCTTCACGAAGTTTAGCGTTTGCAGCCATCTTGAATTTAGTCACGATAAGTCGAGCGACGAGTAAGAATGAACAGGTATGATAAGGAATCAGATTCCAAAAATAATTCAGTGGAAATGCATGGGTTCCAGTTTCTTCCAGTAGCAGCAACTGGAATCCATGCATTTCCACGGAATTATTTTTGGAATCTGCGTATTTAGGGTCATTAGTCTCCAGTGTAGGTGGCTTAGCTTAACATAGCTTAACATAGAAAAAATACGATTACAAGATAAACATTAAAAAAAAAAATACTAGCTCACCAGGATTCAAGTGATTAATACATTTTCATCTGTTACGATGGTCCAACGAGGCCTTTGTTCAGGAAGTGGTTTATCTGTAACAGTTATCAGGATAATAACGTTGTCTTTGTTAAGTGACTTGGCAACCTACATAATAAATAATTATTTGGGGTTAGCGACTCACCAGGATTGAAGCTTTTCGGTCAAAAAAATGTGTTTGATTTCTGTTTGGTCAATATTATTCTTGTTTTGATTAATATTCTTCTTCTATCTTTCCGTATCATTCTCCTATCCGTTCCGACGTCTGTCTTTAATTTGAAGAAACAGTTAGCAGTTGTTTCAGAGAGGGTTAAAGCGGAGCGAGAGGCGCAAACGTTCGACAATTTCCGCGTTCGATTATTGCAAGGGGGAGGGGGGGAAATCCCCCTTTATGCAGACCAGAGTAAACCCTTGCTGCACTAATGTCAATGGAGACTTGTGGAATTTTATCAATAAATTGGTCATTATGTCTTTCTGGATTTGTTGAGGTTTTTTTGGAAAATTGTGTCATAATCTGTAAGTGTTTGGGATCATTTCAAGCCTAAAATTGTAATTTTTTAGTGTTCGGATTTGTAATAAAATAACTTAATATCAGACCATGCTGCTGCCAGTTACTGTCCAGTTGTTAGCTAGCTAGCCTCTTAGCTAAGGTAACATTTTAAACGGAGAAGTGTAATTTCTTTGAAATGACAACTAGCTGAATAACATTACTGACATTAGTTAAAGCGGATAGTTTATACTCAAGTGAATTTGCAACAGTATATTAAGTTTAAGCGAAGTCCTTCAACTACTAGTCACTAGTCGCACACAAATTTTTCGCATTTCGGCACTGTTATTTCGTATCGTATCTGGTGTGTACGGGCCTTTATTGTTTGATTGTTTGAACCGGTCTCGTGCGCCCTCTTGGGGTCACCAGAGAACTGAACTATTGGTACATCACAATGGGCAAGTTGGCTATCCATGTGGGTTACATTCTCCGCCTCTAAACCGCATCAGTCTCTGCATGCGTCTAAAAACTATTTAGTAGTGATAAGTTGGCTATCCATGTGGGTTACATTAGCATTCCTAGCGTGACAGTTCTCTATGTTTTTCTCATGTGGTTTAGGCTACTCAAACGCGGCAGCAGCCTTTTTTTGCAGGATATGTTGGTCTCGCTGTTCTTTAGATCTTACACTAGAGCCTTTCGCTTTTGAGCCCCGCTCTCATATTTTCTTTCTGACATTTTCTAAAGGAGTCTAACAGAACTGTAGGCTAGGCCTATGAATGACTCATTTTATTAAACCTAATTTGACGTGAACTCCATATTTACCCAATCAGCGCCTTGCTACTTTAAATATTCATTCTGGGCCAATGAAGTTAAAGTTTTATTCTCTTATGTAAATTTGAATGAATTATTATTTTTTTTTATGGCCAATGGGGCCCCCCCTGGCAGGCTGGAACACGTGGGGCCCCTAGGCTGCAGCCATATCTAGCCTATGCATTGATCCGCGCCTGACCACTGCACGCTTTGCAAATGCTAATGGGGATCTAAATAAAAACAAACAAACAAACACCTTGTTCTTAGACACATTTTTTAATGAACGCATTCTGGGTCCAATTACTTTGACCATTCAGCAGTTAGTGGGATATTTTTTTTTTCATGATGGGACGAAATATGTGCTTCAGTTATAGATCACATTAATTGCAGCATCTACCAAAGCACCGTCCCTAAAAAGGTTAAAAATGCACTGAAGCACCTCAGGTCAGTCACCAACACAAGTCACAGCGGGAACTTGGATGACCAGTATGTGAAATTGGAGCATACCGGACATCATGTTTTATACTGTTGTGGTTATTGGACATGACTTTCATAGTCAATATGGCTTGTCTGACACTGCAATCTGACACTGCAAAATTACTCTTGAGCTGTCGGCCAAGCCTCACGCTTGTGTCACCTCTACTGACTCTAACACGATGTGTCTGAGTTTGGGAGAAGAGAAAATTTCCCTAGTGATGTATGGGCACTTCTGATGACGATTGGCTTAATTTTAAACTATACTAAAAAGAGCTTGGTATAAGAATTAAAAGAAGAGTTTACTGCTTTCCCAAAGTACTTAAAATAATACAGAAATACAGTATTTAAAGCTGACAATTATTACAGAATAAGCAAGTCACAGCAGCACATGATATGTGCCCATACATTCATCACTTAAAGCTGTGTAATATTGTCATAGCTAACATTATATACTGAGCTCTTTTTAAAATGTGATATTCAATGGAAGATTAGAGAACAACACAAATGATGGCTCCAGGTTTTCAGAATCAACAGGGTTATACCAGCTACTTTTAATGATGATGCTGATTGCTGATGACAAGGGTTAATATTTGCTTGGATAATTAGTTTGCTGAAAACCATACAAAAAAACCCAATAGGTTTTATGTCGATGTCTTCTGTAGATTCTTTGTGACACGACACCAATGCTAAAACAAATTAAATGGACAGTAGGCTATTTATTTGGTAGGACGTCTGGCTTCCTGAAAAGGATGCTCATGGTTAATGAGGCACTTGTATATTCCACCTGAATGACTCTTAAAAAAGGGAAACATCTCGACAAGAAATGTCAGAGACAGACAGAAATGTCAGAGACAGACAGCTTAACTATTGGTCTCTTGGATCTTATTGTTCTATTTACTTGTACTTGTAATACATCTAGCTGGCGAAACACCCTGTCAAAAAAGATTGCATTCACATACGCACAGCACGACAGAGTTAGGCTACGGTGTTGGGTGCACGGCAAGCTTAAACCGGTTAAGCTGTTGAGGGAAGAGATCAGTATACCAGCTAAATCATCCTCACAGGTACATTCTATGCATTGGTTTTTCTTCCAGATGATCGCCTGGCTAATTTGCTATGAATACAGCACTGGTCTAAATGTGTCATGTGATTTGGTCTATTGCTCCCAGAGGTTCTGTGGTGTGGAATGCACATGAAAAAAAGTACTGTACAGTGTCAAGTACGTTACAGTACTGTAAGGCATGGATTTATCATGTCAACACAACCAGATCTGAAATGATGGCCCAAACGACTTCTATTCGCTTTACCAGCTAAAAAGATACAGGGATTAGAAACAGATCAACAAAAATGGAAAACGAAAACAAACTACAATTACTTAAACGGGTCAAATTATGCAACACTCATTTTTACTGTGCTTTTGTAATTCCATTTGGGTCTCTGATGTTTCTACAAACACTCCAGGTGTTTTTGTGGTTTAGTTGAGAGAGGTTGATTATCAGAAACTATGCGCTTCTGTGTGCTAGTCAGAAATCTCCCTTATTGAGATAATAAGGACAATAAGGGAAATTTGAATATTACTACACCCAGAGCCATATAGGGCACTGACTACCCACCCCCATCTGAAAATTCCCACCCTCTAGGAACTTCCTGTCGAAGATCCTCCATTTTGGTCGTAGCCATTTGTTTCCAAGTGGGTAGGCGAACCTTCGGAGACCGTTGCCACTATGGGCGGCTCTGAGGCTAGATGTTAACCACTTCCAGCTACCATTCCCGAAACCCATTCATTTTGGCGTCACTTTGACATCAATTACATCTGAAGCGTTTTAAGCCTTTATGAACCTTTTCTATTTTCAGAGAAATACAACATTGTGTGATTCGCGTCATCACCACACAGCAAACAGTGATTCCAAAAGTTTTCACATGATTTTTCTTAAAGAGCACTGTAACAAGATTCTGTGATTTTCACAGCATCACTGCTGTTTTTGAGAAAAATGTGTACTGTATTTGTGAATACAGTATGTTGCTGTAGTTTCGCTATGAATTATGGTCAAAAATGGTCAAACTACAGTAATAAAAATTTGCTGCGAATCATAACACAGTAATAAATCTGACTCCTCCCTCACTTGTCAGCTTTTTGAAAATTTTGAAAAAACATGGCGGAAAATCAGTTGGGGTTTTCTGTTTTCTTTTTGCACATAAATACAAAGTTAAGCTCCCAGATAGCAAGGTGACATTGATATTACGTTGATTTTCCACCCAAATCATCATTTTGAAAAGATATTGAAAAGTCATGGATTTATGGTTTACTGGGAAATTTTGACGTGGTGATTGAAACGTGCACCGCGCGACGACGTTTGAACTAAAGGTGTTTAAGTCGTGATTCACTCGGATCTTTCACCCGTGTCTTTAAATTAACCCATGAGTCGCGAGTCTCTAGTATCATTAACTCGGATCAGTTGAGTCCTACTACAATTCAATCTAAAACGATAAACAGCGCCACACACAAACCTCTTGCAACATTAGCTAGCCTCCTAGCCCTAGCCATCGTAGCTGCCAAAAATGTAACAATTTCGTAGGCAACCACAACTCCACAAATTAACTCAAGCGACTGAGTGAGCAGGCAGTCCGAGATAACTGGTTAACTTCCCGCAGAGCCGGGAACATTGCAGACTCACAGACCATGAGACTCAGATTGGAGCGGCTGAGTAGCAATCCGGGTTAGTCGGATCAGCCGGCCGGTTAGGCTACGTTGAGTACGAGTCAGTCGAATCAGCCGGCTACGTTGTCATGAGTGGATCTGCGAGAGCGAGTAGCTCCTCCTCGAGGTGAAAAGCAATTCCACAACAAAAGCCATTTTTCCACTTCTGAAATAACATTCAATGTTCTGCATGTAGCCTAGACATAATTAGATTTGGTGTATAGATGTAGCATATTAAAATGCAATTAGGTCGTGCAGACAGTCCGAACTGCACGCTCATGGAGCTGCTTGAGTATCTACCCGGGTCAGTCGAATCAGCCGGGCGGTCGGTTACGTTGTTATGAGTGCGAGTCAGCCGAATCAGCCGGCTACGTTGTAGCAGTGAGTAGCCTAACTCCTCGTCAAGGTGAAAAACAAATCCACAACAAAAGCCATGCTTTCACTTCTGAAATAACATATGTTCTGCACGCATAGCCTACTTTAAAATGCAATTAGGTCGCAAAGACAGTCCGAAACATTGCAAGCTTTGTATGGAGAGTAGGCTAGCCTACCTGGGTCATTTGGATCAGCATGGGCGGACCGGTTACGTTATGTTGTTATGAGTGCGAGTCAGTTGAATCAGCCGGCTACATGAGTGGATCTGTAGACGAGCGAGTAGCCTAGTTTCTACTCGTGTCAAGGTGATAATAATAATAGGCCTAATGAGAATAGTAGTAGTAGTAGTAGTAATAATAATAACAATAATAATAATTTATTCACTGCAGGGCATTTCTACGTTCCTGTAGGCTATCTATGTCTACATTGAAAGTCAATTGCTTAGGCTAGGTTAAGACATTAAATAAACAGTCTGGCTCAAACTGCTTTCTTTCCCGTGAGTGGGTGGAGGTTTTGATGCTATTATATTAGGCTATTTTATATTATATTATATTATATTATATTATATTATATTAGGCTACCTAACAGTATAGCCATGATTAATAGTAATATTAGTTGCCTAGTATTAGCAGCCTATAATACTTATTAGAATAGATTCCTAGTAGCCTACTATTAGTAGTAGTGGTAATAAACATTGTAGCAGAGTAGCATTAGACCTAGGCAAACTTTTCTATTGTTAACAAAACAACAACAAATAATTAATTATTATAATATAGGCTACCCTCTCTGTCAATAAGATCAAAGTTTCTGAACATGAGCACCAAAAAGATGAACAATGTGTGGATGCACTTTGACCAGGAGAGCAAAACTCTAAAGGCTAAATGCAAGTGCTGCAAAAACCTGGTTTCAAATCATGGAGGATCCACATCCAACATGAGAAGGCACTTAACGAAATGAAGCACCCCACGGCACTGCTTGAACGCATAGACAGTAAAAGAAATGGACGAACAGACTCCGTCGTTTTCAATGGGAGGGCACTGAGTCAAATAGAACGATTTTTCAGTTGGTCCCCCCAGTACTGCGCAGACTCACACTTAACTTCGTGACGTTAGCCATCGAACTGAATCTTGTAACTCATATGATAGATACACAGAAATTCTTCTCACACTTCCTTCGCCTTCAAAGTCATCAAAGTTAAACATTTATTTATGTCTTATTATTAATATCATTCTCACCAAGTCGTGTTAATGTTGAAGCTACCATACATGATCATCCTCAAAAACAGTCATGCTAAAACAAAACAAAAAAGTTATAGCCTTGAAGCTAATCTTCTTTCCACTTTTCCGACCTACGGTCAATCCATCGAAAACCTCTGAAATGATTAGTGCCGTTTTAAAAAAAAAAAAATAGGTTTACTTTTTTTTAATTATTATTAGGTTGCCTCTGTGTAATGCTTTACCTTAACATACGGTCGTGTATGCTAGGTTTTGCTCATAGATATATCTATGGGTTTTGCTTATGAGTTACCGTCATAGACAGTAAGGTGGACTGAGCTTCTTATCCAAACAATACGGTTATCTCCCTACGGCGCGAAAGAGAGATTACGTCAAAGCTAGCTTCCCTCCAACCGAACAAGCTAACTATTCTTCTTACGGGTAACCAACGTTACAGACGAGGTAATGGAGTCTGTTTTGCCTTTGTAGTGTTTATGTAGATTACACAGAAGCTACAATATCGGCACAGGATATATGTTATATGAAGTTATGGTATTTAAAAAAAATCCTAGAATGAATGGACTTCTATGGGAGTTAGCAGAGAGGTGGTCCCTCCAGCCTACGTCGATTCTTCTACTTCCGGGAATTCGCCTGCCCCCTTGCTTGAACGTAGGACTGAATTTCTTTGCGATTTAGCAATACTGACTCAAGTGACTCAAGTGACTCGTTCAACCCGGATCAGTTTAGTGAGTGACTCAGAATAACCCGGATCCTTAAAAGGAATCGAGTTTGACAGGCCTAGTTTGAACTGTCCGGCGGCGGGAGATCATTTTTGAGCAACAGTTCAGTCAGAGTCAGACCAACGGTGTTCAGCACTCTGTCAAGTTCGCAGCTCCACCTTAATGGTAAGCAAGCATTTATTTATGTAACGTTAATGTTTCATTGTGAAATTGTACTACATTAAATTCGGGCATGTGTACAGTCTATGTACGTTGTACTGTCTAACTTACAGACTCATCCATGCTTGTTGGATCAACTAAGTAACGTTAGGCTAGCTATCATAGTTGCTGTTGCTATGAAGGTGGCATTAACGTTAATGTGTTATGTTACGTTAACGTTTTGGCAGTCTCGTTTATATTAGGCCTACCTTAGTTCTCAGTAAGTTACAGTTTATTATATTCATATAATTTATATAAAACATTCGCTAGTAGTGCTAGGCCTAGTATGTTACTGTCACAATGTTAGGCTGAAGATGATGTGCTGCTGGTTAACGTTAACGTGGAGGTTTAGCTGCTACCAGCTAACTTATGTAACGTTAACTCATCGTAATCAGTACAACTGAGTTATGCTAACACCATCTTCAGCCTGGCATTTTGACAGTAAACTCAAAAAACATACAGTATATATATATACATGATTATTCTAAAGTTTCACTTGTAAGTAGCCTTCAGTTTCAGTTGAAAATTGTTATCTAACACTGTTTATCTTTTTTTCTTCTATTTCTGCTAGGTGCTGCTTCACTCTGCTACTGGTGGTGGATCAGGCTGACTGCAACCGTTGGTCTAACGTTAGGATGCAGCACACGAGAATTTCTAAACGGGAAAAAAAGTGAATAAATGTACTTGCTTTTCAAACTGATAACAAGTTGTCAATGGTTATTTATGCAAGTTTGTGTAGCCTAAACCATACCTAGGCCTAGTGAAATTTATCCTGGCTGTAGATAAAGCAGGATATGAATTTCCCAAAATTACTGTATATAATATTACAGCACTGGTATTACTACTGTACTAAGTTACAGTATGATCCATAAGTACTGTGATTAAAAATACGGTAGACAATTCAATACTGTATACTGCATTTACAGTATCAGGCATAGGTACTGTGATTTCATATACAGTAGGTGTACTGTAGAGTGAAATACAGCAACTTGCTGGTTATTTGCTGCCAGCAAGTTGCTGTAAATTTTACGTTAAACTTTTTACAGTGAGGGTTATGCTTAGTTAAGCAGTATAGAATTTCGAACCGAGTGATATCATTTGTTATGCTTTAAGAAATGAACCATGCTTGTTCCCACCATGAGTGTGTTAGGTAGGCCTATTGAGCATGCATACTGTAACAACTGTGGCACAACAAATTCAGCATGTTTCATTTCAAGACTTCATATCAAAGTTCTCTTTCTTTAACATTAATGTTGCAATACTAAGTACTGTATGAATGCCTACTCTCAGTACATGTCTGTGTACATCACAATCACCTTGAAATACATGAATATTTCGGCCTAAGCCCAATCAATTTCATCGGAATTACTTGATCAATTTGGGTTATCACAGCATGAATTAATTTTGTAAAACGAAGGAGAAATGCTGGACTTAACATAGACATTCCATTAATGTGCAACCGATAACACAATACACAATAAAATTAAGTAAATCCAGCAATTTATTTTTTTCAGTGTTTCAGTTCTTCGTAAATCCTCTTATAAGTATAAGTATATATACTCTTTTGATCCCGTGAGGGAAATTTGGTCTCTGCATTTATCCCAATCCGTGAATTAGTGAAACACACTCAGCACACAGTGAACACACAGTGAGGTGAAGCACACACTAATCCCGGCGCAGCGAGCTGCCTGCAACAACAGCGGCGCTCGGGGAGCAGTGAGGGGTTAGGTGCCTTGCTCAAGCGCACTTCAGCCGTGCCTACTGGTCGGGGTTCAAACCGGCAACCCTCCAGTCACAAGTCCGAAGCGTTAACCAGTAGGCCACGGCTGCCCCCAAAAAGTAGGAGAGCCTACAAAAGGTTCTTGTGAGGACATACATTTGTCCATTTCTCCTTAGTTAGGAAAGAGAGCAAAATGCCTTCAAATGCCTTAACACCTTAAAGAAGCCCTATGCAGGTCTGGTTATTCCTTCGCTGTTTCTGGGTTTTCGCCTGATTTGGGCTCGCATTTTTCACGACATAGCTCCCCCTGCAGCTTCAGTAGCAAGTGACTGCTACGCTAAACCCCCACTAGCTAGCGTATAGCCATCAATAAACCAAGCTAAACACATAGGGCTCACAATAAAACGGTCGAGCAAACACATTGCTCAAGAGACTATCAAATCACATTACAAAAACGAAGTTCACCCAAGGGTAGGCTACTTACAATTTCAACAGCAACAAAGCCAAGTCGGAGTCCGTTTTGCAGTCTTCTTAGAAACTACAATCTGACTACATTTTCGAGTATTGCCGCCAAGTTACATCCGGATGTGTTCGGACCGCGACCAGAAAGTTGCATATTCGTTTTTTCCGCGAAGAAGCACTAAGGGGAGACGAAGCACCCACCAAACGACCCAAAAAGTGTTGTAGAACCATCAGAACATCTCTCAACCTGCATAATTAAGGTCATTTTTGCTAAAATTGTTGCATAGGGCCTCTTTAAAATAGAACCTCTATTAAAGTCAGAACACATCATAGAAGACCATCATCCACATCTCTAAACTTGACCAGAACCCTTTACAACAATAAACCAACTGCTTTGTGACTATTTTGCACATTTATTTTTGACTGCAAATCACACACACACACACACACACGCACACACACACACACACAACATTAGCAAATATGCAGTGCACAATATAAGGATATGGAAAATGGTATTAACAAGCTCACAGAAAAACAACAAGAATATTAGAGGATTAAACTCAGCCATGACAAGTTAGGAGGGAAGCCTGGAGGACCCGTGCATGCACTGCACTCACAGACACATACATGCGAACACACATATATGTGCACACACACACACACACATACACGCACATACGCATGTGCACACACACACACACATACGTAGGTGCACACACACACACACACATACGCATGTGCATACACATACAGTACATACACACACACATACACAACCTTTAATTGATATGCCCTCAAGATCCTTGTAATTGTTGTGGAAAGTAGATCATTGAGGAGACTAAGTGCACTGAACACTTGAAGCTTTTTCTGCTCCACTTCCTCCAGCACACAAAAAATGGTCTGAAGTCCAATCTACATATGCATTATATAACCTGTCTCTCCTCCCAGGGCCAGCTCACCATACATCAATGACCAACATCTGCACTAATGCAGCAGCGCAGTGTCAGAGAGCTCAGTCCTTCCACGTCATTCTCTTTTGATCGTATTAAGTTTAGGTCATCTACTGTAGATGTACGGGAACAGCAACATGAATAAATTGGATTAACAAAGCTGTTTCACGGCAAAATTTCTACATTAGTAATATGTGCAAATATTACACTCTAAAAAATGCTGGGTTATTTTTTCAACCCAAACGCTGGGTTGAGGCTGTTGGGTCATTTTGTTTGGTTGTTTTTACTCATATTATTGGATCATTTCTGTAACCGGTTGATAGTATATCACTGCTGGGTTGATAGTTTAAGGCTGTGCTCCCTCCTGTCTCCCACCTGACGTGGAGTACACTACCCAGCACCAGGGTGACTTCAACACAGCTGCATAGTTATTTGAAGGTCGAGAAAAAAAATCGTCAGGCAGGCATATTCTTTCAACCGTCCAGTCCAGCAGCTGTCAACATGCAATGGGAAATCAGGTGATTTCGAAGGTATGTATCTGCTTTTATTTATTTATTTATTTTTATCCAGACGGATTTTAAAAGTCCACCCAGAGACATAGGCCTACCCTTCGTGATATCAAGGAATATTCTGCCTGCCAATTTCGTTCAGCTTCAAGCAGGTTAACAGGTGTCATTAATAGGGCGTCACAGTCCCGCCCCTCCTCCGAGAGAGCTTAGTTTCCGGAAGTAAATTTCCCATTCATTTCTCCCATTGACGTTTTGGAAAAATCCGTATCTAAAGAGTTTTAGAGCATGTCTTAGGCTAATCAGCTACGGAGTAACTCATAGGCATACAACATATCATTTCGAGTGAAAAAACGAAGAGAAAGTCCAAGAAAAGTCAAAGGTACAAGACTGTGTACATATTTTCATTTTCGAGCGAAGGAACTACTCATCCCATAAACCACCGTGCCTCACTGAATAATATATAAGCAATGCACGAACCAGCGCGAAATCATTTCCAACCGGCGACAGCACGCGATCTCACCACACAACTTTGTAGGTCTTGTCTCTCATGCTGGCCCTTACAAAACCCACAAGCTAACCCTCGGACACACAACAGTCAATAATGTGACCCGATTTAAAGTGGCTTTCACCCCTTTGGACACTTGATTTCGTCCTTGAAACAGTGAAATATTCACGGGGGCATGGACGACTACAGTGTCTAGCTGCTAGCCGGTGGTAGCATCCAGCTTGCATGTGCTATCAGCTAGCTAGCTAGTTCAAAAGTTGAAGTATTTAATGAGATACAGGGCTTTTTATGCCTCGACTAAGTTGATGTTTCCTATAAACAACAATTCATGTTCATAGAAACAACAAGGTCACTAAAACATTATATTAATGTTAGCAGCATTATAATGACATTCTAATGTCTGAAAGGCTAATGATTAGCCTACCGGCTACCTGAAAAGTGTTTAAACTAGCATTCAGTGTTTTACTTGATGGTGTATTGGCCCTGACTAAGTTCGTGTGATATATAAACCACAATCCTTGTTGATACAAGTACCAATGTTCGTCTAGAAAGTTTTTATTCACATTAAAGATTTTCGCCATAGGCAGTAAAAGACTCCACCATCTTTGTCAATAATTTTCGCTGATAAAGTTTCAAACTATGATCATAACGGCCTTTCCACCAATCAGAGGCATCACTGTGGGATTGTTCAGGATTGTAGGTAATGAAGTACTTATCCAAGACATCGCGATTAAAAGACATTTATTTCAAAACAAGGTTAGTGCCCCTTGAATTTTCGCCCTCTATATGACCATATACAATCGCTTAGTACAGCTGTAGCTGGTTTTGAGTCTACCATGTGCAGTTAAGTTTTTATGGCTTATACCCAAATTGTCAATGGAGAAATCGCATTGAATTCTTACTTCCGGAAACTCCTGTGGGCGGGACTGTGATGCTCTATTCCAGCTATAAGGGCAGAGCAGGCTGTACTTCCTGAGGAGGCTGCGGTCCTTCAATGTGTGCAGTAAGCTCCTCAGGATGTTCTACCAGTCTGTTGTTGCCAGCGTCCTCTTCTATGCAGTAGTATGCTGGGGAGGAAGCACAAGGAAGAAGGATGTGGGGCGAATTGACAGGCTGGTAAGGAAAGCTGGCTCTGTAGTTGGAGCTGAACTGGAGTGCATCACTTCACTATCTGACAAAAGGACCCTGAACAAACTGATCAACATCTTGGACAATGAGTGTCACCCACTCCACAGCACTATTGTTAAGCAGAAGAGCCTGATCAGCTGGAGACTTCGCTCACTGCCTTGCACAACTGACAGACTGAGAAAGTCATTTGTCCCCAGGGCCATTGAACTGTTCAATGCCTCACTTAAAGGAGAATTCCGGTGTGATATTGACCTAAAGTGTATCGAAACATGATACCGAGTGTGAACGTATGTCTCATAGCCCATCTCGGCTTGTCCCCTGCACTCCAAAATCTGGCGCTAGTTAGCCGATGCTACCAACATCTTTTTCAATAGTGGTGCTTCGGCATCGGGCTAGCCATGCAAATAAATCACTGTTTTACACCCATTTACGAGGCTCAACGTATCTCCACACTTCACTGGTAGACTTCCGAGGGCCCTGACATTTAAAACGAGACATTGAGAACTTTGAAAAAGCACTGGTAGTTTACTTACAAGACGATTTATACAGACAGTATCTTCACGAAGTTTAGCGTTTGCAGCCATCTTGAATTTAGTCACGATAAGTCGAGCAAAGAGTAAGAATGAACAGCTATGATAAGGGATCAGATTCCAAAAATAATTCAGTGGAAATGCATGGATTCCAGTTGCTGCTACTGGAAGAAACTGGAATCCATGCATTTCCACTGAATTATTTTTGGAATCTGATCCCTTATCATACCTGTTCATTCTTACTCGTTGCTCGACTTATCGTGACTAAATTCAAGATGGCTGCAAACGTTAAACTTCGTGAAGATACTGTCTGTATAAATCGTCTTGTAAGTAAACTACCAGTGCTTTTTCAAAGTTCTCAATGTCTCGTTTTAAATGTCAGGGCCCTAGGAAGTCTACCAATGAAGTGTGGAGATACATTGAGCCTCATAAATGGGTGTAAAACAGTGATTTATTTGCATGGCTAGCCCGATGCCGAAGCACCACTACTGAAAAAGTTGTTGGTAGCATCGGCTAACTAGCGCCAGATTTTGGAGTGCAGGGGACAAGTCGAGATGGGCTATGAGACATACGTTCACACTCGGTATCATGTTTCAATACACTTTAGGTCAATATCACACCGGAATTCTCCTTTAAGGGAAGAGGAGAGATAGACTTCTCTGCATAGTCTGTCTGCCTCTTCACCCCCTCCATGTTTGGTACTGTCTGTCCACTAGCCACTTGTACCACTGTCTTTATGCCTCACTGTTTGCGTGCTATATTAGCACATCAGCACACATGCATAACCCCCGCCCCCCTCCATGCCACAGCCGAACTGTGGCCACACTTGCATTTTCTTAAATAGTTAAATATATAGATATATAGACTTTACTTTATTTCTGCATTGTTGCACTGTTGACTTACTCATTTGCACTATCACCATGACCACTATCACCATTGCACTACCACCATGACACTCATTCACACAGAGCACCTTACCATACCTTACTATGCACAGAGAATCACAGGCTCAGTCCCTGCCTCAGTCATTGCAAGCGCCTCTGATTTATTAATCACCACTATGTGGATACTGTTTTTAGAATTGATTTAGATTAAGTGTTAGTATAATTTGTATTTTTGTCATTTGTATTTTAGTATATTTTTATATATTGTATTAAGTGTTAGTATAATTTGTATTTTAGTATATTTAGCATATTCTTTATCTTCTACTGTCCTTACTGCTTAGTTGTGTTTTTATATTATACTTTAATGACTCTTTCTGCTATTAAAGAATGTGTTTGTGTTGTATGTATGCTGCTGCTGAGACCTTGAATTTCCCCTGGGGATCAATAAAGTATCTATCTATCTATCTATCTATCTATCATTATTAGCTACTGTTATGTTAAATCTACACAAAGACAGACTCATAAAAACATAGTTCTGTATTCACTGGGTAGGAACTGCTGAACAGAAACAAAACAAACTTTTACAACAAACTACTAGCATACCAGCAGCTGGTAGGTAACGTTAGCAGACTTGGTAACTTTATGCTAATTAAATATGCTTCGTGGCTACCGTTTGTCAACTAATGTTAGCTAACACAGTCGAAGTAACGTTAGTCTCAGCACACGTAACTTACAATAATAATCATGCCAAACAACATCTTATTAAATCATTCAGGGTACCCTCATATTATAGCCATGTAACTGGGTGGTTCTTGGTGGTAACATTAACTTGGATTCACTAACTGAATGTGTTAACATTAGCTAGCTAACGTTAGCACTGCGGAACTTATGTTTGTCAGCCTAATGTTAGGCCAGGGGTCGGCAACCAGCGGCTCCGGAGCCGCACGCGGCTCTTTGATCCATCTGATGCGGCTCAGCTTTTGAAAATAATAATGAGTAGGCTAAGCCTATGTGGTGATATTATCTAGACACATTTAATAATGACACAGTTAATAATAATGCTTGTGTGTGTACTGGTCTATTAAGGAGACCTTCCATTTAATATGCAAACATTTACTGGCAGTCATTGTGCAGCTGTTATGCAAACATGTACTGGAAATAGTTTGTGCAGCTGTTATGCAAACAATGTACTGGAACATGTAGTCTGCCTGTTATGCAAACATTTACTGGAAGTCATGAGACTGGACGGTCAAAGGCTAAGAGTGGAAGTAAACCAGACAGGGCCTGGGGAGAAAGGTGTTTCATAAATAGAAGGGGCTAGCGGAAAAGGAGAAGCAGGGACTTCCAGAGAGAGGAAGTGAAACCAGATGTTGAAGTGACACATAGAACCAAATCAAAACGTACCCTGCCTGGCAACAGATTACACATAGAACCTGGACACATGCATTCTGCCTAGCAACACACATTTTTTAATGTCTATATGAGGAGGAGTTTCCACCAATATCTCAGGTCCCAAAACGCTCTGATTGGCTAAAAGGGGCCTGGTGACGTTCCTGGGGATAGGAACGCCTCTCAGGCCCCCGAGAGTATAAAGGAGAGAGCTCAGGCACATTCAGATCAGATCTCATCGGGGTAGCAGCTGCCACTCACCACTCTATTGCCTGACGGTCCAGTCCTGACTCTGTTTGGATTGTATTATCACTGCAATACGGTGAATAAAGGATCAACAGTCTTCAGCTTCTCTCGTCTTGGTGTTCTCCTTCGGGTCTTTGACATCAGAGTGCTAGTTGGATTGGAGGTTTTGGAAAGTGGATGATTTCCACGACAGATCTGGAGGTTCTACCGAGATTTGAAAGGATTCAACAAGGGAAGCAGTTCCGTCCCGGGTGAAGCAGACTTCTCCAGTGCAGCTCTCCGGGCCCAAAAAGGTAAGCACTTTTGCTTATTATTAGGGAGAGCTGTACTGTGGGAGTCGGTGGGTAGGCCGGGAAGGGGTGCTAACCTGAATCCTCAAAAGGATAGTGGAGACACCAGACAGAGATTGGGTTGTACTGTTGGTCTTAAAAAACGTTTTGTAATTTTGTAAACCGGTTAAAATAGTTTTCAAGGAGAAAACGGAGTTAAATGGCCATGTAATAATTTCCAAGGAGGAAATCTAGTTTTCAAGGAGAAAGCTAAAATAGTGTTTTAATTTCCAAGGAGGAAATCTAGTTTTCAAGGAGAAAACTAAAATAGTATTGTGTGTAAAGGGAGCACGGGCTGCCCTAAAATATATGTGTGTTTTAGAGAAAAAAGAACGGGTTAATAGGTAAAAACTGCAATATTTGCTGTAAGTTGAACGTGTGAAACTGTCCTGAGCAAAGGGTGATGAACAAAATATATTTTATTATAATCTGCTGTTGTTTCTGTAAAAACTGAGTGTGCGCCGTTGTGTTTTCTTTTGACCGCCTGGGCATGGGCCCACAATAGATGCAAGACAAGCACACATACAAATTTGAGGTAGAGGAGTTCGGCGAGGGAAGGAGGATCGCCACGCTAACAGACGGACGTCAAACTCACATAATAGAAGTTGCAGCTGCAATATTCATAAGAAAGTTGCACAGCAACCATAGCCTGGACATAAGGAGATTGTTACAGTTGTTGGAGGTTTTTGCAGATGCCCCCCCCGAGCCCCCTGTTAGAGTAACAATATTGCCCAAGATTAGGATTGTGAGAGACCATAGGCCAGAGACCCTAGGAAAAGTCCTCTACCGCTTTGAAATTTCTGATGATTCAGGTGAGGAAGAACCAGACACAGACTCCCTAGAAGAGTTCACTCCAAACAGTAGTGTGAGAGAGGAAGAGGCAGACAGTGAGCCAGGGGAAGTAAGTGCCCCACCAGAGACAGGATACAGCAGCCTAGGGTCAGAGGAAGAGGGGCACCAGGAGTCAGGTCAAGGGGGTCTAGTAAGAGCTCCAACTCCCTATCCAGGCAACACCGTATCCCACCAGCTGATTCGCAGCCCATTCCGTGTAGTTAACAGCCCAGCCACCCCCCGATATAGCTCACCGCCCTCTACAAGTTATAGCCCAACCAACCCCCGGTCTAGCTCAAGCTACAGTCCAACTGTGCCCCAGCAGGAGGAGGTTCACGGCCCGACTGAGCCCCAGCCAGTGCGGGATATAGAGCAGGCACTGAAAGAGATAGTTGGCCGAGATAGAGGAAGGCTGGCCGATTTTATGAGAGAGTCTTTATCAGTATCAGTGTTCTGGAACGAGGAAGGGAGCACTAGGGATAAATATTCAGTTCATGTTGACCACCTTGACAAGTACGGAGGAACCCACTCAAGACTAGGCACCAGCATAGCACCATTGGCACTGCAGGCAGTAATAGAGCAGGTAGGAAAGTTTGTGGGGGTGAACACAAGGCCAGTGGTTGACCAGCTCTTTGCCCCACCTGAGGGAAGGAAGCGCAAGTTTGAGAGGGATTCCCCAGCTGCAAGAAGGAGAAGGACAAATAGAGATTATAGATAGGAAGGGGAGGCACTGCTGCAGGGCCTCTATAACGACTGCTTGAACTAAATAAACCCCACAGCAACGGCTTAACAAAAAACTTGTAATCCGCCAACTTTGCTTAAATTGAAAGTGTTGTACCTGCTCCAATAAAATAAAGAGAAAATAAAGTCAATAAATGTACTTTGTAAAAGCAAAATAAAAGGTTAAAAGGTAATCTTGAGCGAAGAAGTATTATTGAAAAGAAAAGATAAGGACTCGAAGCCCCCACGGATACAATATAGGAAGGATAGTTATAATATTGAGATAGAAGCAGGAACTAGAGAAAATAAGCAGAGTAACGCCCACAAATAGCGAATGAACTTAGAAAGTAAGTGCCAGGGCACTTTCATTCGGCTACGGTGAAGGTATATGGAACAGGGACAGCAGAGCGTGCTCTGGGCCATAGAAATCGTTGAATACGACGAACACGACTGGGAGACAAGCGTCAGAGACGGAGAAGGCCGAGAATACGTAGGATACGTGGGTGAGGTCCCCTTTGAGTGCAAATTCCCGTATAAGTGCAAATATCGAGACGACATAGACCTAAAAGCAACGCTTTCTTTGTTGAGTAAACTAACCCCTAATAGCCTGCCAGTGAGGAAACAGGAGGAACCACAGCCCCAAGCAGCCGGAAGTAAAGGAGAGGCTACATCGGGTGACCTGAAGATAAAAGAGAAGTGGACAATAAGAATCTCCGAGCACGGGAGTGACGGGTGGAGCGTAAGCGCAGTGAACGATAGAGGAAAAGCATTTGAAGAAAGGAGAGGCAAACTGAATACGGTCTTCAAGGAGTGGGGCGACGTGCAGAACTCTATACTATACTTGGTGAGCGACCTACGACTGGACTGGGAGGAAAAAGACCAGAACAGATACAGGAGGGAGAGGAAAAGACAATACGAAAAGGATTATCGCATGTTCTGCACTGACCGAGAGGACATAAACGAACTAGACTACGGCAAAAATCCCCATTCCACCGAAGACAACGACCTCTAAGAAAGAATGGCAACCAGAGCAATGACACCTCTGGAGGAAGTAGTAAGGGAGAACGCCATTGCTGAAAAGGACGTGAAGAACATCAACCACAAGTGGTTCCTAAGATACAAAGGAGACCACACAGCATGGCCAAGAGAAGGGTCACTCAACCCGACAATAATTGCTCAAATGAGGGAAAAGATCATGAACCACAAGGGTTATGACAAAGGCCCACGGAGGCAGGAAAAAAGAGAAAAGGAATTGAAGACTCTGGAGGCCTTTGCTAAGATATCGGAGAGAAAGAGAAGGCAAAGGGCGGACCAGGATGACACGCCGCCTGAAACGCCCACCACAGAGAAGTGCCCCCAATCGCAGCCCACAGAGAAAGAGCTGGACGCCCCGACCCAAGCAACAGAGCCGGGAGCTCCGCCCATGGAGGAGCTGCGTCCTCCCCCATACAGGGAAAAGGACAAACTGTACCCGGAGGTGCCGCGAGAAGAGGACAACGTGCGGGAAATAATCCGGCGCCTGGAAGAAAGGGACCCACGGACCCGGGCAGTACAAGCACCGGGATACGGGTCACAGGCCCCAACGGTGCACCTGGCAGTGCAGGCCCCACTAGTGGTGAAGGGGATCACACTGGAAGGGACCTGTGCGGAGGTGCTGAAAGAAGTAAAGAGAATAAGGTGGGAACAGGCCAACCCCCAGCCGAGACCACCAACCTCCCAACCGGCGTCCGCACAGACATCGCCACCATCATCCCCCACCAGAGAAACGCTCCCAGAACACCTTCTGGAAAGTACGGAGCCGGGTGGAGAAAAAGAGTGGGATGAGGAAGAAGAAACTAAAAGGGAATTGGAGGAGCGGGTGGTGAGTGACTACCACACAAGCCTAAGAGGCCACCGGGAAACAGACGGATCTCCAGTGACCAGCCCCCAAGAACTCTGTCAGGAGAGCCAGAAGAGGCGTGCAGGTGATCCAGGAGCTGGAGGAAGCAAGCCCCCACGCCTTCTAGGCCAAAGGAAGGAACAAGCCCCTGAGGAGGGAGAAGAGGAACAGAGACAATGGTATGGGAGGCTGTGGGACCACCTGAAGACAGCCATGAGAGAGTGGGTAGAGGCCACAGGGGAGGAAGAAAGAGAAGCCCGAGATAGAGAGGCCATGAAGACCCTGGCCTGGGTGAGGTCACAGATGGACAAGGAACCGGTAAAGGAGGGGTGCAGAGAGTCATGGCGGAAGCTCGAGGAATACACCCAGATATGCTGGAGGAAAGTGGAAAAAGCCATTAGGCAAGCGGAAGAGAGATACCGAAACAAAAGAAGAGAGGAACAGAGGATTGAAGAACGGTATGAGGAAAAAATGGAGAGAATGGAAAAGGGTTTGAAGGAGTTGAAAGCCGCTAGAAAGATCGGATCACAGGAGGTAGAACTGGCCGAAGGGATTATGGAGGAATTAACAGAAATAGAGAAGTGGGGAGACAAGGGGACAGGCCCAGGAAACACGCCAAAACATGCCAAGTATAAGAGGGCTTACAGGAACTGCGGCGAGAGCCTGAAAAGGGAAATGACAGAAGTCCTGAAAAGAATGGAGGCCATGGGAGCACGAGAGAGAGAGGAGGGAAGGCTCAGAGAGGAAGAGATGAAGAAGAAAAGGAGGGCCCGCCGACTAACCTTCGAACTGACCTGCAATCCAACCACAATGGTGGAAGAAGAGGAGGAAAGTACGGACGGGGCAGACAGCCAGGCTGGCTCAGAAGAGGACTATGAGTCAGTGGAAGACGAGGAGACAGGACTGGAAGTCATGAAACAGCTCCTCGAAGAGCAAATTCAGAGAGAACTGTCACAAGGCCCGAAGGGAGCGGGCCCCTCAGTGTGTCTCGGCTGCGAAAGAACGTTCAAAGGAGAAAAGGGTGTGAAGGCCCACCAGCGACAGACAGAGGAATGTAGAGAGCGGGCCGGAATACTCCCAGTGATGATCCCACCCAGTGTGCTCGCCACAGGACTGTTTGGAATCAGCAGGATGAAGAAAGGAGTGGAGAAAGGCCTGGACGAGATCAGAAAAGGAGTGCGAAAGGGGCTCGACGAGATCGAAGGGGGAGTCAAGAAAGGCCTAAAGGAAAACAAGAAGGAGCTGGAAAAACTGGAAAAGGAGGGAAAGAAAGAAAGAGAGAGGGCACGAAAAGGAAGAGAAAGAATGGAAGCCATCCCAGAGGAACTGGACGAGGAAGAAACGGTTGTGATGGCACCATTAATAACAAAAAACCAAACAGCCCACTACCAGCCATGGACCCACTCGGATGTGAATGGCCTCATTTCACGGCTCCCTGTCCTGCATGAGGGAGCGGGCAGATGGATAAGTCGGCTAGAATCAGAGACTCAAGGCCGAAACCTGGCCGTGGGAGATATAAAATATCTGCTCGGCCTGATATTGGGAAAGGCCGACACAGAGGCTGTACTGGAGAGAGAAAACCTAGGGCGGTTGATGAATGCCAGCAGAGACGCCCTGTGTTTTGATAGCGTCCGGAACGACGTGTGGAAGGCCCTAAGGGCAGCTTACCCCAACCACTACAGCCCCTCAGCCGTCTGGATAGAGAAACTCAAAGACAGCGATAACCCCGCAGCCTTCGTAGAAAGGGCAGCGCAGGAATGGACGATAAGGATGGAACAAAGACCAGAAGACTCAGGTCCCCTCACCATGCAGTTCAGAAGAGCGGTTATGGACGCACTGCCAAGAGAGGTCAGGACGCAGCTGGAAAGCGACTGGCGCCTGGCAGCCATGCCAAAAGAAGAATTCAGACTGGCAGTGGTACACCATGTAACTCTGTACAGACAAGGGAAAGACAAGGAGGAGCAGCAGGAGAAGGAAGCGATAAGGAAGCTGACCCATGTGCAGCTCCAGGAGGCAAAGGGGGCAAAGAAGGCAGTTACCCAAGCTCCGGTAATGCCTGCTACAGCCCCTACCACACAGCCACCACCACCGATAGTACAGCAACCAGTAATGCAGCAACCTATGGTGCAACAACCAGTGATGATACAGCCGCAACCCATGCAGCCCATGATGCAAGCATGGCAACAAGCGCCATATGGACCCCCACAACAACAGCAACAGAGGCAACAATGGTACCAGCCAAGAGGCAGAGGAGGATTCCGCCAGGGAAGAGGTGGACAAGGCAGAGGAGGCTATGGAAGAGGACAATACCAAGGCCAGCCGAGCCAAGGAAACAGCATCCAATGTTGGATGTGTGGAGGAACGGGACACATCTCCAGGGATTGCCCGACGAAGACCGGAGGCCAGAACAACCAAGGAGGACAGACAAATCAAGGACAAGTGCAAGGAGGGAATTATGCTCCCCAACAAGGGAGAGCCCCACAGCAAATGCAGGCACCCTCTGGCCCAGTCTCCCCTTACGGGGGAAACTGGAATTGACGAGGCCCAGAAAACCCAGGGGAGGGTCAGTTCCCCGCCCTGTCAAGGGGAGCTGACGCGGAACCAATGCTGCAGGTTCTAATCGAGGGCATGGAAGTCAAATGTTTAGTGGATACAGGGGCAACATATACTTGTCTTCACCCAAAAGATGCCCAACACCTCCCCAGATCTTCAGGAAAGTTTATGAAGACAGTGGGTTTTTCGGGAAAAACGCAGCTAATTCCAATGACGGCTCCAGTATCGATCCAAATAGAAGACAAGGAAATCAGGATACCAGTCTTAATAGCAGAGCACACACCCGTCAACCTATTGGGACGGGACGCACTGTGCAACCTAAGACTCCAAATTGAGTGTTCCCCAACAGGAGTACAAATAACAGGGCTGGCAACCCAAATGGCCCTAAGGATAAGTGCCCCAATACAAACTGAAACTCACCAGGTCTACTGGATTGGACAATTGGAACCAAGCATAGAGCGAGTAATCTACAACGAGTATGCTTTCCAAATAAACAGCCTTCATGCTCGGCTGAGGACGCCAAGATGCCCTTTTCATTGTACGATAAAATTCGACCAAACGCCAAGCAAGGAAAGAGAGGAAAGATGGCATAGGGACGTGAGTAAGTGGGGACGCATCCCACTCGACATACACGCACTAGTGGTGGCCAAGGAGGGAGTGGCCGCTGAGGTAAAATTTGCGAAAGGATGGGATCTAGGCTTGATCTTCGACATGCCTGGAACAAGGCCACACATTACTCTAAGAGTGGCCAGAGGTCACAGAGCAAGAGAGATGGGCCCAGTGATGCTCAAGGCCCTGTGCGTCAAGTGGAAGGACACAGGAAATGATCGACTCCAAACGGCTATCAGTAAAGGAGGAGAGCCAATGTTCAGGATAAAATTGGACAACCAAGTCACCGTGTGGGGAGTCCCACAGATAATCGAAATCATGGACACAGAACCGCAGGAGAGAGAGGAGATACCCTATGTTGAAGGATGTCCGTATGGGAACCAATTCTGCCTCTACCGCCTATTCCCAGGAGCGGGGCGCCGCTGCTGGGACAAAACGAGACATGTACCGTTCAGCAAAGAAGACGCGGAATGGAGCATGTACATGCGACATCTGTCATGGTGCCCAAAGAAAAGGGAAGCACAACCAGCAGTATATCTCCCGGAGGAGGTTCATGACATACCCTACGTCAAGGGGTGCCCCTATGGCAACCCATACTGCATGTATGGCCTGCTGGGAGGAGCAGGATATCGATGCTGGGATAAGGAGAACCATGTGCCCATCAACAAGTCCGACCTAGAGTGGGAGGAATATAAGAAGTACTACCTAGACGGCGAGGCGGACAAGAAGACAGGGAGGCCGGGACCGACCCCCTGGAAAATGATGATGCTGCAAGAGGCGACAGAAACAGACGCCGAACGGGCAGAGAGAATATTGAGAAAAGTGCCGCCTGCGGTATGGTCGCAAGGAGATGGTGACATAGGGCTGGTCAAGTCAGCAAGCCCTGTGGAGTTCAGACTGAAACCAGGAGCGACGCTGCCTTTCCAGCCGCAGTACCCCATTTCAGCAGAGGCAGCTGAAGGGATAAGAGGGACAATTGAAGACCTCCTGGGAGCAGGAGTCTTAGAGGAAGTCCCAAGTGCAAGGTGCAACACACCCATATTTCCCGTGCTGAAGGCGGATGGAGTGCGATGGAGAATGGTCCAGGACCTCAGACCCGTCAACGAACGCATTGAGGACTATCCGGCGGACGTCCCACATGCTAACGTACTAATGACCAACATCCCGGCAAGTGCAACAACGTTCTCCGCCATTGATCTGGTTCAAGCATTTTTCACAATACGGGTGGCCCCCGCAAGTAGGGAATTTTTCGCATTCAAATATCAGGGCAAGACGTTCCAGTATACGAGGCTCCCACAAGGATTTAAGCACTCACCGCACATCTTCAACCAAGCCCTCAAGGAGGACTTAAAGCACATCACGTGCCAAAGCACGATTCTGCAGTATGTTGACGACGTCTTGGTATGCTCACCGGACCAGGAAACGTGTGAAAAGGATACGGCCCACGTGCTGACCGTTCTGGCCGAAGGGGGGTACAAAGCATCAAGGAAAAAGCTACAATTTGCACAGCCCCAGGTGATCTACTTAGGTCGCCGGATCTCACATGGGCACAAGGGCATCGCCCCGGAACACATTGAGGCAATTGCCAAGGCACCAAAGCCAAACACGGTGAAGCAAATGATGTCGTTCATTGGACTCATAGGTTTCAGCAGCGACTGGGTGGAGTGCTATGAACAAAAAATAGCCCCACTACGAGCCATGATCGTGCAGGCTGGGACCAGCCACCTGAGGAATCGTCTCACATGGACAATGGACGGAAACGAGGCGTTTGAACGCATCAAAGGAGAACTACAGCAAGCACCTGCACTTGCACTGCCGGATTACGGAAGACCCTTCTATCTGTACGTGTCGGTCAGGAAGGAAACAGGGAAAGACGCGTACATGACCGCAATCATGGCACAAACACAGTGCCATGGACGTGGCAAACAAGCAATTGCCTACTACAGCTCAAAGCTGGATGCGGTGGCCCAGGGCTACCCACCATGCTTCCAGGGTCTTGAAGCCGTATATTCGGCTTACGTCAAAGCCTCTAACATCACCATGGGATGGCCAGTGGTGATACACACCAGTCACGCAATAGCACAGTTGGTGGAACAAGGAAAATTCTGCGTGACGCCTCAGAGGCAATTGAGGTACTACAATCTGTCACTCTGCCCAGATGTCACCATAAAGGCATGTGACACCGCGGGAAACCCGGCGGATCTCATCCCGCTTGAATATGAGGGCGAGCCACATGACTGCGTGGCTGACTCAATCGCCTTCTCAAAACTGAGGGAAGACCTGCAGAGCGAGCCATTAGGACAGGGAATCACCTACTTTGTGGACGGCTCCAGCCATAACTATGACAACAGGACACATGCAGGATTCAGCGTAGTGCAGATGACAGGTCCAGAAACATTTGCGACAATTATGAGTGAGCCATGCACACAACCATGTTCAGCGCAACTAGCTGAATTAAAGGCGCTGACAGCAGCATGCTCTCTGGCGGAGGGACAGGATGCAACCGTACACACGGACAGCGCCTATGCCCACAACGTCTGCCATGTGCATGGCGCTCAATGGAAACAGAGAGGGTTCAAGAAATCGGATGGGAACCCCATCCAGCATCTGGAGCAGATCCAGTTGTTGTTAGCAGCGATGATGCGTCCAAAGACGCTGGCAATATGCAAATGCAAGGCACATTGTAAGGGACAGGACTACATTACTCTAGGGAATGCACAGGCAGATGAGGCAGCAAAGGAAGCGGCGTTGGAGGCTAGAAAGTCAAATGCCGCCCCTAAATCTCCACAGGAAAACGAACCACATAAAATACTGCTCAACAGGACGGGGCACAGCGTGCCCTGCCCTGCGAAATGCCCCTACCCTTACAACACATGTATGTGGTGCTCCCAATGGTGCGATGACGACCACAAGCACCAGGTAGATCCCGTCTGTTGCGCGCTATGCCAGAGGGCCAGTTGCCCCGAGTGCTGGGACAAGCCCTGCGAGGCCAGGTACTCGCCAGGCGTAATGGATCGGTTTTTTACGGCAACCGACACAGTAATACAAGCCCCAGTGGTTCGAACCTTGCCTGACGGACGAACGCTTAGAATTGTGGATCCCATGCTCACGCTCAGCGCTATCAAAGACGCACAGAGTGAGGCACCGCGTGCCGAAACACTGCTGTGGGAGGAAAGGGGTGCGTCGAAAGGCAGAAATGGGGTGTGGAGGAGTCATGATGGAAGGGTGGTGGCCCCAAGTAGACTCCTTGATCTCCTCATTCATGATGCGCATGATGTGGATCATTGCGCAAGGGGGGAGGTCAAGCGGCAGATACTTGACAAGGGGTTCTGGGCCCCATACCTTCAAGATCGCATCAATTACGTGCTAAGAAATTGCCACACCTGTGCCACGCACAATTACAGAAACAACATAACAATAGGCATAGGACCACGGCCCCTGGGACACGTGCCACTCCCAGAGGGACCGTTCAAACACCTGGTAATGGACTACATCGACATGGGTCGAACGGTAAACGCGTACAAACACGTGCTGGTGATAATATGCCGCTACTCACGATGGGTAGAAGCCTGTCCAAGCCGAGGGCAGGACGAGAAAACGGTGATTCGATTCCTAGCCAGGGAAGTAATACCCAGGTTTGGGATCCCAGAAATAATCAGTAGCGACAATGGCCGAGCGTTTACGGCCAACACGTGGAAAAAGATTGCGCAGGCGCTGTGCATCAAGACTCGGTTCGGCTGTGTTTACCACCCGCAGTCTCAGGGGATGGTTGAAAGGGCGAACGGCACGCTGAAAAATAAGATAGCGAAGATCGTCCAAAGCGCACATGACGATCCAAATCTGCCAAACTTAAATTGGGTTGACGCGCTGCCAATCGCGCTGATGAAAATGCGTTGCGAAAAAAATCGAACCACGCATCTGACCCCGCACGAAATGGTGACGGGGCGGGCAATGCCCACACCACGGTTCAGAGGGGATCAGAGGCCTCCGCTGGAAATTCTAGAACAGGAAGTGAGCAGTTACATTAAACAGCTCTCTCAAGTTCACAGGGCAGTTTTCAACGAGCAGAAAAGAAGAGAAAGAGCTCGGGAGCGGAGGACTGAGCCCGGACCGATCCAAGTGGGAGACTGGGTGTACCTGAGGGTGTTCAAGAGATCGTGCCTCGACCCCAGGGCAGAAGGGCCCTACCGAGTGACCCAGGCCACCCCCCGGGCGGTAAGAGTACAAGGATCAGATTTGTGGTATCACCTTAACTCTTGTTACAGGGCGGTGCCACCAGAAGGAGCGAGAGGTCCAGAGGAGGTGGAAGACGATGACGGGGACCAGGGCCCGCCAGGACCCCCACCAGACTCCCCCGGGGAGGATGATGGTGGTGGGGAACAAAGGGGAGGACCAGGTGCGCGTAGGAGTACGAGGCGGAGGATACTGCCGGCTCCTGCTGATGACCCTGGGCGGAATGTACCTAGGGTGCCTGCTGTTCTCCCTCCCCTATCTGTGCCTACAGGTGCTGGCGATGCTGGAGCCGAGCCAGGCTCGAGGATGGGAAGGCGACATCCACCTGAGGTGGGAGCCACTCCCGAATCCCAAGTATCCAGACCTGCCACCGCCTCGACCAGCGGTGACCCACCAGCTGACCCCACAGCCCACTCTCGGGCCACGACCACACCCGACCTCGCGGGGAGTGACGCCGAAGAAACGCCGAGGTCAGAGGAAGGGGCGCCGCCACCGCCACCACCACACCAGCAAGGGAACGACACCATCGACTTTGGGGACTTCTACGCCGACTGGGATTACCCATACCCAGCCGACGCCCCCGCTGACGACCAGACTGGAGCACAGCCATCCGCCGCAGAGATTGCCGAGGCCCTCGACGCGCTCAGGCTACCCGCTGTCCTTACGCCTCCCCCCCGGACACCTCCTCGGCAGGGCTCGCAACTTCCTGCGGAGCCTGTGGAGAGGCCGACGGACTCAGGGCACACCACGGGTGGCCCCCACTTCGGGGACGGCCACCCAGGGACCAGCCAAGAGACAAGACAGGTACTCCGAGGAATCGGCCTGGACGACTCCCTCGATGCCCACTGGACGGGGGGCTTCGAGGAGGCCATCGATTGGCCCCTCCAGAGATTCCCAGAGGACGACGAAAGCGACGGAGGGGGTACGGACTGCCGCCCCCAATAACGCTCTGCGAGGGGACAGAGTGGAGCTACTCGACGATGGTGCCCTAGACACGGACAATATTCTGTACATAGGGGGATCAGGAGATGAGGCGCCCACCCCAGAGTCAGAAGCATCGGGAAGCAACGAATATATCCCGGTGCTGGACAATGCAACGACCCAAGGCAAGAATGAGAGCAAAAATGTAAATAGTACAAGCACGCTTCCAGAAAACAGTACAAGCACGCTTCCAGAAAACAGTACAAGCACGCTTCCAGAAAACAGTACAAGCACGCTTCAAGAAAACCTGTCAAAGAACCAGACTGATGGGACTCAGGCCAAAGAAAGAAGAAAGAGATCAACAAGCGCTCTGGAGGAGTGGGAGGACAATTCATGGATGCAATGGGCCAAGTACACAGCAAAGACAGTGAAGCCAGAAGGAGGGTGTTATGTGTGCTCAGCAGTGAGACCCAAGCTGGCCATACTACCAGCGCCAGGAAGTGGAGAAGAGGATGCGGTATATCGAGCGTCGGGAAGGCAGTACGAAGAAGACAAGCTGTCTCCCTTTGCATGTCTTGAGCAATTAGGAAGTGAGAAGTTACGTAAGTGGGGGACTGGTATAGGCCCCTCATATGCAGAACGAGGAAAAGGAAAGGAAACGCACAAGAGCCAAGAAAATGAGGCGAGATGTGCAAAAGACTACCCAGGCATAGGAGCCAGGGTAGCGAGGAAAACACACCGCCTCTATGAAATACCAGAAGACGTAGAGTTTGAATGCTTTGAAGTAACCCCCAATGAAGACATGGTCAAGGGGGGCACGAAGGATGTAGGAGCATTTGAAGGACGCTGCACGGCAAAGTGGGTCCGCGAATCCGACAGCTTCCTGTTTCGCCTAGTAGAGAGGAGCGAAAACGGGAAGAAGATTGGGGTCGAAGCAAACATCACGATGTTGGGTGTAAACTGGAGGGACGAACGAGATGTTCCGCTGGCAGACTTATGGTGGGCCTGTGGAAGACGATGGGGACTGCGAAACACCCTTCCGAAATACTGGAGGGGAAAGTGTGCCAGGGTCACCCTGGCCCAGCAAACCTACATAGTCCCCTGGTCAGAATGCGACGCAACATTGAACTCGACCGGCCCAGGGCACAACCAGCAGACACCCGTAGAAGGGAACCTGAGGAGAAGTCGGAGGGACGCCAACGATGGAGTATATATGGACATGTTCGGACAGCCCCACAACGTCCCGAGACAGTTCAAAGCACGGGACGAGGTGCTTGCCGGATTTGAAGCTGCCATCCCCGTCTACGGAGCATCCATAGGCATCGCCAAGAATGTTCAATGGATCAACTACATCCACTACAACGCCCTACGGTTCATGAATGCCACAATGGATGTGTTCAACGCATTTGATAGAAGACTGAACGCCACCACAAAAATGGCAATGGAAACCAGGATAGCAGTGGACTGGATGCTGGCAAAGGAAGGTGGAGTGTGCGCAATCGTCGGAACAGACTCATGCTGTACGTACATCCCAGGTGAAGACGAGAACATGGATGACTTCACGAACGCGATGAACAGGCTCAAGGCCGTCAACAGGGAGGCCCACGAGAACTCTGGATTGACACCGACATTTGCTGGAATCCCGGATATTTTCGCCCCTGTAACCCAGTGGCTAACGGACACCTTTGGGTCATGGGGGGGTAAAATTGTAGCATTTCTGGGAAAGTTATTGTTTGGAGCAGCCTTAGTGGTAGGAATGTTTTGCTGTATTACTCAATGTTGTGGTAAGGGTTGCTCCAAAGTGGTCGCTAGACAACTAGTGGTCCAAAATGTAAGGATGCCCTGGGACGAGGAGGATGCAAGTGAGAGGATCCTTTTAGTACAAACTAGTGTGAGACGAATAATGGAAAGCGAATTCAACGAGGGTTATATAATGGAGAGCGACTTCGAGGAGTTTCCTCCCCCGGAGTTTCCTCTCCCGGATATGTACGAGTAGGGGTGGGGTCCTGCGAGTCACCCACCTCTACACACACACTGACGCGCACTCACATACACAACACTGACAGGTAATTCACAAGGCACGTGACTGCACGCCCAGGTGACAGAGTCAAGATACTAGAGTCAAGGGGTATTATGGGCTGTGACCTGATACGAATGAGTCGCCTTAAGTGACCCTGATTCAATTTTACATCTTAGGGCTTCGCTATGCATAGACGGTAACTCAAGTTTTATGGAGGTGTAGCCCTCCACTGCAAGGCCATCCAAACCTGGATAGACGTAACCAAAGCTTGCTACTAGAAGTGATCACCTCACCCCAAGTTACCGCACGCCGGACCTGGCCCGCCTAGTGGTGTGGCAGGTGTGTGGCGCGGTCAGCGCTCGAGGACGGGTACGACCCCATTGGCCAGCAGGGGCAACCTAAGGCAGAGCGTGGCGGCCCGTCCCCTCGGTGTAGCGCGCCTGCGGCCGGTGTGCTCACCCATTCTCACGCTAGTGTGAATGCCCGGAGGATTCCGGAGGAGAAAGGGGATGACGATGCGAGTAACAAAGGGGGGTGTAGTGTGACGCATAGAGGCCGGAAAGGGGCCGTATATACCATTTACTGCTAAAGAAGCCAGTAGGGGATGGGCAAGCGACAGTGGGATCATGAAGTTGTTATGTAACTCCGATTTGGCACCAATGGCCGTTGCATGAAATTCCTTTTATGCTCAAGGTGACTAGCACATTAGCCGCTTTGGGGACAAATCCGTCTCGGGTCCTAGCCATATGTTCGTAACAAGGAATTGGTCTTTCTGTCACTTGATCTGGGCGTTCAGGGCTTGCTTACCGATGTTATTTACTCTCGTAAAGGCAATGATGCCAACACATTTACTAGTTATAAGGTTTAAGATTTTACGTGCGCAATGAGGTTTGTAGTAGTAGACACTATTCCCCTGTAACTCGCTCATGTGCACATAGCCTGAGGTGTCATGACAACATACGAGGTTATGACACACTCCTTTGTTTAAATGATGCTTATGCTGCATAGCGAGGCTAATTTAGCCTCGAAGGGGGGAATATGTGGTGATATTATCTAGACACATTTAATAATGACACAGTTAATAATAATGCTTGTGTGTGTACTGGTCTATTAAGGAGACCTTCCATTTAATATGCAAACATTTACTGGCAGTCATTGTGCAGCTGTTATGCAAACATGTACTGGAAATAGTTTGTGCAGCTGTTATGCAAACAATGTACTGGAACATGTAGTCTGCCTGTTATGCAAACATTTACTGGAAGTCATGAGACTGGACGGTCAAAGGCTAAGAGTGGAAGTAAACCAGACAGGGCCTGGGGAGAAAGGTGTTTCATAAATAGAAGGGGCTAGCGGAAAAGGAGAAGCAGGGACTTCCAGAGAGAGGAAGTGAAACCAGATGTTGAAGTGACACATAGAACCAAATCAAAACGTACCCTGCCTGGCAACAGATTACACATAGAACCTGGACACATGCATTCTGCCTAGCAACACACATTTTTTAATGTCTATATGAGGAGGAGTTTCCACCAATATCTCAGGTCCCAAAACGCTCTGATTGGCTAAAAGGGGCCTGGTGACGTTCCTGGGGATAGGAACGCCTCTCAGGCCCCCGAGAGTATAAAGGAGAGAGCTCAGGCACATTCAGATCAGATCTCATCGGGGTAGCAGCTGCCACTCACCACTCTATTGCCTGACGGTCCAGTCCTGACTCTGTTTGGATTGTATTATCACTGCAATACGGTGAATAAAGGATCAACAGTCTTCAGCTTCTCTCGTCTTGGTGTTCTCCTTCGGGTCTTTGACATCAGAGTGCTAGTTGGATTGGAGGTTTTGGAAAGTGGATGATTTCCACGACACCTATTTAATTAAAATGTATTTTATTTTAGTTCGTGGCCTAGGTCTATCTGAGAAATGTATATAAGTTCCCACCTCACTTGACTGCACAACCGTAGCCTGCTTGTTACAGTACATTCGCGGTTCGTTGATATGTCAATATCAAACAAAATCACCATTTCAGTCAACGAGAACACTTGTCTTTAATTGTTATTGTTGATGTAGCCTATGCGTTTGCTGTAGGCTAGATAAGGAAAATGTCAAAAAGGAAACGTCAGCGGCCACAGCTTGCGAGCGAAGACTGATTCTGAAAACGCGAAATGAACTGCCCGTTATATATCGCACTGCAACAAGTTAGTATTGCTGTGTTAACCCTATTCCACTTGCATGTGAGAAATATTTCTCACATATGAAAAATATAAAGACAAACCTGCGCTCACTGTTGAATGAAAGTAACTGGATAGATAGATAGATAGATAGATAGATACTTTATTGATCCCCAGGGGAAATTCACGGTCACAGTAGCATACAGACAACACACACATTCACTAACAGCAGAACGTAATTAAAAGTATACTGTATAATATAAAAAACACAACTAAGCAATAAGGACAGTAGAATATAAATAAATACTAAATATACTAAAATACAAATTATACTAAATAACACAATTCTAAAAAAAAAAAAAAAAACAGTATCCACATAGTAGGTGATTAATCAAACAAGATGCGCTTGCAATGACTGAGGCAGGGACTGAGCCTGTTATTCTCTGTGCATAAGGTAAGGTAAGGTAAGCTCTGTGTGAATGAGATGGTGCAAATGAGTAAGTCAAACAGTGCAACAGTGCAAGAATAAAGTCTATATATCTATATATGTATAACTATATTAAGGAAGGTATAAGTGTGGTCACAGTTCGGCTGTGGCATGGAGGGAGGGGTTGTGCATATGTGCTAACATAGCACGCAAACAGTGAGGCAGAAGACAGTGGTAAAAAGTGGCTAGTGGACAGACAGTTCAAGACATGGAGGTGGTGAAGAGGCAGACAGACTATGCAGAGAAGTCTATTTCTCCTCTTCCCTTAAGTAATGCATTGAACAGTTCAATGGCCCTGGGGACGAATGACTTCCTCAGTCTGTGTTGCGCAAGGCAGTGAGCGAAGTCTCCAGCTGATCAGGCTCTTCTGCTTGACAATAGTGTTGTGGAGTGGATGACACTTAAATATCCAAACTTTTACTTGTAACCGTCTTTATGTGGCTCTTCTGAGATTAAACAAAAATACATTTGGTAAAAGTGGCTCTCCAGGCAAAAAAGGATGCCGACCCCTGTGTTAGGCTAATGGTAGGCTAATGTTAGTGTTATCAGAGCCCGTCTACGGAGAGCCTGGCCACTCCGTATTAAGTCCCATTGTACCGAATTGTGCTTGCAGTTCCACTGGGGGCGATCGCCATGAGTGCAGAATAAATGGGAGTCAATGGAGCTAGACGGCTAAATTTGTCTCTTTCACCTGATTGTCGTTGACAAATCTCAGATTTGATTGTAGTTTGTATAACTTCAACATGGGTTATAGGTCAAAAGTTAAATGAACGAGTACTTATGTCCTTTTGATTTCTTACAGGTTGGGTCGTTGTTGCCCATAACACGCTAGCATTGTGCTAATGAATGACGTCATTGACACGTTTGAAAGGCTTTTTAGAACAATTAAGTGACTTTAAAAAATATAATACTCAACCAAGTGTATTTTCTTTGCCTCCCCTTTCGAATACAATATTCAAATTACTTGAAAAAAAATTATAACCCGAGAAAAGTGGATTTTGAGGGGTACAGCTCCATAGACCCTCATGTGGAACCACAGGAGGAACTGCTAACAGTTCAGAAATCGGAAGTTTTCCGAGAGTGGCAGTTCTCCCCTTATTAGACATTCTCTGGTGTTATCAAGCTCATCTGACATAAATGCACGTTTTGTATGGTGGATTTTTATGTCTGTCAACATTATTCACTGGTAATGGTTCATGAAAGTCTTGATTTAAAAGTTCTGTAGGCTTAAAATTCACTTTTTTTTCTTTGATTGACAGGGCTGACCCCCAAAACGGACTTTGAAATATGCCTGCCTTCATGGAAGTATCACATGCATTTTATACTAGGCTATCTATTTAAAAATAAAGAAAACTATCAAATAAATAATGATGTCGAACTGTTTTATTTTATTGCATGGCTTTTGATGGCCATTTAATATAGACTGTATTAAATGATATCAGGCCTAAAGCTGTTAACAGAAGGTGTGACTTTCAAGTAAGTAAATACAAACTTTGAGTTATTAAAAGTTTGTACAAGCAGAGTATTTTATGGGATTTGGTTACATAACCCAAACATTATGTAACTTTAACTAAACAGTTGTGTCAACATAACCCAACATATTGGTTAATTTTCAACCCAGTTGTTGGGTTAAATTTAGTAACCCAATTTGCTTGGTTAAGATAACCTAATGCTGTGTTGGACCCCATTTTACTCAGCGGCTGGGTTGAAATTTGGGTTGTTTTCAACCCAGCATTTTTTAGAGTGTAAGTATACATGCCAAAGAATGCTAGCCTGGCCTCGGCCTGCCTACGCACTTCCGCTCGATTTCTTTTCCCTACAGTACTCTCTGCGAAGTCTGGCTTCCAGGCTAAAAGAATGAGGTTCCAATTTTTTTCTGTCATAAGTGCATCAAATCGTATTTGTTCACCAGATTTCAATGGCAGATCATATCTCAAATGTAATGGCATAGATTTCACCTGTGGCTTAATATGCTTGACAAAAAATTAGAACTGAATGCAAAAAACAACACAAAACATTGCTGACCTTATTAATTTATTGACTTATATTCTTGTAGAAATTCAACACCATCACATGAATACACAATTTACAAACATTATATTTACAATGTTTTATATTTGTTTAAGGCAACAATGGCATTTCTATTCAAACTAGATGAGATGCAATTATACACACCTACTCACTGACAGACAGACACAGTACATTGTTTCATCTTAGAAAAATGACTGAGACACTTTGTCACAGATACTAGTTTAGTATCATTGTGTCGTATCATTAAAGTAAATGGAACTCTCAATGTGTACAACAGTAGACATACAATAGCTAATATTCTAGTATATGTACTGCATACCTAACATCTTTGGTCCAATTACTCCTTGGTGGGGACTCATTGGTGGCCTTAGAATACACAACACAACATCAGAGCAAGGCTTGGAGAGTACAAGTGCTTGTTGGTTGTTTTATGTGGAGTGACTGTGAATTGCACTGGACTGTCTTCAATATTGTTATTTTTCCCTTCTGTTGAAGTTTACATCATGTAGGTCAATGTTTTCTTCTTTGTTTACTTGTCTAATGATGTGTTGAGCATCCCTAGGCACCCTCAGGATCCAGACGAACCAAATAGGTGGAATAGTTGATTTTTCATTATCCATAAAAGTGCATTATGTACAGTAATGGTGATCTGAGTCAACAAAAAAAAACAAAAAGAAGTTGGGGACTCCCATACTCCACATCTCTTTAGTTTGATAAATTAAGATATTTCACACTTCACAGTATTTAGTAATTAATATAAAACAAGAGGTATTATTACATATGTACAACCTACAGTATTGTCCTGCTGGTAATGTATGTGTGAATGCTAGAATGGGCAGAAGGAACAATTTGATCCACTAATCCACAAAGCAGCCCACAGTAGGCTGCTTTTGTTTTTTCATACTCCATGCACCTGAGTGAGGAGAGCTTGGGGACATTCCTTTGTGTCTAAGTAAAGGATTATGGTGGCCCTACACTGCCATCAACTTTTCATTTGAATCGTGAACCCGTTTTGGTGAAATATTTAGTTACTATATTTTTCTTGAGATCTCAACATTTCGAAACACTATTTTCCTGAAATAATGACATAATTAAATAATTTGAAATACTGAGAAAATTATAGGTCAACACTGTTTACCCATAAGAAATTAATACTCTAATACTAATGCTCTAGGTGGCTGAAATGTATAGTCTTGCTTGAGAGAAAATCCACATGAGAAACCTCGGGATATGACAACCTATTTGGATTGTTTGAAACGTCAACCTATTTGAGGTATTGGATGACTTCACATGGACCTATAGTCAAACACCAAGCACATAGCTTTTACTTTTATGATGAGAAAGTTAATCAAGGTTTGTTTTAATTCAGCTGTATGACACATTAGAAACCTAGTCTCCCAAGGCCCCATTGGGAAACTTATCATCAATATATTCTGTTGCAACGTCAAGCTCACTTTGCCAACAAGCCGTCTTCTTGGTTACGTGTCCCTGATATACAGTAGGCGCCCAAATGCAGATATAGAAAACAGAGTTCTTGAGAAACATGTCAAGATCTCAACAAAATGGGGCCATTATATAAGTTTGAACTGATCTCACAACTTTGGGCTTCCATACACAATGACTTGCACTTGCAATATAATAAATACCAGGACATTTGAGGAAATCAGGCAGAGGAAGTTCACTGTGCAGAAGCCTTCAGAAATGTTTGCTAGGATTTTACGGACACTTAAAGCTATGACTAACTGAAAAAATTCTGTAGTGATTATGATTATGAAATGCCATGTTTACATAATTAAATAAAAGGGCAAAAGTCTACAAAACTTGTTTGGCTGTTAAGAACTCAAGCATTGAATATTGGCTTTAAATGAATCTAAACTGTGTATACTGTAAGTCCGAGATAGTTAACATTGAACCTTGTCAGACACCTAGGATTTCAAAGATCAATTTCCTATAAAAGAACTAAATACTAAATGCACAATTTGAGGGGTCACCATTATTCTGGTGTCCATATTCCTTCACTATAAAATCTTGCCTGGAATGAAAATGGAATGGAACACAGGATGATCCATATATCCACTTTACTTGGGAAATGCAATAGTAGTGTATCATTTAAAACTAGAAACATGTTAGTTTCCAATCTTCTGTGATAAACCCTAATTTTCTTGTATTGGGGCTGACTACTACTAAAACATATAACTTTTTCTGGAATTCCGATATCTGCAAGTGTACTATACTAAATGTACTCTGGTCTGATGAGGACATCCTGTACCTTATTGTGATACTAGAGTTCACTTGCAATAAAGCTATTCTTTACACAGAGCTTAACCTTGACCCTGATTAAAGTCAGAACTGATGGATTTGAAGACTGACAAGACTTTAATCTACTCCGTCCTTTTTCTTAAATCGCAGACAATCTTTTGACTTTCTAAAAAAATACTCTTTGTGATACAAGAGCATTCAGGGTCGTCCTGTCAGAAAATCAAAGACACGTTTGTCCAGATAATGGAAATAATACAAATGAAGGGCAGCCTGATTCACACTGAGCAACTCAGTTATCCACGTCCGTCTTGCCCAGGGGGCTTTGACAACAAAGAGGAACATCAAATAAGACAGGCAGCACGGAACTCAGGTGACACTTTACATGAACTGGCCACTGGGCTTACATAACCCTGCCACAGTCTCAACACGATGACGACGAAACAGTGATATAAACGACAGCTGTTAAAAGTTTGTGAGATCTAAAAGCAACTGGAGGTGACGTTGGCAGTTTTCTTGCTATGTTCCATTGGACCTGGCCTTCCGCCACATCTGTTAAACCTCCTGTGTGTGCACATACACAGACTAATTGGCAGGCAAGTCTTTGTGTCTCTTTGAAGGCTTCCTGTGTGGAGACTGACTGTGTTGGCATTTTAGTTGCTGATGATAGAGCATATGAGAAGGCCAGACACGTTGTTTTCTCTCGGCATCAATTCTCAGCCAGTGTGCAAAGTCAACTAGCTGAAGTAAAACAAAAAAAGAAAAGAAAAGCGTATACAATATTTTACATTATCAGTGTGTTATCTTACAAGATCAGGAGATGTCAAGTAATATTCATTTGACAATGGAGCAAAAAGCTTTTTGTTGAAGCTATTATCGGGTAAAAAAATAGATGGATGTTGGAGTTCCAACATTTATGGGATGGATGGTGGGTTTGTTGAGAATGACCACAAACACCAAATGGGCACTGATTTCTCAGAATGACACCAGGCAGCATGCCACAGCAGGAATTATACTGGATTGGACAGTCTGAAACAGTACAGAGAGACAGAGAACTGTAGGATAAAAAGGTCAATTTGTATTCCTAGTGCTTAATGTTCCGTTCATTCTTAATCTCAAAAGTCTCAGAGGCAGACACACAGTGCAGTGGCTTTTTCCCAACCAATCTGCAGTATGGACTCCTGGCATGGACACATTCAGCCGCTCCTTTGCTTGCTCGCTTACTCACTCACTCACTCACTCGTCACACTGCAGTGGTCTGCTTAATACTGTGGAAGCTGATGCGCGTGGGCGATGTGGGGATGGACATGGCACGCGCCACCCGCACCCGTAGTGCATGGTTGTCTTGCCAACGGTGCCACCTTTTTCGGGTAGCCGAGCGCACCTGTGGCATGAGAAGAAATAGAGGTGAGAGGTGTTCCATTATACAAAACACATGTCTGTTGACCACTTCCATCTAACATAAATATGTTGATGGATAGATCCCTGTCTAGGAATAAAGCCTCCTCTGCTCCGCTCTGGAGATAAAGTGGGCTTGATCCCTGGATCTGCTTAGTTACTGGGCCTTAGGCCTGTCTCTGGCCCTTTGACCCTCACTAGACTCAAAGCCCCTGTTTTAGCATGCAACTTTAATACGGCGTGACAAAGCGGCATCTTCCGGAATAATCCACAGCAGAACAGAGCCATCTCCCACGGACAGTCAGTGAAGGCTCTAGAGAGATGGCCGCAGGCACCAGGGCTTTAAGGGCAATTTAAACAACGATTCCGTCTGGATCCAAATAGGGCTACATTACAGTTTTTTTCAATCGCTAACAAGTGCTTACCCATACTTCAGATACTTTTTCTAAACTCTTAACACAGACTCACACCTAAAAAACACAATTGGCCAAATGGATAATTTTCTTCTCAAAAACACATTTTGTTAAATATATACTAACTCTTCATTTCAAAACAGAACACATACAGTATTTCTCTGCACACACTAACTTTACCAAAACACTGGAAATCTGACTCAAAATGAAATTATTCTGTCAAAGAATAACACTTGTTTTCACTTCACAAGGTACATGCAGTCAATCAAAGTACACCAGGTTTCAAAATACTGGCTATTGTTGACATTACGAAAACGGCATAGACTTTTATGTTTCAGTTTTACAGGTATTTGCATGCAAAACATGCTCTATCCACAGTTTTTAACCTAAATTTCTTGGTTGGGAACTGTATGTCCACATGTAACGTTCACAGTCCTTGAGCAAGGCACCTAACCCCTCACTGCTCCCCGAGCACCGCTGTTGAAGCAGGCAGCTCACTGCGCCGGTATTAGTGTGTGCTTCACCTCACTGTGTGTTCACTGTGTGCTGTGTGTGTTTCACTAATTCACGGATTGGGATAAATACAGAGACCATTTCCCTCACGGGATCAAAAGAGTATATAAACTTATACTTATATACATTCAAAAGCATTCCAGTAAAAAGCAAATCAGTATTTTCCCCTTTACTGTTTACTACAGGAGGTACAGTAGAAATACTGTTTACAGTATGATAGAACAGAAAAAGTTTTACAGTATTGCTTACAGTGAACAAAATATCCATGAAACACACAAGAGCATTCTGAACAAAAAACAACAGCAAGAAGCCCAGATAAAAAGGGGTGGAACTAAAAAAAGCACAAAATTACTGTATCTAATCTCTGCGATCTTCAGAGTTAGGCCACATGTTTTCATCAATATCACATCTGATATTATCCAAGGCGATGCACCTGAGATAAAACTATTTGGTAGCAGAAGCAGAGGTTTTGATAGTGTATCTAAGGTTTGGAATATTGTGTTTGCTATTGTGGGATGTTGTAACATTCGTAAATACTACAAAAACAATCCATAGTTTTGTTGGGAGGTAGGCCTATAGCTTGTCTGTTAAGAAAATGTAAGCATTGCGGAAATGTGTTCACTGACTGCATATGTGTGAAAACGACATGAAATGTGTGAATGGTATGGCCACAAAAGACAGATGCTGTGCTAATTGTGTTTAGAGTTTTGAAAATGTGACAACTGGTTAGACAAACGCTTGTTAGCGACTGAAAAAAATCAAATACACTACAATACTTGAATGAGCCGTTAATTGTATTAAACTGCAATCTGTGTAATAATCTAATAGTCTTAAGAGATAAAAAACGATCATGACAGCTATTTATTATTAATGCATTATGGCCACAATTAGGGTCAAATAACAACAAATTTCCATGAACATGGTATGTGTACATTACCATGTTGATGCATTACATGGCATGTGTAATTTATTTATTTACTACTCTGTTTTAGTTTTTTCCCCTAAAGCACTTTTAAGGAGACCCATGCTCTTGCATCTCTAATAATATCAGAGTTAGAAACAGAAATGCGGATCCTGACCCATATACAATGGCGTACGCTAGAGGTCTGCGTGGGACTGATTTTTCAATACCGCTCCCGCAATATTCTGTCCCACTCCCGCATTAATGTGTCATTTTTAGTCCCGCTCCCGCCCGCATCTGTAACATGATGTCCCCCTCCCGCCCGCATCTGTAACATGATGTCCCGCTCCCGCCTGCTAAAGCCCGCATGCAGAAGGGATAGCCTATTCAGCTTTTCTTTCTGTCTCATGAAAGGAGCACACACACCTGAGAAAGACTCCAGATATCAGTTTCTTGGTTCTGAATGTAGGCTAACAACTGAAGTAGGCCTAGTCTGGTGCCCTCTTCCTCTGTCATGCTTTCGATTTCGAGTTTTGACAATGAGCAGCACCTAAACGACAATATAGGCTATAGGCCTGCTATCCGTCAGTTATGCTTAAACCCCGTTTTTTAATGCTGCCTAACAGAACATCCAGCTGAACTATAGTTATGAACACTACTTTAATAATTTCCATATTTAATTTTACGCACATATTTAATTTGCGGGAGTGCAGTAAATCATTGGTTTGTCCCGCACCCGCGAACGCACCTCTCTCATCCTGCCCGCTCCCGCAAAGAGCTTTCAAAGGTTGTCCCGCGCCGCACTCTAGAGTAGGCTATGGGGGTTCTGGATTTCCAGGCTACATAAACGTGGTTATACTGAGCAAATTGACCACAGCACTGTAATTGTCTCTATTGACTGTCATCCCAATCTTTTCTGACCATACTGACAGGAGCTAGGAATATACAGCTGGGCATACAGTAGGTACCTGGCTACGATGCATCCTAAACACCAGGCTGGACATTTCTGCTTGCTAAATAGGTTTTTCTGCTGTTGACTCACAGTCTTTGGTGGCCCTGTCAGTGCTTTGTAAAATGTTGCATAAAGACCACAAAATGTCTACACAAAATAAATGTGAGCATCTGAGCTAACACTCATTCCCAAACACCCACTAGACTACTTCCTAGTTTCAGTCTTCAATTTCTTGCATTTCAACAAAGGTGTTTCAAGTAAGGAAGAGCATGATTTAGGCTACACAGGCTGATCATACTTGTCAAATATTTTGCTTGCATATAGGGAGAGCCATTAAGTATAAACTGCTCACAATATAGTTTGTGGCAATGTGGTTATCACAGAACACAGACCTCTTTTATTCTTACTATTCTTTCTATTCCATACTTTACTAATCTTTCATTTCTTAAAAAAATAAATTACTGTATATGAAGAGCCTTTTAATAGGACACTAGTTAGGCCTATTCAAAAACATAATGCCCCACCTTGATTAGAACCTTGTTATGGGAGAACATTTTACATTGGGTTTGTTAAAAATGACTATCGGCGATATATGGGTTATTGGGTTCGTTTTTTGAAAAACTCAAATATCGAAATCAGTATCGGCCTTCAAAATCCCATATCGGCTCTATAGGAGATGGAGACAAATACACACACACACACACACACACACACACACACACATCCACACGCACAGACACGCACACATCCACACGCACAGACGCACACATTCACATAAACATCCACACACAAACACACACACAGGCACGCACACACTCACACATTTGCACGCACGTACACACACACACACACACACACACACACACACACACTCATTTACATACACAAAAGTTGCAAGAGTAAGGGATGGAGTAGGAGATGCAGACAAACTGACAAGCGTGATTTATTTTCTCAGAGATTATGTAGGACAGGAGTGGTGGCCATATTTTGTGCCGCTATGCGGTACATCTAGTTAAATCAGCTTTAGTTTATGCGTGGCATGCTTTGCCTGCCATGTTGCACATCATACAAAATAGAATCTCAGATCTCTAATTCAGCTGATGACTGAACTGAGGATAACTCCAATTCAGTAACTCAGCTGACACGATGCTTTTTTGTGTGCAAATGTATCACTCTTTGCATGCAACTTGCTGTAGATGAAAATGATCCAAAATATATCAAAGCAAACAAACAAACAAACAATTAACAAACAATCAAAATATGAAGCCACTTATCTCAGCTAATGTGCCCATAAAGAGAATAGTGACAGGGCTGGTGAGTGTTTCTGTTTCAGCATATTAAATGTCTTCTGGGATAATAATGGGTTGACCTACTCCAGCTACAGCAGGTGAGGCATTGTGGGTAAAGGGGCTTTATGTGTTCCACATGTCCTCTTGGCCTTGCTTATTGACAGACCTGCCACCAGGTGAACTCATGCATGAAATTACTCGCACTGTTTACCTACCTCTCCATTAAGGAAGCAGTAAAATACTGACACAAAGAAACCCTGGGAAAAAAAACAACAGCAGAGGATTATTGCCCATCCAGAGACACTCCACACAGACACCATGCCACTGCAGACCTCTCATAACCATAGTGGGGAGAGATACACATTAATCTAATCACTGTATTGCTGTCACGTCATCTAAAGCAATTTAGAAAAACAACGTGAGATAACACACTTCTGTAGTCATGATTAGATATGGAAATATGACATTTAGATTCATTCATTAAAATCTGTGCAGCTGTAACATGTTATATTATGCATGGGCAGTATTTCAAACAGAACTAGAGCATTCCCAATGCAGTACAGCATTAACTATCATAATGCAAGTGGGACACCAGGATGCAAACTTCTGACATGGCACAGCTTAAAAAGGAGAGATTTATTTCTCTCAGCTCTGCTCGGGCATGTCAATGAGGTGGAGGCAAACATTCGGACACACGACAGCGCCGAGCCATAAATAATAGGCAAATCCTGAAACTGAGTCGTCAGCTGGCTGTAGGGGACTCTCTGCAAACCATCAAACGCAGCTCGATAAAATGTTTTGGGGGAAAACAAAACTCTTTTTGCACTGAGCAAAAAATAATAAATAAATAATAATAATAAAAAATAAAATATATATATATATATATATATATATATATATATATATATATATATTCAGTGTTTCCCCTACAATGTATTCATCAGCGGCGCAGCGACGCTCTTGGAATTCAAGCGCCACTGCAAAAAAAGTTGGCTAATTTAAAAAAAAAAAAAAACACGCAAGTGAACTTCAGGAACAGCTGCCGTTCGTTCAGGTTTGATGTCAACAAATATGGAGCCCCGGATATGTCATGGGGGAAAAAAATAATAAGTTGTGGCCACGAAATAGCAATTCGTTCCCACAAAATAATAAGTTGTGGCCACAAAATAGCAATTCGTTCCCACAAAGTACTAATTTGTGGCCACGAAATATTCATTTGTTCCCACGAAATAGTAATTCGTTCCCACGAAATAGTAATTTGTGGCCACGAAATATGTATAGTCTAACGTGCACTGGACAGCTGGGTGAGCAAATCGAGCGCCAGTAGAAGCCTGTCGTGTCTTTTCTCATCACTCCCCACCAGCTCTCAATTCTCTGGTTTGCAGTAGGGTACAACCGGGACGATTGAAACAGGGGACGAATTAAACATTCCGGTTTTCTCCGAGTGCAACGGTGATAGACAGACATCATTTGGACAAAACATAGAGCATATTAACCTCCGTTGCTCAGCCAAATGCCATCCTGTTACGTCCTGTTATCACGGAGTTACAGGCGATAAACGATTTCTGATGGTCACAAGTTTACTTCATTAGCGGTTTATTTTTTTTTATTATTAAAGAGTGTTTTTCATTTAAAGGTTTGACTTCATGCTTATTCAGTAGAGCATTTAGTGCTCTCCCCAATCCCAGACGTTCACATTGCATGTTTGTTTGTAATGGATGCAAAACAGCCTATAATGCTAAATGTCTATGGGGAGACGATTGAAACCTATTTGTCCCGACCAGGCAGTAAACCCCATTTATTCTAAGTCAATGCACACGTATCTGTGTTTATACTATATTTTATTCAGGTGAGACATGGAAAAGCAGTTTTAGAAAGATGCAAATATATTTGGGGCCATCAGGTATGCCATGTTAACCTATGGAGACTGACAGCCTGTGGGTCATGAAGGGCACTTATTTGGATGTGTGGTGGCTTTAACCACATAAAAACAGAGTGAAATAACATTTTGTACTATAGAAACATTATATAATTCGAAACATGCATTATTCTAGCTATATTAATGGCATAGTGCATGCTACATGTATTTCCATAACCGTGAAATACGCGCATCACCATGACGGCAATGAGTTGTTAACAGACATGAACCAAGACATAGCCCTGCAGCAATCTATCTAAAATAACACATACTTGAAGTACCATTCATGGTATGTTGTCAAATATTGAAGTTGTGGGAAGTTTACATACAGTAATTTAAGCTGTATGTTTCATTCGTCCCCCATGCTGTTTCATTTGTCCCAGCCAGGAGGCACGAATGAAACATAACGCACGTTCGACTTCTCCTTAAATAACTCTTGAACGGTTTTGTTCAGAGCTGTAAATGTATTTGACAGAGGACAGATGTAGGTTGCTAGTGATAAAATATTAACTTTCAGTGTTTTACAATGTCTTTGTAAATTACGTTTCATTAAAAAGTGTTTCATTTGTCCCGGTTCTCCATCAGCCTCGGCGTTGCTCCTGACCGTCCATCTATCTCGGCACAGGTCCTCGGGTCAGCGCACCTCTGCGACACGACGTTTTACAAAAGATAGAAGTGCCCGATATATGATTTCATCAGCGCGCGGCGTATGCAAATAATAACAAAGAAATGGAACAGTGATGGGTGTGTGGGTAGAAGGCGTGAGATGAGATGAGGATGGGGAAAAAGTGAGAGTGAGGGGGGGGGGGGGGGGGGGATGAAGATTCACCTTCAGCTATCTGATGCATGTTTTAATGGAAATGTTCACGGGAGAGACACGTTCAAGTCGTACCTACGCCGGTGCAGGGACCTGGCTCTTAATAGTCTGTGGAGATGCCTCTCGCTAATAATGAATCCCTCCAATGCCAGGCTTTTCAAAATGTCTTTGTATTTCATTCCCAGCCTAAAATAGCACTCTACCATACTATCCCTGTATATTGTGTGACAGCGACTGTTCCTGTTTGAGGAGTTGCGCTTGATTTGCTCATCCAGCTGTCCAGTGCACAGCCTATAGGCCTACCTATTTCGTTGCCACAAATTACCTATTTCGTGGGAACGAATTACTATTTCGTGGGAATGAATTAATATTTCGTGGCCACAAATTAGTACTTTGTGGGAACGAATTGCTATTTCGTGGCCACAACTTATTATTCCCCCCCCCCATGACATATCCGGGGCTCCGTAAACAAATAATAGTAGGCTAACGTTGAAGGCGCAGTCAGGGATTCCACAGGAGATCATGCTTGTTTGTGTTTATGTTTAAGTTTATTAGCAGATGTAATTTTGTGCAAAAAAATGTAGCCTACATTATGTTAACCAAGGAACCAAATTAAACACGCCAGTGAGGTAGCTCGCCCCTACCTTCAGTAGCCTATTCCCAGATAAATTCCACGCAGTGTTTCGTTTTTGTTTGTGATACAGGCAATGCTTTCAAGCCCTGTGTTGCTAAAATACCTAGGCTGTGAAACTAAGGTCTAGCTAGCCTATTGGTGGGTTTAATTGAATCTGAGTAATAGGATACGCAACCATTTACATCTAGAGATAGTTTGTAATTCCTGTAGAGCTCACCAAAGCTTTTTGAGCATTTATTTTACCAAATGACATGGAAAACATAATTCATTTCATCCACATATTCTTATGCACCATGCACAACAACGCTACTAAATTAGCTTAAAACCGTGAGAATCGAGCAAGCCCCATGGGCCGTCACAGCCTTAAAGTGACAGGCACTCAATTCGACTTGCATAGCACCAATACAGTGTAATGACATGAAAGAGAAGTCTATATAGTTTATACAGTGCTGTGCAAAAGTTAATTAAAAAAAAAAATAGGACATCAATTATTTTTGAATGTATCATGCATCATAAATAATTCTAAATAGTAATAGTTTGTACAGTGGCCTACAGTGTACAGTTGTACAGTGGCTAATTACTAATAATGTAAATGAAAAAGGTGAAAGAAAAACATGAATAATCCTGTTCAAGTACTGCAATATTCATGCTTTGTAAATGCTTGTGTTGATGGTTATGTCATAATTTGTAACACTTAATCTGAAAAAATCCACCAGAAGTCACCATTTAAGGAGACATTTTTTCAACATTTTCTTTTTTTGGGGGGGGGGTTCCTACGATCAACAGCACCGCTGCTGGAAAAATTTCTAGGGGAAACACTGTATATATTTATATAAAATGCAGCTTGAACTGAATAAGGTTTTTGGGGTTGCTGTGCTGAGTGATAGCCTGTATAACATGCCTACTTCAGCAAAGACTGCGCTCACAAAGGAGACCAAGTGAAAATCGGTCTCTTTTGCTCATTGGCACAGTCATATAAAAAATAGATGCCTTTAAGGGGGATACATAATTTTTTTTATCTGGCAAAGATAGTGGTCATTGAGCTTAATGGGGTTAGGATCTGCTTTGCAAATAACATATTTCAGTGGAGAATTATGCAAATAACCATGACTGCCAACAACAGTGAAGAAAGAGCCCCTCAGCTGCACGTTGGGGAGTTCCTTGCCTCTCGCCCTCGTCCATCAATTCCGTATAACAGGACACCACGGCGGCTATTATCCCTTAAATATCATACACCAGTAATGTGGCATGATAGACGTGCACAGGACATTCCAGTTCACCAAGAGCATGTGTGATGAACGAGAGCAAATGGCGCAGCACCGGGCTTTAGGGAGAGTATGATGAAAGACACAACTGCATAATGATGCATCATAAAACAGAACTAATCAGAATAGCATTCGTATTTGTATTTCAAGGCATGTAAAAACCAAGAACAAGATGAGGGTCATGCATGCTGCTGTGGTCCTACTTTGTTACTAACGCCTGGGGAACCAGCAAACAACAACATAAGTGCTAAGCAATTTTGAACACTGCTTTGCAGCAAAGATGAATTGTGTCAAACCCATTTTACTCATTCTGTCCTCACAAAATACCAGTGCTTATGCTGATGCAGTGCATTTATATCTTAATGGGGCAAACTGTTCTCAATTATTCAGACTGAATCATCTATGATGCTGCCACATCTGTGCTTGCTAACATGTCCTTGAAAGGTGTGTAGGCTATTCAACATGTTGGAGAGTTTTTAAAAGCAATGATGTAATTTACCCTGTACTCTGCACAGACCTTTATCCTACGCATGGTGCCTGAGTGGTGATTGTTCTCTCTCGTTCTCTCTCTCTCTCTCTAGCTCTCTTATACACACATATTTTCCCTCTTTTTCTCTGAAAATAAATACATAAATAAAGTAAAATGGCTGAAGAGTTGCCCTCCCACACGTGTGATGGAAGCTAACTGTAATGTACCCCAGGGTGCGCTGATTAATTCTTACCTGTCACAAGAGTACTAATCACACGCCTCTACAGCGCTTACCTCCCCACGTGTGTTTATGATGGGTTCTCTCGGCAGCATTAACCCTGTGACCCCAACTGCGACATGCAGCATGACTGCTTCTCTTTTAACGTGCCACTGTGCAAAGAGCAAGAGTGCTGTGCACAAGCATTGTACTTCTTAAACAACTTTTAAAATGGTCTGACTGTGCAAACCTGGCATCATTAAACACGTCTCAAAAATCATTTGGGGTTTTTACTGTTTACAGTGGTCACTACATAATGATCATACGTGGATTCAAGAAAAAAAAAACACACATCTTACCTGAAATGACTGTAAAAATGAATTGAAATAAATAAACACTATTTGAGATATGTCATCTTCCCCTGGATTCACAAAAAACAACATATAGGTAATTCCAAGTAGGGGCAGGAGAACTAATGTGGCCTTCACAGCTTTCCTGAAAGCAACAGAATGGGAAAGAAACCATTATTTGTTAAAGTTGTTTCATTTCAAGTTACACATACAGTACAGGCATCCATACATCAGAGGAGTCACAATGATTTGTCTGTCTGCAATCTTAGTAATAAACATTGAGGGACTGGAAACAAACTGAAGCAAATCGATAAATGGGGGTAAACATAACGCTGTGAAGAAAAATAGCAGTCATGGAGTAAAACTTCCACCAGCATAACAAATGCACTTCTTATAGCACAGGAGATGGCTGTTAATATCCCAATTTGGCTTCAGGATTAAACTAGGAAGGATTTGGAAGATCTGAATCACAATAGCACAGACTATGAATATTGTGCATTAAAAAGTAACGTATGTGTTTCTCAATTTGGAGAGGGACTGTGTGAGGTCAGACATCAGGCAAAGTGGCATTCTTAATAAGGTGGTGGCATGGAGCATATCCAACGGATCATGGGCAGGCTTTGAGTCCTGCGCTCCTAGAGGATGTCACACTTGCCCTATGCACAGGACACTAATCTCAGGGTGACCAATCACAGTGCACAGGACACTAATCTCAGGGTGACTAATCACAGTGCCCTCAAAACTGTAAACAGACACAGTTCTGCCCTGCGTGCTACAGGACGGCTCAATGGCACTGCTTGGCATTTATTTGGCAGCTGAAATATGCATTAAATGAGGAAGAAACACATTCTATGTGCACGTTTGATTTCTGTTTGCAATGAAAACAACAATCTTGCTCCTCTGAAACATCTGTTACTGTATGCAATTTTGTCAATCAATCACTACTGACACTTGATCAGGCCCAGGTTTCCCAGCAGCGTTGACTCTTAACATGTTGCGAAAACTCTAAAGGTTTACCTTACTGAAGTACACCTTGCTACTTATCTATTTTACTTTAATTTGTTTTAACGTGTTTTATTAAAGGGAGCACAAAATGTAATGCAACACATATGTAGGCCTTTTCTTGTCAGTAAGCGTACCTCACCTTAACCTCATGACACACACGCCTTTTCCCACATTAACTTTTCGTCTGTGCTTCCTATAAAGTATAATTTGATTCGACTTATTAAATTAGAGTTGGGGGCGCTGTGGTCTAACTGGCTACAGCGCCTATACCACATTTGGGTCCACGTGCCCACGTGTGCGCCCGACTGGGGGAATTTCCCGATGCCATCCCATCTCTCTCTCCCACTTGCTTTGTGTCACTCTCTTCACTGTCCTAATGGATTAATGGCATATTAACCCAACAAAATAAAAATAGGTAGAAAAAGACAGAGCAAATTATTTTTCAAACGTTCCGTTCCGAACGGTTCAGGTAGGCCTATGTTTAACGTTTTCGTTCTTGCATGCGTTCCGCCACCAACATATCGGTCCTGAACCGGTTCGGAACGCAAAATATCGTTCGTTCTTAAAGTTCCGGCAGTGTTTGGCGGGCCTATCAAGTCTATTTTTGTGGACTTTACCTATAGACGTACTCATTATTTCCCCTTGATTTAGCCTAAAGTGCTAAACTCCTTACCTGGTTTCAAGCCTAAGTTTTATCTATATGGAGATCTTCAAAGGCTTGCGCTATAGTTCCAACCCTGTTTATAAACAAACCTGTCTGTTGCTGACCAGGCCTATCTCAAATTTCCCGTTTAACTCTTCTACATAGAATAGGCTATAATTGCGCAAACAATTCAAATCCCGACTTTAAAACGACAAGGCGTGGACAGGCAAAATAGGCTATTACGCATAGGCTACAAACAATTTCCAAATCAGTTTCAGTAGCCTACACTACGAGCTGGCCTAAGATCCGAAGTGGCAGACGGATAGGTTACATTACAACAGCAAGACAAAATATACACATTTGAACCAAAGGTCCATTTATTCGTTTTTTTTTTTCAAACTGCAGAAATCAAATTATTAGGCTGTTTTCCTACAATCAAACGAGTAGAACACTTAGGATATGCTTTTGTGAAATTTTATAAAATATATAGAGAACGAAAAAAAAACGTTATTAACCGGTTTTGTGGATTTCAGAATAACGTTTCTGTTCCGGAACAGTTGAAGACCATTTTGTTTTCGTTTCCATTTCCGCTCCTCGTAAAATTCCGTTCGTTTTTGGTTTTCGTTTTCGTTCCTTGAACCGGTTCGGAGCCCTGGTGTTAGGTATAGACCTAAGGTTTTAAAAATTCCATGGATACAAGTTGGGGTAGCCCCCCTAGTGGCAGTTATCCATAAAATCCAAAATGGCCCTCGCCGAAAAGAGAAAAGGTTATATCTCAGCTTCCTTTAGTCTTAAATTGTTGTATAATGTATTTTCTCTACTTTGTTTGATACAAGGAATCCAATTGATATGTTCTTCTTATTTTAAGTACATTTAAATCTAGTATCATAGTCATATTTAGCTCATAAACTGTCAATATCTCTGAAAAAGTCACATTGAAATAATACTCAGGTCCCTAGAACACAAATTCAGAACTATGCCACAGTGAAAAGTTACAGTATATTAGGCTTTTCACCATGTTAAGGATCAATATTATATTTTAGTCAAATAACATAGCCAACGGAGATTTGCTAGACTAGCCCTGGCAGCAAATGTAATTTGCTGCCGCTAGGGTGCGTCTAAATTTCTAGGCTACATGCGCTTAGTTTGTAACGGCAATATGGCAGTTGTCTACGCAAATCACACCCCTTTCGCGGCAAAATGTTGACATGTGAATACATTAAGCCAATCATGTGCTGTGTTGTGAATACATTGAGCCAATAATGTGGTGTGTTGTGAAGACATTGTGCCAATCATGTGTTGTGATCTCACCGCTGGAGCAAGATTGGTGTCGTGAAGCCTTGCGCACGCGCATTTCTGCCGAAATGGATGCCCGATGAGTGCCAAAAAAGCGTTGCAATATGGCTGCAGAGTGGAGGGACTTGCCTAAAAGGACTTTGCTTAAACATCATGTATTTATTCAAAGATTTTTGGTTTCACTCTTCATCATTATTAGTACAGCCTTCCTCACACTTGCACAATGTGGTACAGCAAAGTCCAGCTCGGTGGCCTTACAGGCAACCACACAGCCACAGTTGAGGAGGAGTGAGCATTCCTTGCTGGCATCTTCCAGATCTGTCCCAGATGGATATGCGGAGCAAATACGAAGTAATCCATCTGGCGGAGTCAGGTTAGTCCCTCTCCAAAACTCCAGAGATTCCAGACCCCAGTGAGTGTCTAACCGTCAGTGTTGTGCCAGTTCACAGCTTTTCTGAACTAGTTCAAGTTCAGTTCATACATGCTCAAAGTGAACAGAACAATTTTAATTCTGAACTAGTTCAAAGTTCAGTTCATTTGACTTTTTTCGTGAGATATTCAAATAAATACTTTTTTTCACACTACGAGCTAGAAATCACTATACGTTCTTTGAAGCTGCTCATTGTAGACATTTGCTCATGACACTGCAATTGTGGGTTTCTTATGAAAGTGATGAAACTTGCAGCAGTACAGACAAGGTACACCAGTCTCCGTGCCATCACTTCCACTAGCCATTTTTTTTAAAAATTGCAGCGCTTTCACTCTCGTCATTGGTCTGTCTCTCTCTCTCTCTCGCGCTCCTCCAGCCCTCCGTGCTCTCGTCGTTGCCTGCTACGCGGCGTTGCTATGCCTACCCCGCTCTGCTGCAATTCATCACGGGTAACGTTGTGCGGAAGCCAGTATGCTATTCAACTATTCTCAGCCGGACACTACGTTGCCCGCAATGCATTGCGCACACAATGTCAAAACCATTTCTGTCTGGTGATAGGCTACATGATTTAAGCGGCACCAGCGAGAATAGAGCTGCACAGTCCCGCCCACAGCCAAAATGCGGTTAGGTGGCGGATGTAAGATTCCCATTCATTTGTCCCATTGACGTTTCGAAAAATCCGTATCTAAAGAGTTTTACAGCATGTCTTAGGCTAACCAGCTACGGCATAACTCATAAGCATACAACATATCATTTCGAGTAAAAAAACGAAGAGAAAATCCAAAAAAAGTCAAAGGTACAAGACTGGTAGGTACATATTTTCATTTCCGAGTGAAGGAACTACTCATCCCATAAACCACCGCGCCTCACTGAATAATATAGGCAAAATCAGCGCGATTTATTTTGCCATTTAAATCATTTCCAACCAGCGACAGCACGCGAACCCTTTCCTCCAAACAGTGATTTGTATATAGTGAATGTGCAGTTAATAGCAGTTATTTCAGGAGTAATCGTGTAAATAATAGTGTTTTGATATTGAATTTTATATTTATCATCGTGTATTTTATATCGTGTGTGTGTGAAAGCGGTTAACGTTAACGGCAGTGCTTCATAACATTACCTGACTCATCCTATGATGTCATCACTGCTCAGTCGGGCTGATGCATGGACTGGTGCATGGTCTGCTCTTGGACCACCATATTCAGTATAATTTGCCGTGAATTATTACACAAAATGTTCATTAAATGCACGAAGAAGTATTCCTAGGTTAATGATTGATATGAATCATACAGTATGAAGGCTACAGTAGCCTAGCTAATGTTAACTAGCACTGCTAGCAGCATTAACGTTACCAACCCCCCTGCTTAACTCACCACAACTTTGTACAGTGGGCAGTGCTTCGACTTGGCCAGCTTCACTCGCGGTCCGCACGTGGGATCACGCGGTATCACGCGACTTTAATTTGTATTTTCCCAGTGTGACGCTGCAACAACCCAAACAACCGGTAGATGGCTCAAGTGAGCAGGGTGTCTCATAAAAAGAAATGGAGCCTGGAAAACCCTACACAGACTTCACTACAAACTTTAGCAGACTGGTTTAGAAATAATTTAATAGCCAGAAATATGCCTGCCCTGCCCTAATAAAGAAATATTTGGTTAACTGCGAGTGAATCCCGTTTGCAGCCGTAGAAGAAACGCAGGACAAATTAAACATTCTGGTTTTCTCCGAGTGCAACGATGATAGACAGACATCATTTGGACAAAATATAGAGCATATTAACCTCCGTTGCTCAGCCAAATGCCTTCCTGTTACGTCCTGTTATCACGGAGTTACAGGCGATAAACAATTTTTGATGGTCACAAGTTTACTTCATTAGCGGTTTATTTTTTTGATTATTAAAGAGTGTTTTTCATTTAAAGGTTTGACTTTGTGCTTATTCAGTAGAGCATTTAGTGCTCTTCCCAATCCCAGACGTTCACATTGCATGTTTGTTTGTAATGGATGCAACCGCGAGATACGCTTGTCATAGGCGCCGATACCGTGGATGCTCCGTCTCTCGGGCTCCCACTGAAAACATCGAGCACCCACGTGTGACAGCTTACAGTCCCGGCTAAATTTACATTCATTTAAAATCAAACATCGCAGTTTATGTTAAATTCAGCATCTCTCATAATGTGATTGGATATGTTGCTGTCAATTCCCTACTTCATATACTAACCACCAATGAGAGCATCTCTCGTATGAAAATTCCTGACACTTCCCACCTGAAGAATTAACGCAAGGCTTTGTCGGGTCTTCAGCCCCGAATGTTTAAAATGTATATAGCCCTGAATATCATTTTAAAAGTAGTCTGACAAAGCTTATTGTTTTGTGACACAGCTAAACACTGGTACCTCATAGAACGTCTATAACATAGCCTAGGTGGTCGCAACTCACAAAAGTAAGCAGATAGAAAGAACTCACGCAAATCTAGCCTACAACACGCAGACAGCTTTATGCGCAGGGGAGAGAGCGCGCGCGCACTGTGCTTTATGATTGTTGCCTTCTGATGGTATCTTGCTAATTCACTGAACTGCATTAGGTGACACAAATGGTATTGCCTTTATCTTATAACTCCTTGTCTGAGCGACTACCAGGCCTATGGTTTTTAAAAGTCAGATGTTCCCTGACAAAGACATTCGAAAATTAAGAATGTTTATTGACTTGAAAAATACACTAATTTTTGCAAACTCCTTTCATTCAACCCTTGAAGACATCCCGGTCTGGTGCGCTATGTAGATCGTTTCTCGTACCATTTAATTTCTCAGAATTTAAGTCTACTAGGCCTACAATAACGTCATCACCAAATACATCTTTTATTTTTAGTTTATCAACCACAACCACGCTACGACTGTAGCAGCCCAACGTAACCAGTTGTTGTAGATGAGAGGCAACCCCTTGTTTCAGATAGCCTGGACAACATGTTACCTGGGTGTTGCCTACATTATTAATTAATGGTAGCCTACAATAGTTAATTGATTTGCGTAACATATTAGTTGGCTCAAAGAGTAGGGAATCAGGATGGAGATAGTCACGCGTGTGTTGCTTTTGCGGGATCGAATCCAGTTTAATGCTAGTTTTCAAAACATATATTTTTTACATCGTCTTTTGTCCGAGTGGCTGTAATGTAGCCGAGCGCTCATGGAGTATGAAAAGCGACTTCAAACCGCCTAAAACAACTTGTTTGTGAATGTCTGACAACTGCTGCAGCGCATGCACGCGCAAGGAAACCAGTAGGTGGAGAAACCAGAAGGCACACAACACCGGAACGATTTTAAGGCTATTTCGCATAGGCTACTCAATGGTGCTATTTCACATGCATTATAGCGACCCCCACTCACCGGGGTTAGTGGAAGGTGTTAATAGACGATTGGCGTAGCCTACAGTGGACTAGGGCTGTCAAAATTGCTCAAAAATGACGTTCGAATATCCCCTCTAAAATAAACACATGTATTCGAATATATTGGAATGTCTAGGCTATATTATTTGCGCATTATGTCAGTGATGCGCATCATGTCATCTGTTTTTAACTTTTTGTATGCTTATTGCTTGACAGGGGGGATCCCAAGCAGCTTTCAGCCATAAGGCATTTCCTAATTCACCTGACACTGATATTCAAAATGTTGAAACTATTTCGGCATAGCCTATAAGCAGTTTAATTAAATGTAATGTTAGTTGTAAACAAACAGGCTACTTGGTGAGGCTTGGCCTCACAGATGCGCTCGTGCCTTAAATGGCAATACAAATCTTCACGATAGGCCTATTAACTGACCGCCCGATTCACGTTGGCTGGGGGGCAGGGGGGGCCATCAGACATTTGTTCCCAAGGGTCTATGAATTGTTAACCCGGCCCTGCCCCCAACGAACGCAACTTTCCACCTCTGAGATAGCTGAAAAGAAGTCTAGAGGACTCCTAACTCACTAGACCTACTTACTGTAGGCTGCGCAAACCACAAGCCTGCATTCGAGGCAGGCCTTCTGTTGAAGAATTTTATATAAATCCTGCGCTAACAGTAATCCTCCTACCCCCGCTACCACAGCTGTGGATAGTGTGGCATGCTCACGCTTTATGTCTCCTTCTTGCAAACTAGGCCTATAGCCCAACCATTTACGTCTTCAAAAAATAACAACTTGCCAGATATGCCTTCATAAATTTGGGCTTCATTCAGCATTTTGTTCTTCCACTGGAAATGACTCTTCTACATTTGCTGCCTGCTGCATCCTTTCTGTTTGTATTGTTTAGAAAATGTTTGACGTCTTGAGTTAATGCATTAAACATTGTTTGCTGGTAACCAGCCACAAATAGCCTACAGGTTCTTGCGTGCGTTCTCTTCAAAATGTGCCCGTTCTATAGGCTATCCAAGTGCATAATTCTGCGGCATAAAGCAGATGTATTTGTGTATTGTACAGAAAAATAAAAATAACCTGTCAAGCAGTCAATTGACTACATTGCAGTCAATAAGTAGTGCAAATTATGAAACCAAAACGTGGGTCATAGTTGTCTAAGCCTCTGCTGTGAGGCCAAACCCATGAACAAAGACGCATTGATATCTGCAATAGTTTTTTTTTTGGCGAAACAAGCTCACAGCCGAACAAGTCATACTGAAGGGAGAGGCAACTGGCATGTGATCTCCCCACGGGCCAATGGATGTACAAGTTTTCTCCTGTGCCTACGATATTTAATCCAGTGTTTTGTCAAGTTGCAAAATGCTATTCGTTTTAACAAATTTTTATGATAGTATGAAGTACTTTTTGTATAGGGTACTATCTTAATTGATTTATACTCAATACTTGACCAATCTTTTGTGCAGATCATACTATCAAAATCAGAATCAGCCTTCTTGGCTTGGTTTGCGTAAACTAACAAGGCCCCCCCCCCCCCCCCATGAAAATCAAAGGCTACATATTCTCAGCTGACTCGTCAAAAAGTGCGCACCACCTTATTATTATCTGCAAGTGTGTGACTTTTACTTACGTGCACATGGCTGCAAATTGACTTTTAATTTATGTATTTTCTGCCTTGGGCATTTTAAAATATGGATGTATGGTGGTTAGAAGTGTAAATATCAATTAGAAACCTAAATATATTTATAATTATTAATTTGCAAACAAACAACTGGCGTCAGTGACGTCTTTGACATGAAGATCCCTGGAACTATGCTTCTAGCATTCTACCACAGGTCGAGAGGTGTAGTTGTAACTACACAACTTTACGATAGTGGTTGCGAACGTTCGTTGCTACTATGGTTTTGGGAAACACTAACGTAGTGGAACGATGCATTGGACTAAGTTCCAAATATGAATGTAATTCTGCGGCATAAAGTAGATGTATTTGTTTATTGTACAGAAAAATAAAAATGACATGTCAAGCAGTCAATTGACTACATTGCAGTCAAGAAGTAGGGCAAATTAATTTACGAAACCAAAACATGGGTCATAGTTGTCTAAGCCTCTATTGCGTAGCCTGTTAAAAACGTCGCCAGATAGTATTAAATCGGCAACAACATTGTTTTCTGCAGAAGCCTACCCAAGGCTACAGATTAATTCTGAACAGTTATTTCTCTACTGGCTCAATTATCACACCACTGTTTTGATTTGCGTAGTTGCGTTAACCCCAACACTGACAATAATGTAGACAGCCAATTTCGATTTCGATTTTCGTTACCACCGTGTAGTCAAGCCTTAAGCCATACCCAAGTAGCCTAAATCGAGGTAATGTTTAATTATGCATGATTTATTTTGTTATTGAATTCGTAGGCTGGGATTACTCTCGGCAACAATTATGTTTAATGGTAGATCCTGCTTTTTCAGAAGGGACCGCAGGCAGAGCGATGTACAGTGGTAGAGCGACGCACAGTGGCTGAAAGTGGTACTAAAGCTTCACGCAGCTTCACGCCGCGTAATGCGCGAATGAAGTGGTCATTTGAAAGCGATGCCCACTGTAGGTCTTGTCCCTCATGCTGGCCCTTACCAGTAGCGTGCGGTGACCATACATTTTGGTAGGGCAGAAAGTCTGACTTTTTTTAATAGCCTATCATTTTGGGCTACATTAAAATTACATATTTTACAGGACTTTGCGGTATGCTTAAATCATGTCACAGTCAGAATTGTAGATCAGTAACCCATCAGTTAAGTTTGCACCGTTCTCATCACGTTAAACCAGCGAAGTATAGCAACGTTGTTGCTATGGGTAAACAAAACTATTTTTTTTTTGTGTTCTGTCTGGCCTGCTAACTATCTAATATTTTTAAGTAGTTGGGTTTTATAACTGCAACTCAAGACAGTTGGGTGTTATGGATAATTGTCTGACCACTCGCTGTAGAAACTAGGCTATATTGATAGCTCATTCTGAATGCAGCAGCCTATGCCATACCTTTGAACACCGTTGCCTTCTCGTTTTTGCGCTGTCAAAAGATGCTATTAAATCCACTAGAAGCTAGCTACTAAACCAAGGAAGACACCAGGGTTAGCTAACATATCTTCTAATTTCAACCTCTCAAATAGTTTTTTTAAACAGAAACTCAACACGGTTAACAGGTGCAACACTACTCGCCATTTCTGCATCTTGAAATGAAATGATAGGCCTAATTTATAACTGGCGGAATAATTTGAGTAGGCTAGTTCTAGAATATGACCATGGGGCAGACTACTTTACGACCATACAGGCGTCTTTTAGCGCGGATTGCAATCCTTATTGAAGCCGCCAGGGTTATGCGATAATTTATTGAGGAATGTGATCGTCGAGGTGCCCTGCCCCAACATTGCATGACAGATTAAACTCAACGAGAATCGCCACCATCATCCAAAAGTTGATGTCAATAGACCAAAAATAGTTGAATGAACTATAGATAATTAATGTGACAATCACATTATTAAAAGTAGACTTGGAGCAATGATTTACTGAGGAACTATTTTTTGTGGAGGATGCTTCAGGTAGTTCGCTGCCCCACCTGCCCATATGGACCGCACGCTCCTGGCCCTTAAAAAACCCACAAACTGACTCTCAGACACATAACAGTCAATAATGTGACCCGATTTAAAGTGGCTTTCACCCCTTTGGACACTCACTAAAACATAATATATTTCATACCTGTGTTGCAGCATGTAGGCTAATGTTAGCTGCATTATGTAATGACATACAATGTCGTAAATGCTAAAGGTTAGCCTGTCGGCTACCTGAAAAGTTTGAGTGTTTAAACTAACATTTACAGTGGTCTATTTGATAGTGTATTGGCCCTGACTAAGTTCGTGTGATGTATAAACCCCAATCCTTGTTGATACAAGTACCAATATTCGTCAAGAAAGTTTTTAATCACATTAAGATTTTCGCCATAGGCAGTAAAAAACTCCGCCATCTTTGTCAATATTTTTCGCAGAGAAAGTTTCAAACTATGACCATAACGGCCTTTCCAACAATCAGAGGCATCACTGTGGGATTGTGGGATTTGTTCAGGATTGTGGGTAATGAAGTACTTATCCAAGAGATCGCGAATAAAAGGCATTTATCTCAAAACAAGGTTAGTGCCCCATGAACTCTTGGTGTCTATAGGAGCATATACAATCGCTTAGTACAGCCGTAGCTGGTTTTATGTCTACCACGTGCAGTTACGTTTTTATGGCTTATTCCGCAATTGTCAATGGAGAAATTGCATTGAATTTTTACATCCGGCATCGGCTGTGGGCGGGACTGTGCAGCTCTATACAGGAGGGAGGAACTTTCTCTCGTTGCGTTTCAAAAGAGAAAACAGATGTCACTCAGTTTTCAATGGAAAACAAATTCCAACGTTCATTTACAGTGATGTCTGCCGTTCATGACACATAATGTGAACTAATTCACGTTCAAGTTCTTTATTAAAAAAATGTGTTGCGTTCAGTTCAACGTTCAGAAAAAATGAGCGTGTTCAATGAACGCGTTCTTTTGAACTCGTTCACATAACCGTTCATGTGAGAAAGGTCGGAAATAGGCGACCCGCCAGGCCAGCTCTAACCTCCGAGCGTGGTAAACAAAATCGGATATTTCAGGCAGTAAAAGCCTGCATGGTAAAAAAAAAAAGATTTCGTTAAAATCTAAACACCTATGACTACTGAAAAATGTAAGATTTATTTATCAAATGTTATTTAAAACATTGTTGTTTTAAAATTGGTGCTTTTACGATATACTGTATTGATCATTTCACTATGCATAAATGCAATTATGGATGGACTACCTTTTTCATGATCATGACATAAAATAGGCCTATCAAATAACACTAATGGACTAATTATTTAGACTTGTAATCTAACAAGTTAACAGGCAAGACTGGAGACAGAAAGAAACAAGCATTTATACTGCAAGAGAGTTGGAGGGAGAAAACAGAGAAAAGGGCTCTCAAAAGAGGGCAAGACAAAGAGGAAAGAGACAGAATGTGGGGCTTTCCCAGGTGAGAGATGTGTGAAATAGTCCAGATTAGTGGTCTCTAAGTGACCCTGTTAATGTATTGATCATTTATCCATAGGCTACAATCTTGATGTTATGCTCTTATAATCTCTCTCCGTCTCCCTGTCACACACACACACACACGTTTTCCTGTATTCATAGGCATGTAAACATGCCTATTAAAAGGTTTTGTCAGCGATTCTGGATGACGTCATGTCCGTTGATATTTGAACCAAACACCAACAAAACACCAGAGATCAAACTCTTGAATCCCCTCCCCAAACTCCCCTTCCATCTCCAGACTCCCCCCAAATGTTTGAATCTGTGATAACAACAAACCAAAGAAGCTACAAACACAGGGGTGAAAACACCCTCTTTGCAGAGGATTATTTAACCATGATGGCAGCGTAACATTGGTTATTTCACAGAGATTGACCTAGCCCCACATTTCCAGCAAGAAGGTCACAGTGAGCACATATCAAAATGATGATATTTAATCAAGGGTGGGCTGTCTTATTTGAAAAGGGTTGGAGTAAAAGTCCACATTACAAACCAGATTGCCCAAAGCCTATACTATACATTATACAGTAGCATTGGACTGTATTACACTATAATGTAGGGGCTTAAAAAGCAAGCCTCTTTGACTTTGTCTTAGGACAACCTCAGAGTATAATGTTGGTCTAAAGATCGTTGGGGCTGAGCTACTGAGAGTGGCACATAGCACACTGGTGGGGGAAAACTACAGCACAGGAGCAAATGCAGGTTGTGGTAACAGGAGGAAACCAAATTCATCAAGGTCGCCTCTGATATATTGTCATATCCACTATCTGATTTATTTAACCAATCTTTAACCACTGGTGAGGTCCCATTAAGATGGAAATGTGCCAGGGTAACCCCAATCCATAAAGGAGGTGATCCATTTGACCTTAACAATTATAGACCCATTTCCATTATTAGTAGCGTGGCAAAAGTTTTCGAAAAGCTAATATTTAATCAATTATATAATTATATTAATGCGTCTTCTATTTTGTCTCAACATCAATCAGGTTTCAGACCTAAATTTTCCACCACAACTGCTTTATTGAAGTTCACCAATGATGTATCATCATCCCTCGATGATAATATGTCTACTGGAGCGATTTTTATAGACTTAACCAAAGCTTTTGATCTTGTTAATCACTACATGCTTTTAGACAAACTTCATGCTATTGGGCTCTCTAAACAAGCTCTTCTTTGGTTTAGCTCTTATTTACATTTTCGGCAACAGTGTGTCCTTTTTCAGGGTAGTCTATCCTCCTTTGCCATTATGGAAAAGGGTGTCCCTCAAGGATCCTCGTTAGGGCCTCTCCTATTTTCAGTCTTTATCAATGACCTTCCACAAGCTTGCTCAGACTGTTCTATTCACTTATATGCTGATGACACAGTGATCTATAATTCCAACTCTAATATTTCTAAGATACAGAACACTCTTCAGACAGACTTTGATATTATTCAAAAATGGTTCCAATGTAATGACCTCCTGTTGAATAAAAAGAAATCATACTGTATGCTTTTCCCAACAAGATCTACTGTTAAACAAACAAATTTGTCAATTAACTTTTTAGATGGCACCGCTCTTGGTAGAGTTGATGAATTTAAATACTTGGGCTTTTGGCTTGATTCTCAACTCTCCTATAAAACCCACATCAATCATACTATAAGAAAGCTGAATTGTAATATAAGGATGCTGTATCGTTTCAATAATTGTTTTACACAGCAGATCAGGTTGAGAATTGTGAAGCAATTATTATTTCCAATTATAGACTATGCTGATGTAGTATATCAGAACTCCACTGAGACTTGTCTTAAGCCTTTGACTGTTGTCTTTAATAGTATTTGCAGATTTGTATTGAAATGTTCATACAGGACGCATCACTGTATCCTGTATGATTCATTGAATATTCTGTCACCCAACGCCAGGAGACAGTTTCATTGGTTCCAGCTTATTTTTCAGTGCATACATCTTAGTTATCCACTCTACCTGCAACAACATTTAATACCTTACCAAACAAACTATAGTTTGAGGCACACCGAATATCTATCATTTACAGTACCACATATCTCCAAAGAAAGCGGCAGGCGTTCATTTAAATACAAGGCTCCCTTTGACTGGAATAGCCTGCCTGGGGCCTTAAGATCAATTACATCTTTGAGTCGCTTCAAGACATCTTTGTTCACATATCTGAAAGCAAATAACCGTTGTAATTGTTTTCATTAATGCTTTTTTGTGTGTCTTTGATCTGTCAATATGCTCTGTTATAGATATGTGAGCGTACGTGTCTATATTTTCGTATATGTGTATGTATGTACTGTGCGCATGCATATATGTGTCTCTGTATGTATATATGTGGATATGAAGATGTATGCTTGTTGTATATATGTGTATATGTATGTATTTTTAGGGAATGGGAGCTGTTGGGGGTGGGGGAAGGGGGCTGTATGTGAGTGAATGTGTATGTTGTATTGTACTGTACTGTAGTATCTTGTCCTTGTACCTTTGTCTTTGTCCAGTCCTATCGAGGACCCTCTTGAAAATGAGATGCCACATCTCAAGAGGCATTCCTCTTTAAATAAATAAATAATAAATAATAAATAATACTGTGAGTTTGCTACATGCGATTGGTATCGCATGAGTGGTAGTAAGTAATGCTACATGCACTTATTTTCTTCATATTTCTTTTGGATTAGCACAATCTGATTCTGATTCACTGGTTAAATGGGCACTTTGTGGGCGGGCACTCATGCCACAACCAAGTGGTTTCATACATGCTACGGATAGCTTGACGCTGGTAATCATGTAAAAGGTCATTTTTTTGTGACACAATAAAGTAATGTTTATTAAACTATGGTTAATACACAGGTGTGATCAATAAATAGTTGTTTAATAATGTTTGTTTTTCACTTTTTTTATGTAAATCAGGTTTTTAGGCTGTATACTTGTGTACTGTATACAGGGAATTTGGTTTCTGCATTTATCCCATCCATGAATTAGTGAACACACAGAGCACACAGTGAACACACAGTGAGGTGAAGCACACACTAACCCGGAGCAGTGAGCTGCCTTGCAACAGCGGCGCTCGGGGAGCAGTGAGGGGTTAGGTGTCTTGCTCAAGGGCACTTCCAGCAACCCTCCGGTTCCAAGCCCGAAGCCCTAATCAGTAGGCCACGACCGCCCACGTATTTGCATAAAAAACTGTCGCGCACTTTATACACAATGCTGATAATATGGGCATTACTGTAACACAGTAGCTGAACACATCTAAATTGAATGAGGGAGAGAGGGTACAATGGGAGCGGCAAGGAGACGCTAGTCACTTTGGTGCTTATCACTGGAGCACAAAGTCAAATAGAAACAGATGGGTCCATCAGGAGTTCCTTTATCCAGGACAAGTCGGGGACAATACTGAGCACAACCCACTTATTAAGCCCAGCAAGCCCTGTCTGTGTGCAGCATTGCAGTGAGTCGAGAATCACAACAGTGGAAGATGGGAGAAGACTCTTAACACAATTAAAGAGGGCTTACTGGTAATTGTCCCTCTTCTCATAATTAAAGGTTCTCAAACTATTCCTTGTGAAAGCTGCAGATGGCAAGGTTGTTTTGATCATATTTACTGAAACTGTCACTATGCTCCGACAGAACAACATAAATCAGCCAGTTTTAGAAAAAAACTTCTTTTACTACCTCCACCTAGAGCCTGTTATTTGTTTTGCAAAAATCCACAGCTCCCGGTTCTTCTGGTCCAATCAGAGCAGGGCTGGGTGAGATCTGACTGTCAATCACAGTCTGGTGCTCACTGATGAGCACAAACTCTATGAGAGGGTGCTTGGTGGTAGTGGGGGAGGGGCATGAGAGTTGTAAACATTCAAAATTTTGGCTAAGTCCCCTCAATCTGTCAGCTGCAGCTTTAATGCATATGAAATGATGTGTGTTACAAAATGCTTAGGATTACCTTATTAATAGTCATCGCATATACAGCTCAGTTGAATGCCAGATGCAGTGATTTATAATGCTCTTTTACAGTGATTGCTATCAGTGTACTAACCAACACAACTCTAGCCTTCCAGTCTTTCAGCTTTCCTTGGCAACCTGATGTAGATAACAGTGATTTCTAGCTATTCGAGGCAGGTGGCCTATTGACTGCATAACTACCTGCGGCTTTTGTTTTTATTTCTTGATTAGCTAATACATCTTAATGTTTTCAATATAAGCAATGACAGTCCACTGCAATTAGTTTGAAATTCTACTAATGACAAAAAATACAATGTTTTCTTAAAAAACAAGAGTGTTCAGAATTAAGTCATGGAAATAGGATCTGATTATAGACATTTTTTACTCTTTAATCATATGACGGTCTCTAAGACACATGTGTGTGGTCTCATGTTATGTGAGTGAGGGTACTTTGACATTAACTTTCACATCTAACAGGAGTCCATTAAAACACTTATGATGCATTATACATGGTGGTAATACTAGACCAGAAGCATCTCTGATGTGCTGCATCAAGAGCAAACGGGTCTTACATAAACAGATTAGATCATTAGGACTAACGATAATTAATGCATGACTCAAGAGTACTAAAGATCCATTACCCAGGACAAATATTTTCATTTGCAAAACATCACCATGGAAGTGTGAGTTTGGAACATTTGGAATATCTCTACACTCCTAGGTGAAACCATCTTTATCGGAAGCAGTTACTGTAGGTGACTGCAGGCCCTTGTACCTTTCATACAATGCTGAAAAAGTGATTTGGATGCTCATTTGGAAGGACTGAGATAATATGTGACCCTCTACAGATCAGTAGATTGGTTCAGTAGTTTTAAAGTTATGTGAGCAGGCACACAAACACACACACACACACACACACACACACACACAGAGAGAGAGAGACACAACTACTGTACAATGCCTGAGGGTAATTGAATACATGAAAAATAACAATTATTTCTCATTTAAATAATTCAAAACATTTAAATCTAACTTACCTGTACTGTATAGTTTCAGATGTGGTGGATGCTCTCAGTTTTGTCATAAGAATTCTTACAATGTTGAAAAGGAATACGAAATTTATCTTGCACAGAAAAGGGAAGAGTAAAAACAAAGGTCATTTACAGGACAATATTGGATATATTTAACTGATTAATATATACAGAACAGACTAGACCATTAATAGGCCAAACAACATCTACAATATGCTGTAAACATGATAAAAACAAAATCTTGAAATGTAAATTATCGCATATCACCATCCAATAATGTTAAGATGTTGTTACACTGCGACAGTCTAAGCAGCAGTCTGTCAATTCAAAGTAACAAGACGATGAATTAAAAAGAAAAAGAAAGTCATAGTACAAATAAATAACAAATAGAGACGACTAAATATATAAAACCTACACAAAAATCAATGCATCTCTGTGACCTACATGTACGCTGATATGCATGACCTACATCTACGCTGATGAGGCAAAAAAGGGCCACTGGGAAAATAAACAGACAAATGAGAAGGAAAGTATTTCGAGGTCTACCAATCCTCCAGGCTTCCTCTTCACACTGTCATATTTCTGCTACTGTTATCTGCCTCAGCGGCCAACTCAGAAATTGGTCTGTGCTCAGATTATGCATATACAGCACTTCTTCTCATACGCACGCACACACACACACACACACACACACACACACACATTCTAATGCCTCCACTGCATGCAAATATGCATGACTGAGTTACGTGATTAGGTTTTCTTTTTTGTTTACAAATAGAAATATGGAGACCTTATAGGCAAACAACTTGCCAAAAAGTCACATAATGTAAAAAAGGGGAAAGAGCTTCACTCACCAGCAGAACAAGAATCACAGGCCCTTGATAAATGTAGTCAATGTATTTTCCAGGTTCCTTCCCAAACCAGCATCTGCATAAAGTCAAATTCAAGGCATGAACAACAATAATCGTAAGACACAGACATTTATTTAAAGGCTGTTGTCTCTACGTGTCACCTGGTGAAGCTGTTTAAAACAACATGTACTGTAAATGTACAGATACATAATGTATTGAAGTGTTACCACTTAAGCAATATATGGATCGTAGTTCATATGTAAAGGACACATGATTAAGAAGAGAGATGCAAAACAATACTATATTCCACATCACTGCATTGTTCAAGATTGATACATGTTGATATATGCCCTTTACTTTCTATTAAGACTTTTAGTTAGAGTCCATTCAGTTGCATTAATAATGGATAAATGCCCCCCAGCACACTCGCCAAGCACAGGCTGTTCCCAACTGGTCAGGAGGAAGTCCATTCTAAGTGGCGGAAACCTACATTCACGGGTCTCATTTCCAGGAGAATGCCCTTGCTGTGCCACTTAATTCAAGGGTATTCACTCGGAGTAAGTGTACAAATTCTCTCTCTCTCTCTCTCTCTCTCTCTCTCTCTCTCTCTCTCTCACACACACACACATAGAAACACATACCCACACATACACGCACAGACACACACACGTGGATATATATAGAAAAAGAAAATGGTTCGGTTGTTATATATTTTAAGAAATTCCCTTTATTCCCTTATTCAATTAGAGCTCACATCTGTGTGGGAGAGATGGGGGTGGGGTGGGGGAGAGGATGAGCAAGCTTTTAAATAGGCAAAGAATCCCTCTAACTGCTCCCCTGGGCCTGCTATCATCATTGTAAATCAAACTGCATTCAGGCCCATAATATCATACAAGGGCATTCACAAAAAAGCAAATCCAATTTGTATCTGCACTGATACTGGGCAATTGTTTTTCTAGTTGTTGGCGTATTCATCAGCATTCAACTCCTAGTCTTACTCTATTAATTGCAGTAACAAGATGTTTCTTTGGATCGTTACTGGCAGACTAGATTTGCTCAGAATTGTTTCCTGCGGAATGTTCACCATCAACAACAGCAATTTCCATCAATCTAGTTATCAGCAAGGCCCTGTGGACCAGGCAAAGGTCCATCACTCCTCTGGGACTGGCCAGCACATGGTGTGGACTACTGATTCGATTCTCCCCTCCAGATTTCATGTAACGGCTTTTAATGTGAAGTCTCAGAGGGATGGATATGCCTCACAACATTCAGCTTAACTCTAAGTCAAACCATGAACCATTGAGAAGATGACTTGTCCTCTTTCATATACAGCATGTGTGACTCATCCTAGCTAGAAATGGTAAGAATGCCAATGTGTTCTCCAATCAACCCAACTCCACTAGCCAAGTAAATTACTTTACCAGGTGATTGGCAGTGTCTTTGGAGTGTCTGTGTGACAATTCCTCAAATTCAACTTTAAGTGGATGAACAGCAAAATAACCTATTCATAGTTTCGGCAAAGGAAATCTGTTAAATGGGAACAGTACTCTACATCTCATGTATTCAAGTCATGCATTTGTGTAGGCCTGACTCACTCACTAACAAAGCCTGTCAAATGTTGGCATTGTATCTCTTATGTGCCTTTGCTATCTCTCATTGAATAACTTAGAGCCCTTTTAGATGTTCTTCACTGAAATCAAGCACTTACTGTTCATTTTCATTGTACAGCTTTCCTATAGCCCACGCCACAATAATTGGACATGGAATACCTGAAAGGAAGAAAGGAAACAACTGTGTTTTCACCAAAGCACACAAGTAAACTTGATTTAGCAAACATCCAGTTTGGTGAAGGGGGTATGTGTGGGGTGTTTTTGAAAGAAACTTCAAGTACGACCAAATATTTCACTCCTTGTGGTGGACTGAATTTCAATGCAGCTTTAAATGCGTCCTTAGCCCTGAGGCCTGAAAGCAGCTAGCAGCAGTGTACGAGTGGAGAGGCAAGCTGAGGAAATCCACCGAACCCATGGGCTGAGGAGAGGCTGTGTGTGCTGAGTGTGTGATTAAGTCCCTTTTGATCACGCTGAGTAAGCTCTAATCATTTGCTTCTATGTGGCTGACTGTATTAGCTTAGCCTTTCCCCATTGAGTCTTGCTAAGCTAAGCCTGGTGCTTCTGATGCCAGAAGTCCCGGACCTTGGACTGGGGCAATGATTATTTCATTTTGACAAGTCAAGAAAAAAAGGCAATGTATTAAAGAGGATCAACAAAACCTTTAACACCATAATCATTCCCAATTTTGGAGCCGTGTTCACATTTTACACTACAGTCAAGCCTTTTCAAAAGTCAACTGTCAGACCCTATCAACACAAAACATTCACATGAGGAATAGTTTGATATTCAATATCCATAAAAAAACAGTGTTTAAATATGACTGGCTGAACCTGATATTTCCTGAAATAAGCATGCCTGTGACCAACAAATATGCCATGCATTATAAATCTATAAACAATACCTTACCTTAACCATCAAACTTTATGACCCACCAATTTGTATGCTTTTTTTTCTTTAAGCAATGAGTTGTTTTTTACCCGCTGCTCAAATGTGACTGCAGTTCTGTACGAAATCTGTCGGGTTCAAAACATGTATTTCCTCTGCATATTTTGCTAGCTGCCTGGTTCATATGCTCACATTAGCTTAGATAAGGACTTTGTCTGTATTACAAATATAGTGGCTCTAGCTGCCCACTGTTTACCCTTGCGTGACTTATCTCAGGCAAAATATAACGAGTAAGGAGCTAAGGAAAATAGCACCATTGTTAAAGCAAGTTAGATGAGGGAAAATATCTCCAGTGTATCTTTCTGGACGTCAAACAAGTATGAATGCTTTAAACATGGCATTTTCTGTACACGAAAATGCCCTAGAGCCTAGGGATATGTTGCAAAAGTAAGCCCTGCCAAAAAAGCCCTGCTGTGGTTACTCACTGAGTCGAGTCTAAGTGAGCTCACAACTGTGTTTCAGTTGAATCTTTAAAGCCCTTCTGTTTAAAAACAAACCCATTGATTACAAACCATTATGCATGTGCTAATACAGAAAAAGTAATTAAATCAGAGCAAAACAAGGTAAGAGAAGGTGAATGAGAGACACCTGAACTGGGAGGATTTATCCACACATGTAATTCAACCCCAGCAGTCTCTGACCTTCATGCCCCATTCACAACAGTGGATGGTGAAAGTTCACTTAATCCAGGATTATCTCTGACACAGATGTTCCATTTCTGCATCAGGTAATGTGGTGGAAATATTGCATTACATGTAGGATAAGCAAACTAAGTGTGTGTGTGTGTGTGTGTGCGCATGCGCGCGCGCGGTGTGTGTGTGTGTGTGTGTGTGTGTGTGTGTGTGTGTGTGTGTCACATGATCCTAATGATGGAACAATAATTGTCCTAGTATACAGTAATAATTTTATATTAAACCACTGTGGATACTTAGCACCCATAAGTACCAAAAGTGAATGGGTCTGGATATGGTGTATTCCATGATATCAGACTTTTATTTCAACAAAAGTCTGATATTATGGAATGCACAATGATATTTATGGACACATAAGCTCTGTTAAAAAATGTTGCCGTTTAAGATATCTAACAGGCGAGGCAACAAGTGCTGTTCGATACAGATCAAACTATCTTTTCCTGCTTTCTAAGATATCTTAGAACTACCCCTATAACACACACACACACACACACATAAAAGTAGACAGTCACGCAGTCCTGTCCAATAGCACACAGATGACTCAATGCAATCTGACCTATACTGTATGTTCTTTCGCTTTAGCACTGAAATATTGAAGCAGAGGGGGGCATCTGTAACAGTCATTGGCATGATGACTGACAACACAAGAGTCTTAACTGAACACATTTGCTGGAAATGGACATAATGCATGGAACTGAGGAACATGGGCATCTCTGGCTTCCTGGTTGCAGCTACAACCTCCGATGTGCACATATAAAAACCACACACACAGGAGCCAATACTCCTCTCAGATATGGTCTCTAAACCACAATCACAGCCAGAAAGCTAACAGAGGAGAGAAACATATATCTTCATTACGTTACAATGTAGCTTGGGATTTATTCACTAACTTCTATAATCAATTCAGAGTGCTATACTCCCTGATGACTGATGGTACGGCTATACTGACTCATGGTAGGGAAATGCCAGACACTGACTTCACATTTCACTGTTGGTGATTTCTGTATGGAATGCAACTTCAGACAAATCTTAATAAATAAGGGTCATAATGAAATTACATATATTACATAATTAAAACTCAACAAATTATTATGAGATCTTTTTTCAACATGCTGTTATTTAAAATACTATGCACTGTGCTTTCATCCCACAACACTGTATTTCATGATTTTTCCATACAAAATATTTCACTTTATAAAGCCATCTTTCAGGACAGCTACCCTGTCAGTTCTGAAGAGCATTCAGTCACTCTCTGTTGCACAAACTGCTGCATATGAGTACCATGGAGGACGAGAAACCAAAGCTTTTAGGTTATTATTATAATTAGTATGACCTATGCATCACAATTCAAATGACTCGTTTGTTTTATCAAGCATTTGCAATTCCAGGTTCACTGATCTCAATGGCAATTAAGTATCACTATTGCTGCATTTAACTGAAAAAATGCAAAAATTCATATAATTAATTTAAAGGTACAACTGATACAACTAATTCCTTGGGGTTGGTAATGGAACAACTCTGTTGTGTAATTATTGTGAGTGTAATTATTCCATTTAGTGTGCAGTGGGCAATGCTTTCCAATGACCCTGCATTGACCCTGCCTCCCCCTCGCTCCAAAATGAAACAATGAGCTGTAGACAGCTTCATCACTGTAATGGACATCCCCGGGCAATGACATTTCTTTTAATTGGTTGCATCACTATAGCTTTATGGATATGTGTGTGTGTGTGTGTGTGTGTGTGTGTGTGTGTGTGTGTGTGGGGGGGGGGGGGGGGGGGGGGGTGTGTGGACAATTAAACATAGCAATCACAAACAAAAGTGAAACATGCCTACTTACACCATCCAATAAACAGGAACACCCACTTCCTGAGCTTATCTGTGGAGTAAGTCATCACTATGGCAGTGTGGAGGTAACAGCCTTCCACAAACATCCAGAAGAAATTGGTCACCACAAAGTAGTTATAGATTGTTGTTATAAGGCGGCACCATGGCTGTAAGAAAAAAATGCACACACATAGCATTCACTAACAGCGATAGATTTATATAGATAGACAATACATTTCTGTTCTGTACTGTGATAAAACATGTTACCAGATATACCTTTGACATATATTTCACTGGCTTGACAAACAAGGAAAATCATTATTGACTAGCACAATTATTGATTGTGCTATTATAATCTTAAGGGTAACAGTGTTAAGATAGAGGTGATGTGAGAAGATCAATTCCACTGTACCCCCCTTAGCTGTTCTAAGATCACTGTAACCTTCGGACTTCAGAGGCTTGTTGCTTTTCTTAAACGCTTATTACATATACCTGGCAAGACTTCATATAATAAAGGCACAGCAACGAGAAAATGTAACGATTTATTCATAGATAATCATTCTTCCGCCAAGTAAATATATTTCTTCTATCAGAATGGTTGCCAAGCAATGTTGAGTCACAGTAACTCTAACTTTTGTATCAATTTGTGATGGCACAGTAATATAGTATGAAATGCGGTCAACATGAAGGGTTGCACTGGGTTTTACAACAGCATCGAACATGATTCAAACGTGATTCCAATCATATTCAAGGACCATAACTATCAGTTTTGGACAGAAATCTTACCTCATTGCTTTCATGAATATTGTGATCAATCAGCTGTAGTAAAAACCACATGACATTCCTTAAGATGAAGGTGGTAATCAAGTTCCAGTGGATTATGTTACGAAGGCATCTAATACTCCTGGAGTTAGAGATTAAAAGAACATAGAGCATTCACATAAACATATGATGAGTCAGTTTCCCCCTTTGCATTCCTGAAATGAGTTAAGACATATTCTTTATTTATACAAGGTGGACAACAGCCTAAATCCAAATGGATGCTCTGGAGCTTAAATAATGTGTAATGAGCAAATAGCTCAGAAATAGGAGCTCTAATATCTGTCATGCATCAAACATGTATATGATATAAGACATGCAAATTAATATAACAAGCAGATAGTGAAATTATTATTTTACTAACTGGGCTACATAAGATAATGAAAAAGTTGGACATTTGTCTTGAAATAATATTGTCCTCCAGAATCAGTATATAAAACAGATAAAAAGCAGATGTAAACTTGCCTTAAGCAGAGGAACAGTATGAAGGCCACAACTAAAGCTCCCACAGATATACAATGGCCAAGGTAGTTTATGATTAAAGCAATCTTGTAATGCATGGGGTATTTTCTCTGAGGGTAGAAAAACAGGACAAGATATACATATTTTAATATATTGTAATTGAAATAGCCCATCTTTAGAGAATAATACAGGCCATCTTAAACAAAGATGATGCTACCAAAAGGAGTTTCCCAGGTAAAATGATTTCTGTTGGGCAATAGCAAAGTGGTTAGAGATTGTGTCATGCAACCTGCACTGTATTTATAGAAGTATTCTATACATTCACAATCTGTTTGATTTTAACATATTGATATTATTATAACGGGTGACATACAGTTATGAACACAGACTAGAACATATTCCTCTGATTCCCTTCGGGTGGTTCTCTGCCGCCTCAATGTACAAAAACAAAATCATTCAGGCTGAGAGAACAACAAAATGGCTACCTAACCATAGGCTGTGGATCAAAAAAACCTGTTTATTATCACCATCCTATAGTACTAGTACTGAGAGTGAATTAATTTATTTACATCACCATCTCCAACTTTGGATGATAACAGAGGCTAATGAGGCTAAATGTCTTCACATAACTAATATATGTATTTAGTAATGCCTCATAGGATCTGCATTAATCACTTATTGGCCTCCCTAAGCCTCCATCAGGCTCTGATGTCTCTGTCTTGTGGGAGTATAAGATGGATGTCTTGATCAATTTGTCAAAAGTAGGAATACCTATTCTACAACTTTATACAAATTTCCATGATGAAAATGCTGCACAAAGACCTGTTAAAGGAGAATTCCGGTGTGATATTGACCTAAAATGTGTTGAAACATGATACCGAGTGTGAACGTATGTCTCATAGCTCATCTTGGCTTGTCCCCTGCACTCAGAAATAGTTAGACAATGCTACCAACAGTTTTCCTTATATTGCATATTCATGGGTTGGAACAATACCTGTAGATCATGGAAGAGAGGTCCAAAACAGAGCCATTTAGAATTTGCACGGGATTTAACAATTTATTTTAACCGCTGGTGTGCTTCTGTCGAGGTCTCTGATTTTGACGGTCTCTGCGATCTAATTAAGCAATATAGCACAAGTGAGAGTGGGGTTGGTCATGGATATTCCCACGGGTGTTGTTCGGCCGTAGGCAGGCAAGGCAACAACAGCCGTGGGAATATCCATGACCAACCCCACGATCACGAGTGCTATATTGCTTTTATACAACAATTCTACCACAAACTAAATAATCTGAAAACATCCCGTTATTGTTTAAAAATGTTAATTTCGACATCGTTTTTACGCATCAAAAAATAGTTCCATTTTCAATACAGCGCTTGGTTGCCAAGTAACCAACATTCCAAATACCTCTCCAACGGGTCTTTGAGGTTTTTCGTGTCTTCGTTGAAAGACATTGTTTAAATGCAGTAGCCTAATGTTGGAAAAAAAGAGATTGATACAAAAATACAGATCGAAGTGTTCGTTTATTTATATACATTGATTTGGACGTTCCCTTGTATTGTGCACCCATTGAGATATCCCTTCTGCTCTCCATCAGAGGTTGTGGGGCATTCGCGTCCTAAGGGTGCTGGCTTGGCTGCCCCTGGTAGTTTTAATACACCTGCTGTTGTTGATGGCAAGTCACAGCTAACAAACTCATGTGTCACTGGACTTGATTGTTATTTGCCATTCATTAGAACAGGATTGATGTCTATGGTTGGCAGTGATGTGAAGGTGCCGGTTAAAATCTTGAGAGATACAGGGGCATTTGACTCTGTTATTAAAGCTGGGGTGTTGCCTCTGTCTGAAAGTTCTGACTTTGGCAGTTCAGAGCCAGTTCAGGGAATGAGCTTAAATGTTTTGCGGGTGCCACTTCACAAAGCAATGCTTGAGTGTGACTTGTTTCAGGGTGAGGCGGCGCTTGCTGTGCGTCCAGCACTCCCAATTGAAGGGGTTTCTGTGATTCTTGGGAATGGCCTGGTAGGTGCTCAGCTATGGCCTGATGTTACTCCGCCCCTGGTAGTGGATTCTGTGCCACAGTCGAAGTCTGGGCTGGACGAGTGTGCCCAAGACTTTCCTGAGACTTTTGCGGCTTGTGTGGTAACACAGGCTATGGCGTGGGCAAAGTCTGACTCTGAGCTGGTTCCTCAGTCTGGTAAGAACAAGTTGTTGGAATTTTTTTTTTTACCTCTGACTGATTTCTCTATCTCTGTGTCCTGTAGTGAGTTGGTTGCTGCGCAGCAGGCTGACCCTTCACTGGCTGGGTTGTATGAGTTGGTCCAACCTGAATGTGAAATGAGGGATACCGCTTGCGGATATTTTCTTCAAGATTCACTGTTGGTGAAAAAGTGGGTTTGGCATGCAGGTTTGTTTGTTGGGGACTCATGTTTTTCAACTTGTTTTACCAACTAAGCTACGTCACTGAGTGTTAAAAGTTGCTCATGATGAATTTGGACATTCTGGTGTTCAAAGGACTTATGACCGGCTGTTGAGACATTTCTTTTGGCCTTGCATGAAAAGGGATGTCTCAGCCTACATTAAGACTTGTCACACGTGCCAATAACACAGGCTCATAGTCAACCTCGCAAAGTGTGAGTTTGCGAGGGCGACTGTGACCTACCTTGGCCGTGTGGTGGGGCAGGGGCAGGTTTGCCCAGTTAATGCTAAGGTTCGAGCTGTTAAGCAGTTTCCTGCACCAACAACTAAAAAAAAGTTGAGGCGTTTCCTTGGCCTGGTGGGCTACTACAGGAGTTTTGGTAGAAACTTTTCTACTGTTGTGGCCCCTCTTACTGATCTCCTGAGGGAGAAGGGAAGATTTGTCTGGTCTCCTGCTTGTCATGTTGCTTTCCAACAGGTTACACTACTGACTCTACTGACTTCCACACTCTACGTTTTAGTCTGTTTACTTGTGTTACCGTTATAATAAATTACTTGTTATTTTTACTTCAAACGCTGCTTCCTTCATTTTTGCCATGGCCTTTGAGCTGGGTCATGACAATATATATATATATATATATACACACACACACTGATATATATACACTGATATATATATATATATATATATATATATATATATATATATATATATATATATATATATATATATATATATATATATATATACATATACATACACTGGATTATACTGCTTCTTTAAGTTAAGTTAGTTAAAGTTTAGTTAAACACGCATTGTAACCGCCTGGCTGCACTAGCGACTAGCAGTAGCAGTAGCACTCAAGCTGTAGTAACAAAACAGGTTTTGTTTTTTTCCTTCCGACTTGGTGACCTTGAGCAACAGGGCCCTATGTTGAAAAGGGCCGGAGTTCCCCTTTATGGCAGTATATCACAATATTATAATCTTTGTATTTTGATTCTTTTAAATTTAAGGCCAGCTGACCATAAAGAATAAATTTCATATTCAATGAGAATAAAATATTTGCTTACACAGGCTTAATAAATTCTTAATGATGCGTTATGCAGACCTTGTTGGACACTAACTAGTTATGTTGTAATGGATAAACTACTGTAAATCCCCTAAAATAAAGTGTTACCTCCTAAAATATAATGCCATGTTGATTTGATATAATTAATGTTTAGTTCACTCTGATCTTTTTCCTGATACACATATTTTTAGAACTGTATCAGTGTGGTTTTGTGCTACACAGCACATCCCCTTGGGTTGCAGTTCCTGATTTGACCTGACAATGAATACGGCTTTGAGATTAAATTCAGATGGTGCTGGTTGGTCATTTCAGGAAAAAAAAGCAATTTATAAATAGAACACATGCTATGAATATACTTTAATCCCAGGCTATTGTGTGATAAGTAGGCCAAAATTAATTATATTAAACACATTTGCTAGTCAGATAATTTTGCCTCTGGTTCTGCAGTAATCTCTGCATGAGCCAGATCACAGGGACATAAGATGTAATGTAATTTTTACATGTCACTGGGAATAGCCTTCTGCATTTTTGTTCATACTACATCATGTTTTAATTTATCATAGAAATAAATGCATTTTTTTTTGTTATTATAAGTCAGACATGCTACCCAGATGGTGGTCAGAGCCAGAGCATTGGGGCCATTATGTGCTGGTACACCATGTGTCCACAGTAGTTCAGACATGCTGGGCTGTTGTATCACTTTGAGTCTAATTTTGTCATCTGGGGCATAGTTTGTTTTCATGGGCACTGAATGATTACATCAGTCGTGAGAAGGCCTTTGTCCGAACCCGCCTATTACTACCACCTCTCCCTTCTCACAATTAACACAGCAAGGTCACAACACATACCGATACAGGGAGCATTTCTTACCAGTCATTTACTCTGAAAAGCTTGAATTGCTAAACTATAGGATGCTGCCATATGGCCATATCATCACGCCAGTGCACAGCCTCTCAAAACCATGCACTGCAGGCTATTCTGATTCAAAATGTATCTGAGCCAATCCCCTCAGAATTTCCTCTAATTAAATCTGAGTTCAGGAACGGAACAGAGGTGTGTCTGTGAGGTCTAAGTTCTGAACCTGGCAGATGGCGACGAGAGCAAATGCCTCGCTGGCACAGGGTCACAGTACTCAACACGTGGACTTGGACTGACTTGGACAAAGACATGGACTTCTCATTTTATCTCATTTTGTCATGTCAAGTGTGAGATGTTCATTTTTTTAAAAGCACACCCACCTTCTCTTCCAAAATTGGCTCACAATTTGAATAATTACTTCTGAAAGCCCAGGTCCCATTCTCCATGCATTCTCTGTAAGCACTTCCTGTGAAAGAAAACATACATTGTCACTTTTTCTTCTCTGTCTGCCCAAAGTCCTTGTACCGACCAGTGCATGGGGTTTACATCATGACATTTGCCTGCATTACTTCAACTATTTTCTTTACTTTTCAGTCAGACAGGTCATGGATAATGTACAGTCAGGATCCACTTTGTGTCAGGGCAGTCATTCCTCTCTGTGGATAATGGCTGCTGAGGTGTCCTGACATATGAAAATAATGGAGGAGGTGGTACATTAAGGGTTGTTATCCCTATCATAAAAAAAGCCGCATACAGTGTTCTGAAAGCGGATTTCTAATCTTGTGAGTTACTTCAAACTTGTGTGTAGTGCCGTACTTTTGCCTCACATCAATCAGCCTCCCAGTGAATCCCACAATTTGCATTTCTTTGTTAGATGTTACACATTCGTTTACACTATATATTCCAGCCTGTAATGCAAAGGCATAAAAAGGAAAATGCCTGACGTAGACATACAAGGTAAAGAACAAACACAAAAATGGTGAAACTCATGTCCTTAGTAGATCAGGCTTTTAAAATGGCATCTTCATTGTTAACCTTAAGGCAATTTACTGAACCAAACAGCAACAACCCTTAACTCTTCTTTTTCTTTACTTTACCTTCATTGCCATAATCTTTCCTTGAGGGCAGAGCATAGACATAAAGCAATTGCTTATATCGAACAGCCCGCACAAATGATTGAAGTGTGCCTGAGCTTGTTACCATAATCTGTCTTCGTAGACAGTATTCTAAATTGACCTGGCTATGTTATGTCATTGATAAGGTGTTTCAGGTGCCTTACAGAGGTTTTCCTTTAGAACATTTATCAATGAGTGAACTGAATGTGAAGTAAGCTGTGCTATTCTCCATAATTTACTTCATATCGTCATGCATAGCTGTAAATAAGAACTTTGAACTTTGAAACAAAATTAGAATCTGTACTTCCAAAACATGGATACAAGAACACAAAATAAAAAATGAGATACCACATGTGAACATGAACGCACAAACACAAACAAAGACAGAGGGAACATGAGGGTTTAAGAACACTGGGACAAACAGGAGGACACAAGTGACATATGAATCAAATAATCAGGGCCAACGAAGTCAAGAAGAAATAAGGATCATGAACACAACAGGACACAAAAGCACACCTTTTTTAAGAATACTATTCTTGCTTGGGTTGAACATTAGCAATATTGTCAGTGAATGTTAGACTAGCAGTACTTACACAGTGCTGAAAATTAACCGGACTGTGACTTCAACACCAAGGTAAGTACCGAATCGTGATTTTGCGTACCGATACACCCCTACAACCAACTGCCCCAGGTCATACCTCTCCCACTTCTCCCCAGTTCCCTTGGCCAACTGTAATACAAATGCAGCCTCCGCAAGGGGAGCCAGTCGCATCTTGTTGGACCACAAACCGCACCGATCTTGTTGGACCACAAACAGCACCGTTGAGTCTACTGTACATGCAGGTACTGCTATTCCAAATTGCAGTGACCACATTGTTCACTGGCAGCACTGTATTGAATCGTATGTGATGGGACTGAATCCCTTGTTATTGGTGGTTTGTTTATATTTGTATTTCACATTTGATATCTTAATTGGGCTGAGAAATGATTGTGCTTATCTGTATATGATGGGCAACCACTGCAGATTAGGACCCAATCAATCCTGGTGCACTCTATATTTGTGTGTTTATAGCTTGTTTTGCTATTTGACCTATTCATGTCAAATGTGTGCCTGAACAACACAAGGTTATTATTGCTTACATGGTTGCAGCTAAGAATGTTTCACTGCAAGAGTCAGTCTTGTTGGAGGCACTCCCAAACCTCCATAAAATAAGTGATCCTCGAAAACCATGACACAGCTCACACAATGCTCCTCCTGATCTGGAAGTCCAGTTCATTCCATAACTCCTCTAAGTTAACTTGTGGGTGACCCTGATAGAAGCAGTGATGACAGTTTTTGAGAAATAAATAAATAATACAACTGCACACAAGCAACAGAAACATTTGACTTAACCTTGACTTGTCAAGAGCCAGACACAGATGTCTCTGAAAAGGACTTCCATGGCTGAAAAGGCACAACTTTGCAAAACAAAATGATTGTATTTGTAGCCCTTGGGATTATACTCTTAAAGTGCATACAGGATGAGCTCATGCTGATAGCATTAGCGTGGTCTAATTCCACACTTTTGAGTCAAATTTAACAGGATGTGCAACTCCGTGTTTGTGAAGAGAATACATCTGATAAGGAAAAGTAGGGCACATGTTGTATGAACATCTTCAAGCAAGATAATACAAATTGGGATAAAAGGAAAATTGACCAATGAATAGATAATGGAAATTCAATTTCTTTGTAACATATTATTTGAGCCATTGCTTGCTAAGCTTGTAATGACTTCCCACAGGGGCTGAGTCATTAAAATCACACACATTAAAATGCAGCATTGGCATTACAAATTTGATAATATTGAAGTTGGGTGGGAGCCACCATCAGTAAACCTGATGTTATACTGCAGCATAATTGCCATTGGGAACTGAAAAGCTAATATAACTAGAAAATGTAATTTCGAGGAAATTACCAGTGCATGAAAATATAAGTATATTAACATAAAATGCAAAACAAACTTTTATTTGGAAACAGTTGGCAGGAGTCATAGTTGATAACAACTGACAGTTGAAATGTCTAAACAGTTAAATAGTTGAGTAGTTTAAATAGTTAAATTATTTAATAGTGAATTATTGTAGTGAGGACATTTATTTTGAAACAGTTGTGGGCAGAGGAAATAGGAACAGAATCTGTAGTCTTAATAGAGCCAGATTGTATGCTTAAAGCCTGAGAGAGTATATAGTTTAAAAGTTGAATTTAGATAGTGTAATGGATGTTGATAGACAGAAAGTTGAATGGATGTTGATAGGCAGATTGTTTAATGGATGTTGGTGGATAGTTTAATGGGTGGATGAGTGAATGGTTTGAAGAGGATGAATGGATAGAAATTTGGATGGAATGTGCCTTATATCCTTGTAGAATGGAGAGACACAGAGAGAGTTGGCCTAGTTAAGCAGAAAGCAGTTGATACAGGTGCAATCAGTTTAACTGGCCCTTTGATGGGTCCTAGTAGTGAGCAGCTGGAAGTTGATACAGGTGCAAATCAAGTTAATTAGCCCATTGTGATGTCATCAGCCCATGTCAAGTCTATGGGGAAAAATAAGCTTGTTTTTTATTAATATCTCAAAAAGTATAAAGTTTACAAAAGTGAAAAATACATTCCCCACGTGTCCTTTTCAAGACCTACGTTACAAAGTTTGAACGAAGTTTCTACGTACGTTAAACGGTTAAAGCTGAATTAGATGCAGAAATTTGGTGGGAAGAATAAGAAGAAGAAGAAGAAGAAGAAGAAGAAGACTTCGGATAACAGAACAGTGCATTTTCATGCACTGTAATTATCATCTAAAGACACATTCTAAATACACAAAACAATGAAATATACAATAGCATTTTAGACGGATTTACCATAGAATTACCGGGTTTACCATAGTTTAGCACCAGCTTAGTATCCAGGCATCACAATAAGCTAATTCATTATCTCAGAATGTAAAAACATACATTTACATACATACACACATCACAGTAATAATATATCAACAGCACTGTGGAAGGACTTCATCTTTTAACCTAAAACATATATATATATATGTTTTAGCATGTTCCAGCATGGTTCCTACCAACTCATTCCCATGTAAATGTGCTAGCCTCTGGAATGAATCCTAAGCACCTCAACTCCACCACCTGTGCCCACCATAAGTCAGCGGTGGGAGAATCACAGAGTGGCAGAGATGGGCAGAAAAGTGTCAGGATGACAGCGCAGCAGAGCCTCACCTCATAGCCCCTGACAGCTGCAAGGGAGAGAGCACACAGGAAGCAGTGGTCGCTGTCGAACTACAGAGATACAACTTCACTGGCGTATAGCACTCTCTCACTTAGAGCATGGCCTTGGGCCAGGAACTTCATTCTGCACTACGCTCAGCAGGTTCAACGATGTACACCAATTCAATCGCTTCTTATCAATTTCTTTGTGGGAAAAAACATTCATGAAGGCGGATTTACCAAGCCTCTTATTCCTGGAGTTATTTGCATCTATTTAATAGCTCTGTCTGTCATCAGCTTTGAACTGGAGTGTCCTCTTTTCCCATTTTCTACATTTCACAGTCCATTTTATCAGCCTCCAAGAGAGTTCTTGCAGAATGTAATAAATTAGATTTCTCTCCAGAATCCTCTTAATTTCTGAATTTCGTTAATATGTCCATATCACTCAAGACACTTTAAGAGACTGAAATTAAACTAATACTTCTTCTGTTAAGTTGACATTGGCATAGTTATTCATGCAATGTCAACCAGATTTAGATAAAACAGCTACATATTGCAAACACTGCCAAAAACAATAACACCTGACATTACTCAGCCTTGTGCTATGCAGGTCGATTCTTTAGTAAACATAGCATTTCAAATGTTTGTGTAGAAATCCAAGAGGGTAATTTAACAATTAAAAAATATATGCAGCCTAACCTACCAATTTCAATATTCAGTGCACCTTGAATTGAAATAGACTTTGTTGTGTCAAACAATGCCGCAAGAGGCTGGAGGCATGTGGTCAACACAGTTGAAGCAGCACCAATATTTTGCCACAAGATCACTGATTATCTGAAAATCTTCCACGTTCATTTGACGTGCATCACACAAAAAAACATCCACCATTCACTCTACATTCCCAGTGTTTCCCCTACAATGTATTCATCAGCGGCGCAGCGCCGCTCCTGGAATTCAAGCGCCACTGCAAAAAAGTTGCCTGATTAAAAAAAAAAAAAAAACCCGCAAGTGAACTTCAGGAACAGCTGCCGTTCGTTCAGGTTTGATGTCAACAAATAATAGTACGGCTAACGTTGAAGGCGCAGTCAGGGATTCCACAGGAGATCATGCTTGTTTGTGTTTATTAGCAGATGCAATTTTGTGCAAAAAAACATAGCCTACATTATGTTAACCAAGGAACCAAATTAAACACGCCAGCGAGGTAGCTCGCCCCTACCTTCAGTAGCCTATTCCCAGATAAATTCCACGCATTGCTTCGTTTTTGTTTGTGATACAGGCAATGCTTTCAAGCCCTGTGTTGCTAAAATACCTAGGCTGTGAAACTAAGGTCTAGCTAGCCTATTGGTGGGTTTTATTGAATTTGAGTAATAGGATACGCAACCATTTACATCTGGAGATGGTTTGTAATTCCTGTAGAGCTCACCAAAGCTTTTTGAGCATTTATTTTACCAAATGACATGGAAAACATAATTCATTTCATCCACATATTCTTATGCACCATGCACAACAACGCTACTAAATTAGCTTAAAACCGTGAGAATCAAGCAAGCCCCACTGGCCGTCACAGCCTTAAAGTGACAGGCACTCAATTTGACTTGCATAGCACCAATACAGTGTAATGACATGAAAGAGAAGTCTATATAGTTTATACAGTGCTGTGCAAAAGTTAATAAAAAAAAAATAGGACATCAATTATTTTTGAATGTATCATGTATCATAAATAATTCTAAATAGTAATAGTTTGTACAGTGGCCTACAGTGTACAGTTGTACAGTGGCTAATTACTAATAATGTAAATGGAAAAAGGTGAAAGAAAAACATGAATAATCCTGTTCAAGTACTGCAATAATCATGCTTTGTAAATGCTTGTGTTGATGGTTATGTCATAATTTGTAACACTCAATCTGAGGGGGGGGGGTCCTACAATCAAAAATGTCTAGGGGAAACACACTGATTCCATTGAACTTGACATGCAATGGCTGAAAAACAATTATGTGACACTTTATTTCATCTTCAAGGTGTCCCTAAAATACATAAAACAATTATGTGACATATTTAAATTGTATGTGCTGAGTGCTGATGTCCTCTTTGTCTTTTAAAAGATGTGTGTATAACCCTATGATCCTATGATACCAAAAGCTTCCTTTACTGTTGGAAGTGGCCCTTTTGGTATGTCTTTTTGATGGTACAGTACATTTTCAATAAACAACCCATCTCTGTGGGAATGATGATTCATCTGACCATATGTGTATGTCTTCTGTTCCAAGGATAAACACTTATGACAGCTCTACAGTTCCAGTGACTATAGACTCTCACTGATGAAGACATTTTTCCTCCTAGAGCACTACATCAGTTAAGATGCATTACCTTGATGGAGTTCAGCAAGCAGTCAGGAAAGCTCATGCTAAATGTCACCGAGGTCTTTTTAAAGGCACTTCATTTCGTATTTATATTTTCAATACTACAGTAGGACCTAGGTCATAAAATATATGAAGTAACAGTTATATAAATGGTTCCAAATGTGATCCACCGAAGCTCAGCAAAACAACTCATTCTCTGGCTTCAACACTGCTGTAGAAACTCAAAATAGAGAGATCCCTTTGCTCTCACTAGGAAGACTACCTAGCCCCTTGTTGTGGGCTTTTCTGCAAAGTCATGACTAATGTAATACACAGCTGTGATAAACAAGAGCTTAGAATGTGTCACGTCTGTAAACCTGGCATATTGTAAATTAATCAGCTATGTTGTAGGGCTGTAACGATAAACCAAGCTCACGATTCGGTTTGTATCACGATTTTTGACCCACGGTTCAATACGAACCTCGATTTATTTATTTATTTATTTTAGTTATTTTTTTTTTTTTTTGGGGGGGGGGTTAGAAATTTTATTAAATAACATTTTAATAGCCTACCTTACACCAGAGGATTAGAATATAATATATAGTATGATATATATGTATTATTTTATATCCTGATATAAAAATATTTTACTGAATGTCTGATATTTAGCCTATGACAGCACACTGTATGCAGATTAACCTATAGCCTAGGCCTACTATTTTTATCACAACTCTACCTCTTTAATTCAGCTGTCTGGTTGAAGCCTGGAAATATTGTAAACAAAGTAGCATAGTTGGCTAGCTTATCATAGTCTACCGATTGGACTGTTCAGTTTCCCCATGTGTGTTTAGTTTCAAGGTAATACTTGTTTGTTTTATTTGGATTGTGTTGGCGGAGCCGCGCGTGTTCATTGAGCAGGAGAGAGAGGGAGAGTGAGAGTGAGAGGGAGAGCGAGAGAGCGGGGCAAGGAGAGGGGGTTCACTTCTATACTGTTTGGTAAAGTTGAACACATAGTCTACAATGAAAGCAACGAGAGGTATGGAATTATTATTTATTTATCTTTGGACAATGTAGGCTACCGGTAAGTAAAGCGGGAGTGTGTTGCTTATACAGCCGCATAAGCTGCAAGCACTGCGTGAAACACTAGAAAGGGTGTGTCATGGTTCTGCCTTCTCACACCGCGACACAGTATCGTGGATACAGTAAGCGCTTTCAGACATATGTGTAAGACCGGATGTTCTGCCGATGTTAAACGGTGGGGCCGTATATCTGAACGACATAACCGGTCATATGGAAGTCCGAATTTACCCAGTGTTTATACTACTCCCCCCCTAGTATTTCCTCCGGACATTATGTAAATGTGCTGTGTCTGAACGAGGAGTAGAACATGCGGTTAAAATTCACACCTAGTGAGAGGGCGTGTTGGTGACGTTTCTTTCGTGCGTCCATGTGGTTAGATCTGACTTCAATGCCAGTGTTATGATGGAGTGGCATGCTGTCCAGAAAATCTCCGACCTGGAAAGATGCAGACATCACTGAGCTACTGTCCATGAGGGCATACAACATTTTGATAGAACACCTGAAGGGAACGTTAGAGACACGTTAGCCTACAACTGCATGGCAAGGACAAACAAATTCAGAAGACGAATCATCATAAGCAGAAGGCGCTGAAAAGGCAGTAGCCTACAGCGACGTCGTTGACGACAATAACAGGAGTATTTAATAAATTGTTAGCCAACACGGTTTTCTGTTCATTGATAGCCTTCATGACCTGCTGAGCTTGCTGATATTTGCTGAGCATATATGCCTAGAGAAAATGAAAACGAAGTAAACCCAACTTTGTTCCAAGCTCCTTACGTAAATGCGACACATGGGGAGAGGATGCTTTTGGAAAAAATAAACCATGAAAAAATGAACAACTTCACTGTTATTGATGTTAGTATTTTGTTTGTTGCTTAAAAACGTTGTATGATCTTGAAGTCTTGAGTTAGCCTACTGAATTGGCTGGTAGCCTACCATAAAGTTTGTGCATGCTCTCTCTCTCCAACGCAAACCAGATTTGGGGCAGATTTCTATAGCTAATTCTATTAGTGTTTATTTGAAGCACACATACAAATACTGTAGGCTAGGTCAATTTCAAGTGCGCACTTATGTGACTAGCCTACTTCAAGTATTAGCCTATGCACAATAGATTTCTCTTCTTTAGCCTACATAATGCATAGGCTACACTTTGTAAATACAAAGCAGCTGTGACAGGCAGCGGCCGCATATATTCTGCGTCATATCTCGCATATCGCATATCGTTACAGCCCTACTATGTTGGGTATTACATAATGTATAAATAAAGAATTCACCACCTTCACTTTCTCACTGACAAATTACAGTAAAACACAACTAGACGGAGACATAATGCCGTTTGACCACCTCAGTTTGGCAAAGTGCAAGTCATCCTTTCTTTCTCTGTCTTTTTCAAGCAAGACAACATTGCCTTGCCATTGTCTACAGAATGACAGAATGCTTTAACAACATAATTAATTGTCAATCAGTAATTCATTGAACACGCTCATTTTTTCTAAACGTTGAACTGAACGCAACACATTTTTTTAATAAAGAACTAGAACGTGAATTAGTTCACATTAGGCTATGTGTCATGAACGGCAGAAATTACTGTAAATGAACGTTGGAATTTGTTTTCCATTGAAAACTGAGTGACATCTGTTTTCTCTTTTGAAACGCAACGAGAGAAAGTTCCTCCCTCCTGTATTCTCGCTGGTGCCGCTTAAATGATGTAGCCTATCACCTGACAGAAATGGTTTTGACATTGTGTGCGCAATGCATTGCGGGCAACGTAGTGTCCGGCTGAGAATAGTTGAATAGCATACTGGCTTCCGCACAACGTTACCCGTGATGAATTGCAGCAGAGCGGGGTAGGCATAGCAACGCCGCGTAGCAGGCAACGACGAGAGCGCGGAGGGCTGGAGGAGCGAGAGAGAGAGACAGACCAATGACGAGAGTGAGAGAAAGCGCTGCAATTTTTAAAAAAAATGGCTATTGGAAGTGATGGCACGGAGACTGGTGTACCTTGTCTGTACTGCTGCAAGTTTCATCACCTGGTAAGAAACCCACAATTGCAGTGTCATGAGCAAATGTCTACAATGAGCAGCTTCAAAGAACGTATAGTGATTTCTAGCTCGTAGTGTGAAAAAAAGTATTTATTTGAATATCTCACGAAAAAAGTCAAATGAACTGAACTTTGAACTAGTTCAGAATTAAAATTGTGAACTTTGAACGTGAACTGTTCACTTTGAGCATGTATGAACTGAACTTGAACTAGTTCAGAAAAGCTGTGAACTGGCACAACACTGTTGTCAATATAGTCAAGCTTTGCCATACATCTCCTAAATTCTGAGACTTAAAATTCTACTCCTCTCTTTTGGAATGAGTCATGCACCTGTGTGGGATTTGCCATCCTGGTTTTCCAGACATTTCAAATTAAGGTTATGACCTAGAAGATGCTGAAGAAAGTAGGGCAGGCCCTATGCTGCTGAAGGGTCTTTGGCATGTCTTTTCAAGACAGCCATGAATCAGGGTACAGCGGTCATCATGATGGCAATTCAAACAAGCACATGGACAAAATGAAGACACACCAGAGATGTTTCCATGGGATCAAACCCTGATAGTCCAGGGGGTCAAACAAAACTATCCTCCAAATGATGGCTGCACCTAAACAGATGTCACAAATAAGACACTTTGATTACTGCGTTGATACAAGATAGAGAATGGCAGCACAACCTACTCATTTCACATGGCATGTCAGGCACTTTTTCAGTGGAGGAGAGAGGGAGGGGCCACAACATCAAGAGAAAGACTTTGCTACCCACCCATCAGGGGACTTACTTTAAAAGCCTTTTCAAAAAAGCTTTTCAAAACGTCCTGTTTTGGCATCAAAATAATAGACTGCATAAAACTGAGAGGCTTTTTCCACCCCCAAAAATGCCTTAAGGTAAAAGTTTAACTTTATTCACCATATTCACGCGGCGGCCATCTTGTTTTGACGTCATGCTCAGGGTGGGAAGTTCGAGTTCTGTACGGTTGTGTTTGTATCAGTTACGAATATGTCTGCTGTGTGCCTGGGTGTAATTCCTACTACAAAAGACGGGAAAAAGACAAAACACGTTCGTTCCACCGGTTCCTGACAGACACCAGATTGAAGAGAGAGTGGATTTCAAAAATTAGAAGAGACATCGGTACATTTTTCCAGGTAAGTGCATAATTATCTAGCTAGCCAATCGGTTAGCTTAACCTCAGGCTAATGTTAGTTATAAAGATAGCCACTGTGTAACGTTATCATGCTACTTGTTAGATCAAACGCAAACATGATGTTGTTTTGTTTACTGTATGTATGGTAACGTTACGATGATGCCTTGATAGAAATGCCACGTCTCAAGCAGTAAGCTTGTCTTTTGCTGACTTCAGGGAAAGCCCTGGTCACTGTATGTAGGCTAACTGCAGCTAACGGGCAGGCTGTTTGTTGTTCGTGGAGATTAACGTTACGTCCAACACAAAAGTTTGTGCCAAACATTTCACTGAGCAGTGTTTTGTGCACCATGATGAGGCTGGAAAAACGTGCCTCCTGCCAGGAAGTGTCCTGTTCGCTTGGACAAAAACGATTCATAAAAGACCAATGCGAATTAGAGGGAGAGAGGTCAGTTAGTGAAAATTGTTTCACACGTCTCCTAATGTCATGTTTAGCCTAGGTCTGTCACAAAGAGTTGATTTATTCAGTTGTGCAAGAACTAATGTTTTATTATTACATACACAGCAATGAACCTGCTGGAGAGACAGAAGATGCCAGTGTAAGCTTAGACCTGGCTGGAGTTGACACTGGGTAAGAAACTTATAAAGTATATTTCCTATGTCCATCTTGCAAAATATCACACAGCTGCTGCATAAGACATAGGCTATGTGTAGCAGCAGGGTATAACATGTAATCTCCATTAATGAAACAAATTCACTGTAGTAGGTTACATGGTATACTATACAACTTACGTGATACATATGCAGTTGGAACTGAACGTTTTTGATTTGTCATTGTCTCCTATAGTGCAGACCAAGTTGTTAAGCCAGCACCCCACTCTGACCATGACTATGCTGAACTCTCGGTCACTGGAAGAGCAGCTAGAAGCAGCACGGAAGGAGATCGCCCGCCTTACGCAGGAGAATACCATCCTCATCCTGTTTCAGCTTGAAGCAAAAATGATTCAAAGTTCTTGACATTCTACACTGGATTTCGGGTGAATAATTATCAAACATGAAGTCTTTTTCTACAGTGTTGTTACTATAGTACTTTCTACAGTATTAGCAATACTTTGGACACAAAAAACTCATACAGTAATTTATTTTCCTTGTGCATTAACATTGTGCTGATCTCTGTATTGTACAGTAAAAATAAAAGGCGTCGATTTTCTATTTTCTTCTATTCTATACTTATATATTTTTTATAGGACTATGAGACACAGATCATTGTTCTTGTCCCTTCAGCCAACGGCAGAGGGCATGTTTTTTAGGCATGGAGTTATGTCAGTCATGACATTTCACATTCTTAACTGGAAATTAAATAAACTGAATAGATTCTAAAGCAACACAATGTAGTTATTTTACTTGTAATGCATTTAAACTTTGGCTTTAAAAATGTTGATGCTACATTAGCTTACAACATGGACATCAATAAGGTGAACACAGTAGCTACAGATGAAGAAATAAGTTTTTAATGATAAAGTTTATGTACATAACAATGGGGCTGTGGCCACTTAATAAGACAGCATCAAAGTGCACTCTCTCCAGATAGTAATCCTCCTGGCACATTACAAAAAAAAAATTAAACCATTTTGCTCCTGTAAGAGCCATCTGTCCAATGACTTGTGAGTGATATTCATGGCCATGCTTGAAGGAGAAGGTTCTATCCACTGTTCTTTTCAGGTATGAGCAGTTTGACTCTCTTGGTTTGGGCATTTGATTTCAAGTAGGCCATGGCCATAATTTTTTTTTACTCAACTGTGACAACTGTAGGTCTTGTTGGATTTGACCTTGTTAATTTTTAAGAGTGACAGGTTTGGGCCCTAGGCCTAATTCTCAAGAAGGGATGTGCCAAGCTTGGGGTAAGGAGGTCTTACATTTGGTTAGGGGGACTGATTTGTATCCTAATTTAGAGTAATGAGCAAGAGTATACAGGAGGCCAACAAGGTGTGAGCAGTGCCCGAGAAGTGCTTCACAGGCACAGCTGGTTTGTTGAATCCGCTGATCAATTCAACCTGTAAAAAAAGAAAATATATTTAAAACTAGTTCATGGCTAAGTATTTATGCAAAGCCTGTTGCTCAGACCACACACAAAGTGTTAAGTTCATCTAGGGAAAAAATATATAGTATGCTAATTTGACATCAGTAGCCTGTACCCTGTAAACTGGCTCATTTTTAAACATACTGGGGTATGCCTTCGCCCTGACCCTGACAATATTGGCATTAGTCCCACCCTCCTCAACCCTGACTGAAAGCAGAACATTACTTGCATTAGTAGATAACTTCGCCTTTGTTAAATCTCCGCGAAAATAAGCCAATAAAATGAAAGGATAAACAAGGAGATACATTAAGCTACGACGTGGGTTGCACAAAAAAAAAAAACATAAACTATAGCCTAGTTTAGTTAGGAAGACAGCCTGACCGGCTAACAGAGTATTCTACTGTGATACAAGAAGAACATTTCGAATCTGTCGGCAGTTTAAGGCTAACGATAACACTTAGAAGCTACGTTACCTAGAGCTCAAAATTCAATAGTATTTGAAACGGTCTCATGGCTACTAAAATCAGGCTGGTTTAAATGCAAGCCTGAGTTGTTCTGAACAGAAATGATAGACAAGGCCGTGCCTTAATACAGGTTTATCGGTGCAACCCAGTTAATAAAGTAGTATTAAGTTAGCAGTTAGCAATATCGTCTTACCTTTAACATCGTGGATATAACGTTCAATCCAGTTGCTGTATCCTTTTTTCTTAATTCATTTAGAGGTGCTGACCTGTTCATCTGTCCATGTTTCGATTTCTTGGCATGTCAAGGCTGGTAGATAGGTTACGTTTGAGGACCATCTTGCCATAATTGGGCTAATCACAAACACCGGACAGCTGACAGTTTTTGAGCTATTTGTTTGGACTTCCCCAGAGGATTCCCACCCTGAGCATGACGTCATAGAAAGATGGCCGCCGTGTGAATATGGTGAATAGACAAATGTGTAATGTTATAGACCAACACAGTTGAGAAGTCACCATTCTGATCTGTGCATTACTTAGGTAACACTATATTTGAAGGGGTCTGCATAAGACCGACATAACACCATCATAACCATGACATGACACCTATCATGAACATTGAGGAACCTTTATGAATGTTTATGATTGTTGTCATTGAAGGGGTCATAGAATGCAAAACCGAGTTTACCTTGGCATAGTTTGTTTGGCTTTTTAATGCTTGGATTTTGTGAGATGTTTGTTATATTTTGTTTTTAAAGACATGTTTGGGAAAGTAATGCTTAAGACAAGCCTGATGCCTTTAGTCTTTTCTACATGGTGAGGTACACCATGGTGCTTCTGACATAATTATGCTTTAAACGAACGTTTGACTCGGGTACATTCACAAAAAGAGTTATTGTACGTTTTAATAATAAAGGGGTGTATGATGGGATCCTGCATGCGCAGTTGAATCTTGCACAATCTCACGAAACACTTCAGAACCCTGGTCAGAGACCTCACCAAACATGCTTTTCCATCACATGTACAGTATTCATGCAAATTTCGGATCATGTTGAATGTTTTGAATGGACAGATCTTGTGAATCCAACCATCTCTATGACAACCTAAGACTAGCAGGGCATTCCAAATAAAACTGTTTCAGCGATCGAGATCTTATTGAAATTCCCTGTGAATTTTACACCTTATGCAGTGGGTAGGGAGTAGGCAATTCAGTGTAGGGACCGGAATGCAACCTAACATTCTAGTGGATCACTCATTTACTGCTTAGGCTTCAAAGTGCTGTCTATTGTTCCCAGACAGAAGAAATTATCACTGTGATGGTAACTCCCTCTACCGTGCCCACACTTGTTGACTAGGGTGCTTTTCATGTTTTTTAAGAATCAAAATTACAAGTTTTAATGCTTTAATGCTGCTTACTAGGCCTACACTACAGACAAACCTAGCAAGTAACAGTTATGAAGACAAAGGCTCCTTCTATCGATATGTTCCCTAGCTAAAGGGACAAAAGTCCACATATTTATGTGGTGGACATTTTCAAAATGATACATGCTTCTTCACTCTAAAAAATGATTAATAAGGTTAGTAGATAAAACTTAAAATGAAGAACATTTTCGACATAAAAAAATTAAGTTTGCTACTTGTACATGTATAGGTGAGTTGACAACTTATTTTAAGGAGTTTGTCATACTAAAAAAGAAAGAAAGCTGTCTCAACTTATTAATATATGGATTTTCAACACACAGTCTTGCTTTCACCTAACAAAAGAAAGTATTACGTTACTGAAACTTGTAAATCTCGTGATCAAACTTATAAAGCTGATAACACGACTGAACGTTCAGGACCTTCCAGACCACGCCTGAGAAGTAACAGAAATTATGGCACAGGATCCTGTAGCCTGCATCGAACATCAAAGGTACGTGCAAAGTAGTCTAGCCTACTATTTTTGTGTTTGTTTTAAAAGCAACAGCTATCAAACAACGGCACACAGTGCATCAAAATCTTTGTCACGTGACACTACAAATGAAATTAACGCTACAGCTTGCCCTTTTGCTAATTTAAATATTTGAAAAGATGGATTTTACCTAGCTATCTACAGACAGTAGCTATCGTGTCTTCCAAGCTAGCTGCTGCTTGCACGGTAATTAAACCATTTGAAAAGATGACTTTGGTAGCTGGCGTCTTCAAAGTTACCTGCAGCCTGCCCTTTGATAATTCTGAGTTAGTAAAGGTAAATTTAGCTGTCTGGTGTCTTCAAACTTCACAGTGGCAGCTGCATTCAGCACTTAACATTTTAGCATTGCTAGTTCTAACACTGCACGTGTTTGAGGATCATATTTGGTCGTCCTAGTTAAGCCTAACAACATTGTCACTATTTATGAAGGTTTGTGGGCCATTTGACATTCTTAGCTTAACCTGAACATAGGCCTAATAGTTAGGCCAACATTTATTTATTTTTGAAGTTTGAGAAATATTCTGTGTCAATCCCTGCAAACCACGTAGATTTTGTTCATTTTGTTGTTTGTCTTGAGGTAAATTTTCTAACACTGTGCCTTTTTTTATACAGATAAATGACGAATTCAGACGGATCTCTACATTCATTCATTGCACAACTGGACCAGTTGCCATTGCTTTAAAAATAAACAATGCTTTCAGAAAATTTAAATTGCTGTGTGCTTTTATTCAGACAGAAGTGAAGTAAGTTACTATAACTTTAAAAGATCCATGCAAATTGTTACCTTAATTTTTTTTAAGTCATTTCAACTGAAGTTGTTTTTTGAGTAAATATTGTGAGACTTTTATAGTGAAAAGAACTCAATTAGTTTAGCACAATCAACTTGATTTGTTCTCTAAAAGCTTAATTAAGTTGAACCAACTTAATTATATTAATTTGATCATATAATATAATTCAGTTGTTCTAACTATATAAGTCTCACAATATTTACTCAAAAACGGCTTGAGTTGAAATTACTTAAAAAGATCCATGCAAATTGTTACCTCAATTTTTTTAAGTTGAGCCAGTGTTTGAGGTAACTTGCATATGTCTGTGTTTTGGGGTTACATAGTTTTGTCTTTTCGTCCATCCTCCCTTCCTCCCTTCCTTCTTTCCTCCGATTCTAAGCCCTCCTTCTAATTATTGTTGTGAAGGAAACAAGGAAGGAACGATAGGAGGATGGAGGAATGAAGGAGAGACTGATATGAGAAATGAGATGTTCTGCTCACTCACGCATCACTTTTAAGAGATGTCAATTACTGATGATGCGGCGCCTTAGGCTAGAATAAACAGACACGCAAATTGCAGAGAATATGAATTCATAAAGCCTAAAAATATATGAATATGGACTCTTCCCACTTATTGACCCTGATAATGAATGAGGTAATGTTTGATAGTTTTCGAGACACTCTTGAAGTGAGTTGGAGCTTGGTCTTGATCGGATTGCATCGTTCATTTGTTGAGTGTGTAGAGTGTTGTGCAGTGAGTAGTCCTTCGCTGCTAGGTAATTAATGTGTGTGTGTGTCTGTAAATTTATGTGCACTGCTGCTGTGCCAGTGTGTGTATACCTCTGTGTCTGTGTGTGTGTGTGGCTCCACTCTGCCAGCAGAGTTGGCAGAGTGTCACACAAGCAGAGTTTACTACACTGCTTACATTCAGTTTGATTGTCCTAGGAGAACCTGTTAATGTAATTACAATAATAAACCATGTAGTACACCTATGGGTCATTATCGTACAACAACTATTACTGATTACTGAGTACTGATTGCCCAGTCGGAGTTTACTTTGTAATAATGACCAGCTGGCTGTGAGCATTATCTCTTAGCCTACTTATTTAGGTCACTGAGCAGGACAAATTATTTGTCTGAAAAAAAAAAAAAAAATTTTTAATTGACTCTGTTTATACAGGAATGAGAAAGCTTAGCTGGGATCACACTCTTATTGGGCCAGCTGTTAGCTCTCAGTGCACACATAGCATGAGGCCAGGATGGTTTCATGTTCTCACAGTGTTATTGTGGTGTCAAATTGAAGTTAAATAATACAAAAGAAGTCCGCACACCGTGGATGTACACTGCAGATGATGGCTTTAATGCACTCCGGAGCATTGGTTAGTGAAGCAAGCAAGCTAGCTACCATACTCTGGCTGCTGTTCAGCCTTTATACCCCTTCAAGTCATCCCAGACTGGACACACTGGCTTTCCCACCACCTATGTTAACAGATAGCTGACCAAGTCACATATGGTACTCCACCTTTGCCCTCTCATCCTGTTATTCATACATTCTTTAGGTTTTGCCATTCTTTAGGTTTTGCTTACATTTCCTGGCACCAAACCTTATCTATGACATTTTCTGCCAGGTCTGCTCTTTCACTTAAACCAGTCTTCCTTTCCCACACACTAAACATACAACATACAACTTACTAAACATAATTCAGTTTCACAAAATAATGATATTACACAGAATAAAGATACTACATAAAAGATATATAAAAGATACTACATATGTATACATTAGCTATAATCACCCCCTGCTGTTTCACCACATGGACCTCAGACAGTTTTCCCAATGTACAGAAAACTGTCCTAAGGTCCTGCTTGCATTATAACGTGGAGGCTCTCCATGATCCACACTAGGGTTGACTTCACGATGGGAAGCCACCATTGTGATGCCACGCCACCAAACTGCCAGAAATGCACAAATTCTATAGACCCTGCATTCACATTAAACATAAAGACTTTGCAGGGATTTCCCTGGAAATTAACATAAAGCGTAGAACTGAAGCATCTGCGGGCTACATTAAAGACTGTCAGACAGAGAGTGCAAAAATTAAGGACTAATTAGTCTATGTGATTTATACAAATACAATCCTCATAGCTCCGGAAATTACATAGTAACTGATGACCTGACATGCAGGTTATGAGATGTGTAGCATTTGAAGTTGGTACAGACAACTGAAGATTTTAGATGAGCAACCGTGACATGTCTTACGTAGCTTTTAGATGAGCAACCGTGACATGTCTTACGTAGCTTTTAGACGAGCAACCGTGACATGTCTTACGTAGCTTTTAGACGAGCAACCGTGACATGTCTTACGTAGCTTTTTTATTTTAGATGAGCAACCGTGACATGTCTTACGTAGCTTTTAGATGAGCAACCGTGACATGTCTTACGTAGCTCTTTTATTTTAGATGAGCAACCGTGACATGACTTACGTAGCTTTTAGATGAGCAACCGTGACATGTCATCAGGCCATATACATATGTTGTGTAATTGTTTGTAAAAAATGATAAATGTACAGACATAGTAAGAAGTGTTTACTATACTTCACCCCCCGCACCCCCACCCCTGACGATAGTATCGTCCATCACAATTCTTTACTGCACACATTGTCAAATGTAGAGATGCACCGAATCGGCCGATTTTCACGTGATCGGCCATGACCGGCGACTAGCCGGTCAGTCTGAGACATGCCGATTTTATGCCGGTCAAATACACTCGTGCGCCGCAATTGTAACAACACCCAGCTGAGTTTGAAGAAGCTAGCAACCAGGCCAACACTCAGGGCTGGATGTAGGGCTACAAAGAAAGCGCTAATAGGCTAGTGAGTTTTTCTATGCAGCAAACGCTGTGCTTTACCATTGGCCTACTGCGTGGAATTTACTAAGCTGTCACTTCATTAGGCTACGTAAACATCGCTCATCACCGCCCGTCACTGCCGCTAATTGCGTGCCCACAGCTGAACCACAAGCCTGCTGAACGGAGATAAACGACTGCGATATTAAAAATAATCAAAGATGTCAACAAGCAGCGACATACAGTAGCCCTAGTAGTTCTACTCCACTGAAAAAAAAAAATACTCTAACTATTTACTGCACGTAGACTGCGGCTATGCCTTAAAATACCCTAGTCTAGCAGATTGAGAAGTGGATGTCGTGAAAGTGAACAAACGATAGCCTATTAGAAAGGCAAACAAACGTTAAAGTTGCTTTTGACATAGTAGCCTACAATGAAGAAAACTGATGCTCTGAATACTGAATCAGTCGTCTCTGAAAGTTTCTATAGCCTAATTGATGCATTTAACCGGAATTTGGATTTAATTTTTTCACCGCACGTGCACTGTTTTCATATGGTGGAGCACCTAATCGCTATTAGCACTTCTCCCCTGTGTTTGCGTGATAGCCTAGGCTGCTACCACTTTTCCCTCGCCTTCCCATAAATTCATCAATGCATATTTTCATATGCATTGATGAATATGTTACATGGTAGTATGTTCAAATGTATCATGAAAATTGTTCTTAAATCTTTAGTTGGATATTGGATGTGAGAAGCATAAAATGGGTGTTCCATAACTTAACTTAATCCATAATTTGATAGCCTACTGCATCTGAAGTTAGACTTGAAAAAGAATCTGTCTGCTCACCAGTTCCATTTTTTAACAGCCATTTCATCATTGATAAGTTGATTACACGTCTATATTAACATGTTGTATCAAAGAAAAGATAGAAAATAACTATTTGTGTGTGTGCTGTAAAATGGTTAGAAGAAATGAAATCGGAATCGGCTAAAATCGGTATCGGCAGGTCAAACTCTATGAAAAATCGGAAATCGGTATCGGCCCAGAAAATTGCAATCGGTGCATCTCTAGTCAAATGCCAATTCTGGGGACATCGCCCAACCCTAGTCCACACAGTAGACGATAACGGTTTCATTATCCATCTACACAAGCAATGGATGAAATGAAGCTGATGCATGGTTCACCAAATCCATGTAATACAGTCACCTTAAGCCACCTATTTCCTGTCTGCTTCTGATTGTGTTTTGGAATATATACTGGATCTGACTAACTCATTTCCCCAGCACAGGGCTAAATGTACATGCTGATAAAAGTATGCATCAACATCAGGGACACCACCTAAACTCTGGGTAATATGTAACGACTCATGGTTCATTTTTAGAGGCTTTAAAAAAGGATGGATGAAATGTAGGTGGGTGAACTGTCATTATTCAACAGCCACTAAGACTGCGCTTGTGTGCGCAGGTGGTGGTGCGCGTGTGTGTGACTGTTTCCTGCAGTATGCTCTCTAGGCTTAGAGAGGCAAAACTCATGTTGCAGGGGCTCTAAGGTCAGCATGAATGGCCTGCGTACAGCCATTCCCTTGAGCAGCTTGGTTTTAAGCACAGTGTGTAAGAAAGTCAGGGGGCGCAAAATCAAAAGTGACATTTCTCATGCCTCTGAGGTGCCTGATCTAATGAATAGCATTTGTGGCTTCTGTGCCCATAGTGTTTCAGGAAAGGACGTGGGATGTCAGAGCGCACACACTCTATTCAAAACCATGAAGCCATTTTGAGGTTGTGGTCAATTGCACAACTGATCTGATTATGGTAAGCACTTTAATTTCTGCATGTTTAGCAACTGTTGTGAGATAACGAACAATTACATCCCGGATTAAGCCGATGGACGTGAGGCGTAAACATCATAGCATGCTGACTTCACTCAAGGCCCTTTCTCATCACTTTTGCCTGCTATTCCATCCTGATTACACACACAGGCACTTGCCAACCGTATATACACAAACAGAACCCCACAAATATAAACTCTCTCACTCGCTTTTTCTCTAAGGCACACAAAGCAAAACACACACACACACACACACACACACACACACACAAAATGTGTCTCAATGAGTGTCTGCCACAATAAACAGCCTGTGCCAGTGTGAATGTAATTTGCTCAGGCTGACGGTGGTCACGCTCAGGTGTTCCCTGTATGCCCCTGAGAAACAGTCCTAAATGAGCCCAACACACTTTTTCTGGCAACCACAACTCATAAACATTTTGGACTGAGACTTTTGGTGAGAGTAACTGGCTTTACATCTTTTCCAATGATCTCCAACGTGTATCTAATGCATTTAAAACCGTTCATTCCTGTTGTAATTCTGAATAATATTTTTGGTATTAAATTATTTGCTGGTATAAGCATAATCCGTAATACATAACACTGAGGTGAACATTATCTTTATTTATCAGTCCACACAATATGCTGTTCCAGCTGCACACTAGATTAGTTCTAGGCTGACACTGATATTATAGTTTTAAGAGAACACCACTCAGGAAATCAGTGTTTTGAAGAGAGAGGGCACCCTGCTGAGAAGGGAAGAGTGCACACACCTCACAAATGACCTACTTTGCCCACGTGCACATAGGGCAAGTAATGTGTGTCATGAAAATTCAATGCCTCCATGTGGAAGCCGACAAAAATCATGGGAGATCGCCTGTGTGATGATGTGTCACGGAAAAGTGTGACAGAATGAGTGTGGACAAAATCTCGCTGTTCTGCTCTATTGAACTCAGAGGAGAGGAGCTGTGACATCTGTCCTGTAATTGGACAAAAAATTCACAGTTCACATCCAGTGTCTCCATGACTGCAGCATCAAGCCAATTAAGACATTCATTTTCAAGGGTCCCAGGCGTTGTTTGGCAACAGACGAGAGAGAAGATAAAAAAAGTGTTCGTATTCGTTCAATAATGAAATATTCAAACCCCACAAATGTTTTTCCAAGTAAACTGCTGTCAAAAGAAAAGCCTAACAACTACCCTAGTTTCAGTTTCAGGTTGTGTCAAAGCAGCAAAGACTTCAATGACATTAAAGATGACAGGATGGAAAAACGTTTCTAGTACCTTGGCCTTGTTGAATAAGGAGAGTTCGGTGCTTGGCCACAAACCAGAACCAGAAACGCGGTTGCTTCCTCCTTCATATGCATATTTCGGCCTTGGCTGAGCCCATGTCCATGTGGCCTCAAGTACAAGAGGGAATTGTGCTCATACTGCAGTCACCCATCATTCTAAAACATCATCCATGGAGATCAAGAATATCTACATTCAAGTCCCACAAGTGACTAGGCCTCCCTTACCTGTCCACATAGTCCTGGACATTATACTGTTAAGTGTTGTCCTAACTATCAGCACACACACTTCCCTTACTCATTGCACTGTCCCCGATAACCTTGACTCCAGAAGTTTCAGTCACAGAATTAAGATGCTATTTTGAGTTTTAATTTGGCAGATGTCGCTCTGAAACAAGGCCAGCAATATTCCAGGATCCTCTGTTGGCCATGGTGTGTAAGATAACACATAATTACATAATATAAACACACTTCACTATGGAGTTCCATTCAACTCAACAAGTTTTTAATGTCAAATGGTTAATTATGAAATCACCTCGTCTGCTCACTTAAGCCAGTTTAATCTCTTCTTGAGAGCCAAAACGAGTTATAGCTGAGAATGGGATAAACTGTTCCTGCATTGCTTCCTTAATAGAGACATGTAAGTACCCAAGCGCTACATTTTTCATCATGTCTCTCTAAGTGTGCCTTCCGGATGTCCACCCTGGCGTCAATATTATTACTTTCTGATTTGATTATTTACTGATATTATTTATTGTGTTGTTTACTACTTATAGACTGAACAGGAAATCTAAAACATAGGCATTTGTACTGATCTTTAATGTATCTTTTCTATACAGTGCTTGTGGTCCAATCAGTGTATTCTGCATCTACCTCACCCTGGAGGAGTCATGCTCAAATGCCAAAGTTTTGTTTGTGTGTTTTTTTTCCACAGAATAACAACATTGAATGCCACTTAACAGTCCTGCTGAGATGCATGAATGGTACCAAATGCATTGACTCAAGTGCACTATAAAGAGTAAAAAGATATCCAATCCAAGTCTACCATTGCACTAGTCATAACACTCCCTGAATGTTATATGACCTAACCTGTATCATTGACCTTAACCATTCACTCCCAGCCCCCATCTTTCACATCTAGCAACAAAGCTCTACAGTATTTCAAGCAAAAAGGTGACAGAGCCTTTGCAGTCTCTTCTCCACAACTGTGAAACCAGTCGCCTCCTGATATAAAAACTGCTTCGTCAACAACTACTTCATTACTGCTTTTAAATCTAGGCTTTGATAGACTCTGTGAGACATAATATCATAGCTAGAATCTGGTGTACAGTAATGTTGATGCAACTGGGCGTTCAGGGACAGGGTTGGTTGAGCTGACATTTCAAAGTTTGACTACAGTCCGAGTCCGACGCTGACTCACCTAGAGGCCGGGAAGCATATTTTTCTGGCCTTCTAGACTCCCTTCTGTAACTCTGTACTGTCATGACTGTTCCTCTGTGATTGCCCCTTGCTGTTTTCTGGTTACTGTCATGGGTGTGTGCCTGCCTGCTGATGAAGATCTTTCATGGTTATGGTTATTGGCAGAGGCTTGTTCTAAGCAACGTGCAATACACATTTTTATTATAATGAACAGTTTAAAGAAGTCAGTGCAATTTTTCAAAGTTGTTTTTTAAGAGTAATATTATTGGTTCTCGTATCGGTATCAGCCACCACAAACCGATAAATATCGGTTATCATTAACAGCCCTAAAATTCCATATCGGTGCATCTCTAGTACAGATCCAGTATGTCTCTTGTTGACCAGCGTGAGGGATTTGAATTCAATTCTGACTGCACTAGGAAGCCAAGGAAGAGTAACTAACAGGAGTGTCTTCTTTGGCTGATTAAAGATTAAAGAAATAACACATTTTATTGTATGTATACAGTATGTATAATCTGCTTCATTGTCCTCTGTACAGCACTTTGGTTAGTGGAAACTATGTTTATAAATACAGTACATTTGGCTTATTTACTAATATAGATACTAGTCTAATGTGTACTAAATATACAATGGTCAATGAATAAGATGAAATATTTAACTACACTTACCTACAGTATTAACTAGATTATGTCTAGCACTGTATCAGTAGGCTATTTTACTTGCATTTCAACATAACATTCACTGCCACTTAACATTATAAGCCCTATTGTCACTCAAGCGCAAGGTAGTGCAAAGCGCGACGCAAGGCTTATTTATTATCTTACACTCAATAAAGTGAGGAATATTTCGCCATACCTTTCACTGTTATTAAATCTTGCACCTAGGGATGTGGCAATTAGCTACATAAGGTGTGGTCTGGCGCAAGATCCAAAAAAGCGTAATGTTATCATGACGTAAAGCGTATTCCTATCTTACACTCAGATTTTTTGGCATGAACGTCTCCTTTATTGAACAATGCACTCAGGGGTGTGGCAATTAACGACCTAAGGTGTGTTCTGGCGCATTATCTAAAAATTGCTATCTTACACTATATAAAAAGCATTATGCCACTGACCAAGAACAACCTGGTCTATAGCGAAAGGCGCATATGAAGCACAGGTGAAGACTCACTGTCACGAGATCAAAGCAGCAACTCTTCTGCAGGATAAATGTCCTTAGGTTTTTTATTCAGTCATTCGAACATTATTGGGGTAAGTGTTACTTTTTTCAGGCTATGTTTCCTTGAATTTCCCCTTGGGGATCAATAAAGTATCTATCTGTTTTTGATGGTAACCCATTGTCAGTCAATAGTGAAAGTAATTAAATGTGTATAACAGTTTTTTTGTTTAGTTGACTATCACTACTCTGCTAGCTTTTAGTAAAGCATGATTTAGTGGAATATCTGCTCCGTATGGTCTTGCGTGCAAGCAGATTCCTTCAAATGTGCCGCTGACTATCAAAATACCGATGCGCTGTTTGAAGTTGCGCTGCTTGCTGTTATAGAGAATGACAGATGTAATTATGACCACCGTGCAGCGAAGCAGCGGCCATATAGGTTTAGTCAGATTTTTTTTTTTTTTTTTTTCGCATGTCCAAATTTCCGTCAAGGATTCCCGGGACACTGAAAGACCGGGATACACGAAACTTGGTGGGCATGTAACCCCACATGGATAGCATGGAACCATCGTTTTTCGTTTTGATCTGTAGCCCCCCCGCTGGACTGGACCCCCCGAAAGGAGGGTAGGGCAGACACAGTTTTCTGTGAATATCTCGAGAACCGTAGGGTTTAGAAGGACCATTTTTTTTTTGTATGTTGATCTCAAGGGGCCATGTCAACCCATTCCATAACCACTCATTTCATGTATAGCGCCACCTAGTTAAACACAAAAATTGAGGTGTTGTAATCGCAGGTATCTGTGACCTAACATAGTCAAAACTGCACGAAATTGGAAGTGTAGGATCATTATGACACCCTCTGAATGCACGCCAAGTTTCGTGGAATTCCGTTCATGGGGGGCCACACAATAAATTAATTTATGTTACTATACACCAACTGGCCTGTAGGTGGCCGGAGACAGTTTTCTGTGAATATCTCGAGAACCGTAGGGCCTAGGAGGTCCACCTTTTTTTTGTATGTTGGTCTTAAGGGGGCATGTCAACCCATCCTATTACCACTTATTTCATGTATAGCGCCACCTAGTTAAAAATTAAAAAGCAAAAAATGTGGTGTTTTCATCACAATATCTCTGGCTGACATGGTCAAAACTGCACGAAATTGAAAGTGTAGGATCATTCCGAATGCATGCCAAGTTTTGTGAACTTTCGTTCATGGGGGGCCTTACAATAAAACTAGAAAACGCAATTCCGGGGAATTACCAGTGCATGAAAATGCAAAACATATGGTGTGAAATATATTGTTAAAACAGATGATGTGCTAATTGGCAACCAACATGATGAGGTTTAATATATTTGAAATGACTGAACTAGGTAGATGAGGTTTAATATAGTTGGAATGACTGAACAGATAGGTGGATAGTTTAAAAGGTTAAATTATTTGCTAGGTAGACGAGGTTTAATATAGTTGGAATGACTGAACTAGGTAGATGAGGTTTAATATAGTTGGAATGACTGAACAGTTAAATACTGTAGGTGGATAGTTTAAAAGGTTAAATTATTTGCTAGGTAGTTGAGGTTTAATAGTTGGAATGACTGAACTAGGTAGATGAGGTTTAATATAGCCTGGCCACCTGGCCTAGGATTCTAATTGCTTAACGGCAGTCTTAATAGAGCCATATTGTATGCTTAAAGCCTGAGACAGAGTATATAGTTTAAAAAAATGTAGATAGTGTAATGGATGTTGATAGAGAAAGTTGAATGGATGTTGATAGGCAGATTGTTTAATGGATGTTGATGGATAGTTTAATGGGTGGATGAGTGAATGGTTTGAAGAGGATGAATGGATAGAAAGTTGGATGAAATGTGCCTTATATCCTTGTAGAATGGAGAGACACAGAGAGAGTTGGCCTAGTTCAGCAGAAAGCAGTTGATACAGGTGCAATCAGTTGAACTGATTCTTTGATGGGGCCTAGATGAGCAGCTGGAAGTTGATACAGGTGCAAATCAAGTTAATTAGTCCATTGTGATGTCATCAGCCTAATGTTCATCAGCCTAAAGTCTATGGGGATTATATAAAAGTTGATAATTAATAGTTTAAAAAGTATAAAAGTTACAAAGATGAAAAATACAAAGCCCCCATGTCCTAAGTAAGACCTACGCAACATAGTTTGAATGAAGTTTCTACGTTAAACGGTTGAAGCTGCATTAACTGCGTTAGAAGAAGAAAAATAATAAGAACTAGAAAAGCATTTCCTGAAGGAAATACAGTGCATGAAAATGCAAAAATATAACGTAAAAAAATCATACAGAGTAAAAACAAACTATATTGGTTGCTAAGTAGATGAGGTTTAATATAGTTGGAATGACTGAACAGTTAAATAGGTGGATAGTTTAAATGGTTAAATTATTTAGGTAGATAGTTGACGATAACTGACACTTGGAATGGCTCTAATGTTTGCTAGCAGTTATGCTAACTATGTTAACAAAGATAATAATGTTAACAAAGTTACTATGCTAACTAGCATGGTAGCATGCTAACCATGTTACTTAGCTAACTTAGCTAATCATTTTTAGCAGTTTTGCTAAAAATGCTAACTAGCATGCTAACATGCTAACTATGTTAACCACGTTACTTAGCTGACTTAGCTAATCGTTTTAGCAGTTTTGCTAAAAATGCTAACTAGCATGCTAACATGCTAACTATGCTAACCACGTTACTTAGCTGACTTAGCTAATCGTTTTTAGCAGTTTTGCTAAAAATGCTAACTGGCATGCTAACATGCTAGCATGCTAACTATGCTAACCACGTTACTTAGCTAACTTAGCTAATCGTTTTCAGCAGTTTTGCTAAAAATGCTAACTAGCATGCTAACATGCTAACCATTTGACTTAGCTAATCATTTTAAGCAGTTTTGCTAAAAATGCTAACTAGCATGCTAACATGCTAGCATGCTAAAAATGCTAACCATGCTACTTAGCTAACTAGCTACAGTGGGTAGGAGTCATAGTTGATGACAAGTAACAGTTACAATGGCTGAACAGTTAAAAAGTTCAGTAGTTTAAAGGGTTAAATTGTTTAACAGTGAAATATTTTAGTAAGGACTTTTATTTTGAAACAGTTTTTGGCAGAGGAAGCAGTTGAACAGGATGTGTAGTCTTAATAGGGCCAGTTTGTATGCTTAAAGCCTGAGACTGGCAGTTGGTCCAGGTGGCCCGAACACCTGCCATAGGATTCTAATTGCTTAACGGCTCTATTGTGATGTCATCAGCCCATGTTAAGTCTATGGGGAAATTTTGACTAGTTTTTAATTAATAGTTTAAAAAGTATAAAAGTTACAAAGTTGAAAAATACAAAGCCCACATGTCCTAAGTAAGACCTACGTAACATAGTTTGAATGAAGTTTCTACGTTAAACGGTTTAAGCTGCATTAACTGCGTTAGAAGAAGAAGAATAAGAAGAAGAAGAAAAAGCCTTGGAATAACAGTACAGTGCATTTTCATGCACTGTAATAAGATGAAGAAGAAGAAGAAGAAGAAGAAGCCTAGGAAGAACATAAATGTGTACATTTAGTGACCGTACACCAACAAGGATTCCTGGGACACTGAAAGACCGGGGTACACGAAACTTAGTGGGCATGTAACCCCACATGGATAGCATGGAACCATCGTTTTTCGTTTTGATCTGTAGCCCCCCCGCTGGACTGGACCCCCCAAAAGGAGGGTAGGGCAGACACAGTTTTCTGTGAATATCTTGAGAACCGTAGGGCCTAGGATGACCAATTTTTTCCGCATGTTTGCCTCCAGGGGTCATGTTAACCCATTCCATTTGCACACATGTGCATAAACAGATACACACGCACACACATACATTCACAGTAATCATACGTATGACACATACTCACACAGTAGACATATGTACGCATGCATGCACATGCACAAACACACATACGCAGACAAACACACAAGCACGCACACACACACACACACACACACATAAACATAAACGTGTGCACGCACACATGCACACAATTCAAGAATTTCTCAGAATTATGAACAGGCAAGATGGGGGTGGGGTTGTATAAAATCAATTTTACATGTGAAATCTATGAACTAATCATGTTTTGGTACTTGTTGTCTAGCAGATACCAGTGAGAATTGAGTGTGGATAATGCAATTTAGTGAGACAGTTAGAATCATAATAGGCCTTTCAGCGTGATTTATTTTTGTGGAACAAATGTGCTGGACTGGGCGGCGGTCATATTTTGTACCGCTCTGCGGTACATCTAGTTTTTATTGGTTTAAAGGATGTTATGCTCAAAACACACCCATGATTGATTAAGAAACATAAGAACAACCCTCTTGCACCCAGTGCATTTGATCACAAAATCACGCTATTAAATTAGTGAATGTCTATAAACTTTGCGACTCTGATCATCCGTTTCTGATCACCAAGATAGGGCCCTTTATCTAAATTATAACTTAATCTTTGAAAGTTTTTAAGTGCCACTGAAATGTTTGATTTTATGCCTTTACTGGGAATTATTTCTATCTGCAGTCACCACAAACACTAAATATACAAACCACTACAAATTAATGCAGTGTTAAGAAATCACAAAGCATTAAGATTTTCCATTTCGAGAAGTTTTTTGCTTTCTCTCAACATAATGAAATGCATTTCAGAAACAACTTGTTCCCTCTGTGCTGCACCTGCTGTTATAACATTCTGAGCCATCTATTCACTGGTGCGTTAACAAAGACAACCCTGCTTCATTCCCACTTCAACTGTAAATAATTCAAGCATTATTTATTTAGTTTTCACTTCTGCTCCTACATTTCCTCACAGTGGGTAATTTAAATTAGTGGTAGGACTATATATGATTACAATAAACAGATTGGTATTGAGCTGAATAAGTCATCCTTCAAATATCATGAGGCAGTGAACAAATGCAATCTAGAAACATGTTGAACAAGATTTCACTCAAAGACAAGGGTCTTTGATGACAGGGATGTCCTGATTCCAACAAAATTAAATCAAACAGCTTCCTGTTCTCTTTGACTCAAACATTTGTGTTAAGTGCCATGGAGTCGCACCATGAAAAAAAATCAAGCTTCTTGATCTGTATATTCACCAACATCTTTTTTCCTGAGACACACCATCACAATGTCATGCTGAACATACATCTAGGAAACTGAATTTTTGTGGTTGTCGAATCGATGTGAGCATCGCCACCAGAAACCCTGAGACCTGTAGTAGACAAGTCAATGTAGACCTTCAGACCTTTGACTGAGCTGCTGAAAAGAATAATGGCAAACACCTCCCACATCACAAGGCAATCAATGAGAAATGTACTGAGGGATATGTGGCAGTTGTCAAGTTCTCTATTATTCTCTTCACTCTGTGAAAATAATCCAATCTAATGAAAATGTTATATATATAGACTAAAAGAGTATAATGTATTAACCAGAGCAACTCTGAATTGCAATGATCTGACTCACTGTAAGGCGAGTCATCAGTGGCATATTGTTGGGGTCTTATGCTGTAAGAGATTCAAAGTGCTAACTGGGTTGAAGAAATGTAGCCTACTTTCTGTCTGCAGTCAAGTTTGCTATGCCACACAAAATGAACTCCCACTCCTTGGAATGCTATAATAATGATTATTTTTCCAGTGTAAAAAAGTATGTGGCATTTGGCATGCATTTTGCATAAATGAATTAGAGCTCAAAGCATTAATTTATCCTATCCCTTGTCATGGCCTTTTCAACATGAGAACAAACTGCAAGTGACTCAAATTAATCAACAAACCCTTCATTGCACTGATATTCTGCTCTGATAATGGATTTGGGCCTCTAAAGAATTTAATTACATTTTGACATTTTTGACATTAAAGAACAAGGCCATACTTAATGTGTACATTTGTAGGCAATATATATGGGAAAGTGTAGCATTCAGATTGTTCTTGTATGACTATACATTGTATCATATTATCTACAAAAGGATACTATTTGTTATGCCACGCAAATGCACATGCACACACACAGGCATGCATGCACAGACTCACACACACACACACACACACACACACACACACACAAGCACACACACACACATACACACACACACAGTAGACATACAGGCATACACACGCACATGCACACACACAGGCATGCACGCACAGACTCACACACACACAGGCACGCACACAAGCACACGCATGCACACACACACATAAACACAAACGCGTACACGCACGCATGCACAAACACACCTACACGCACACCACCCACACACACAAACACACACACACATAAAAACACACGTGCAGGCAAGCAGGCACACGCACACCATTAACCCCACACACACACTCATTTACATACACAAAAGTTGCAAGAGTAGAGGATGGAGTAGGAGATGGAGACAAATTGACAAGCGTAATTTATTTTTGCGGAGAGAATGTACTAGCCTGACGAGCCAGACCCACATTAAAATGTAGGGTCTGGGCACTCACCGTTCGCAGTGCTCAGTCCGAGGGGCGGGATAATCAGTTGTCTTTCAAATTCCCTCTGCACGCAATAGGACAGCAGCAGTGCTATGAGTCCCATGCGTTTCCCACCAGCAGAGCTAGTTGACTAGTTCAAACGTTTGCCAACTTAATAAAAGCTTAACTTGTGTCCCACTGTTCGCCAGCAGCAACATCCATCTTATTTGTTTTTTAAGTAGCAGGGAATTCAAGCCAAACCGTTGCAACTCTGCCATCAATCATTATGTTAAGCCCACCTAACGACTCTATACACGATTTCATTGGCCGGATTAAGTTTCGATTTCTGGAGCTTACAAGCCAACGGAGAGTTGCTAGACTAGGCCTGGCAGTAAATGTAATTTGCTGCCGCTAGGGGCGCGTCTAGATTTCTAGGCTAAGAATGTACAGGACTGAGCGGGTATCATATTTTGTACCGCTTTGCGGTACATCTAATTGGGACTAGGGGGCAGTCATCTCTCTGTGGTCTCTAGGGCATATACTGCATAGTATCCCGTTGTGTTACAGTGTAGGCTATGTGACAACTTACAGAAACTGAACATGCTGTATACCCCTCTCACTGTCTGCTCTTACACACAAGGATGGATTAAAGGGAAAAAGGAATGCACTTCCTCGGATGAAATCTGCAGGACTGTTGTCAATATGCTGAACACTTTAAACCAGGGGTGTCAAAAATACGACCTGGGGGCCAGACGCAGCCCATTGGCATGTTTAATGCAGATGAGATGGAATTGAATTGATTTTTTTTTTTTTTTTTTTTAACTACATAGAAATCCAAATAAATGAATTCCACATTAAGTCTCCTGTAAATTTACCGTTCATGTAACAGATTTGGACAAGATAAGATTTCTTTAATCAAGGAATAAAAACCTTGCTGAAGCACGACAGAAAAACATCAATAACAATCTAACACATTTTTTTTAACACAGTTACAATGTCTTACAACATTTTAAAAAGATAAGGCACCACTAGGACTTTTTAATCATTATTAGCTTTGTCATTAATACTTTTGTTGTTGTTTTGAAAACTACTACACTATTGACATTGAGTGACTTCAGTGTAATCAATTGTATAGATTAAGGGTGTCTCAGTAGTCTGTCCCTGTCCCGCACTTACACCGATGGGGATTGGGAAGTGACCTCATGGCTTAGAGTCTCAGAGCAAGAGAAGCAACCCTAACCCTAGCCCCACACACTAACTGAAAAGCATTTAAAAACCTCCAGTAAATGGGAAGAGATGGACATAAAGGGCCCTATTTTCGTGACGCAAAACCTGGCGGAAAGCGGATTATTATCCCAGCACAAAATGTATTCTTATCTTATTCTTATCTCGTCTCTTTTATTGAGCAATTTCAATTTACCGTATTTTCCGGATTATAGGTCGGTAGGCCTATAAGGATTCATAGTGTGGCTGGTTAACTAGAGTGGTGGACACAGAAATTTTGACGATGGGTTTTGTCTCGACTTTTTGACTCGTTTTGAATCGCCTTTGAATGCTTTAGAGTGGCTGGCTATGTGCATGTACAAACATGTCCTTAAAATAACCCTTAACGTTTGTTTTCTAAACTGTGCGACTCAACGTGGTTTTATGGGCTTATTATAGCGCAGTTCACAAGTTCTTTTAAAACGGCATCTTTTTTTCTTTCTTAGTGGTAGCCTGCTGCGAATTTGCTCTGCTGCCGGCTTGTATCTCCACATCGTCCAAAATGCTTGATTGCATTACATTCTCCATACTTTTAGTCACATTTTCATGTACCACATCAGCATTTTTGTTCAGTGAATTTTTTGTACATTGCTTTACAATTACCGTCAGGCCCTACTCTTATCACCTGGCTTGCCTCAGCTTCGGTCTGTACGTCCTTTTAAAACCGCATCTTTTTCTCTCTCTCGTCAACATTTAATCTGCTGCCGGCTTGTCTCTCCACATTGCCCAAAATGCTTGATTGCATTGCATTCTCTATATTTTTAGCTACATTTTCATGTACCACATCAGCATTTTTGTTCAGTATACAATAACGGAAACACTCCCAATGTGGACTGGACATCCCACTTAATTTAAATAAGCTTTTCGCCAGTGACCATGCGCTTTAGACTACGATAATAGGGCCCATACAGTAGACATAAATTGCACAAGACATTAATTAAATACAATCACAACTTAATATGGATGTAACAATACACAAAAATCATGATATGGTACAATTTACGATACGATTTTTTTCACATTTTTTTAACAGATTAAGCTGCAGACAAATTATGACTGGAAAATATACAAGGTCTGAACTCATTGTCACACAGCCTGTGCATATTTTGTGTTATCTGGTGCCCTAATAAGGTTGTTTGAAATTAGAATAATCGTTTGACCAATCTGACTCCACTATTGTTGTTCATCATTGTTCACCATTAGCAGTAAATGGAGAGTGAATGGGAAAGGACTTTGGTTAAACTTGTATGTTGTTGCAAACTAACCTGAAATAACATACGTTCAGCAACTGTGTGGTAGTCTACTAGTTCTAGCAAAAATATGTTAGGATAGTTTATCAAAATGGGTTCATAACTTACATCGCTGAATGTACAGTAGGGCTAATGGTCATAGGCTTACTAATCTGAGATAATGTTTAGGCTAATCAAGGGTTCTAGCACTCCACCAATCAGATTGGTCATTGAAGCCGATGGCCACTGGCCGATTCGACATGTGTATTGTGTAATCGGCGACTGACGACGGCACAGGACACACCGAACCGACTCAAGTCACCGACCTCGCCCGACAATCGGGTGTGTCGAGGCCCTAAGAGAAAGCCAGACCTCATTGGGACAGCCAACCACCTGCAGGCCTGCAATAGACAGGTACTTCTCCCAGTTACAGCTCTACTCCAAACCTCAGACGTCACTACAAATAATATTTGAGCAAAGGGAAATAATGAAGTTTATCAAAATCTTTTTTATCTATTTGGTTATTCTTGTTACGTATTTACATCTGGAATGATGTATTTTCAAAGTAAAATGGTTGACACCAATAATTGGGAAGGGGATGATGAAATGCTGTGTTTGTATGTGTGTGTGTGGGGGGGGGTTGAGGCGGTGATGAATGGTGTGTGTGGGGAGTGGGGGGGGGGGGGGTGTTGGTGTGTGTGTGGGAGGGTAAATGGGATGTGTAGGGGAGGGGGGTGTACCTATGTGTGTGGGGGGAGGAGACTTTGAAGACATTTTTGGAGTACCACCTCGGGCCGAGAAAGAAAAATTGCTCATGTCGGCCTTCATGCATGCAGGCAAAAACAGACATAGCCATACACGCAAGATACATTTTGGATAGCAAAGTGAGCGACCCATCTTTAATTTTGGTTATCTATCTAAATTTGATCAAATGTGTTCCTAAAAGTGCAAACGGAATCTTTTACAGTAGCTTTATAATGTTGACAATCTGTTTTAAAGCCTTATAATCCTGACCTATGAAAAACACTTATGCAGTTTCTTGGTTCTGAATGTAGGCTAACAACTGAAGTATGCCTAGTCTGGTGCCCTCTTCCTCTGTCATGCTTTCGATTTTTGAGTTTTGACAATGAGCAGCAGGAACAAATTGAACCCACGTAAACGACAATATAGGCTATAGGCCCGCTATCCGTCAGTTATGCTTAAACCTCGTTTTTTAATGCTGCCTAACAGAACATCCAGCTGAACTATAGTTATGAACACTACTTTAATCCTTTCCATATTTAATTTTACGTACATATTTAATTTGCGGAAGTGCAGTGAATCATCGGTTTGTCCCGCACCCGCACCTCTCTTATCCCGCCCGGTCCCGCAAAGAGCTTTCAAAAGTTGTCCCACGCCGCACTCTTTTGCGTCGGGACCTCTACACTCAGATGCACATGAGATTTGGATCAAAAAGTTACAGTACTTCTATACTCTTTAAGGGCTCTATCTTGCACTCCAGCGCAATTGACTTTGTATACTCGCGCTTTTGTCTTTCCTATTTTGCAGTCAGCGCATATTGGAATTTTCCCTACACAGGTACATGTGCGCCACGGGGGCATTTCAGCAAAAAAAGGGGGCGTGTTCCGGCACAAGCGGTCCCTCTTGATTTGTAGTTTCAGAATACAATACCGCCACAGACCAGGAACCTCCAGGAAGTCAGTGCCGCAAATTCAGATGCTATTTTAACTCATTGAACGCCAAGCTGTTTTCGGAAGCTTTGTCCTAGAGTGCCAGCAATCTAGACCATTGTTGATGATTTTTGTACAGCCACAGCATATTCTGTGTTATAGCTATGAACACATACAATGGCTCGTTTAAAAGGTGAGACTTTAAGCTCTCAGTGGGTGCAAACCGTGTATTTTTACACGCCTCTGTTCCTGAGAAATCCCAAGCTAAACAGTGGCTAGTTTACATCAAAATCGCTGTTTTTTTCTAGAAATGGAGATTGGAGAAACCGAGTTATGATAAAATGTCCAGATAAAATGCCCAGATTGTGCGTTTTCATGAGTTTTGATCGTCATATATTTCATTTCCATTCATCACAGAGTTCCCAAAATCACATATAAGGTGTGTTAGAGTGTCTAGTTTCGTAATTAAAAAAAAAAAGCTAAAAACGTAATATTACGTTTTTGGCACTCAACGCATGGGAAGGAAAAACTTAATATTACGTTTTTGGCACTCAATGAGTTAAGGGCGCATGCATGGCCACAGGCCTGCAGGAATGAATGCTATGCACACCGATCTACAGACACCCTGTGCACAGATGGAAACATTCAAAGCCTTGCTAATATTTGTCCGTTTCCCGGTTTTGTTCGTGCATTGGTCAACTAAGAATTTAGTAGCCTATATAGTACATCTACATGCAATATCTTTACAACAACGCCTAATTACGACCTATTAATTTGGACAACTTTATACAGCCCTATAAAGGCTAAAGTTACCTTTAGTTTTGTTCCAATTTACCGTTGTGTATGGCTTTAAACATTGTGTGCGCTTTAACATCAGCCTATAAGCATTATTCCAGCTGCGCTAAGGTTTTGACAAGCACCACAATTTTGCCTACCTTATTGTCGCCCATCTGAAATAACTCCAAGCTTTGCTATGTTCCCTCCATCCTTTCGTTGTTTTCAAAAAATTGTTTTATATCCATGATGGCCTTGAAGTCTTGAGTTTGTAAATTAGCTTAAATCAGCTTATTATGTGCTGTTAACCAGCAGCCATAGATAGTAAAAGAAAGCAGCAAGTGGCTTTGGCTACAATTTCTGTAGTTGCTGCGTCCATTCACTGTTATTCTCTCTCCTGCTCAAACAAAAGTTTTGCGTGCATTAAGTTGATAACGTGTTTACCAACTCTAGTTTACATAAAATATTGTAAATAGCCTACTGTCATGCAATTAATGGGATACTGTGCAGAGTTGGAAATTTAGGTTAACTTGGAAACTGTTTCTCGTTGTTGAGTTGCCTGATGGTAAGGTACAGCCGTAGCTTACACCTGCAGGAGCGCTTGCTTGGGCGCCTGTGTTGCGCAATGCACTTTGCTTCTCTCATCTATACGACGCAGTTCCCATTTCTCCAAACCATACATAATTACAAGGACAAATATTGCTACACGAGGGAAATCAGTGTGGTGTCCGATGTGAAAAAATAGGTATAAATCTAGCGTACACATTTCCACGAATCACAGATGTGTTGATGACATAAATTAGGAAATATTAGAGGACTTAATGAGACGTGATGTTGCAGCAGCACGGGAGAGGAGAGCTTATCTGACAGAAGATCTGCATTGTCTATAGTGAGGTAATGTTAGATTACATTGCAAAAATATCACCATGCATTCATAACCTCGTGATTCAGTGAGAGTGATCCCAAAACATCGGAAAGTGACATTTCTGTATTACATTTTGTCAAGAGGAAAAATCAATAGCAAACTGTTCCCAATTGACTATAGCGATTTGAACCGTTCCTGGCTGCGCCTGGCAAATCTGCCATCATAATAGCAATCCGCTATGGAACAAGCGTGCCTGTTGTTAAAGGGAATGTGAGATGACGCTCTGATTGGTTTATTGCACGTTACGCCCAAACCACACCCATGAGTAATGTAGCTACTAAAGATCACCCCATTTTAGATTCGCGTCGGGCGCAACAGTCATTATCCCGCCGGTAAAGTAGCAACAGCGCCCAAGATCCGCCCACAAAGCGACTTGCGCAAAGTCAATTGCGCTGTAGTGCAAGATAGAGCCCTAAAGCTGCAGTTGGCAAGTCTGACAGATTGAGGGGATTTTTAATGTTTACAACTCTCATGCCCCTCCCCCACTACCACCGAGCACCCTCTCATCGAGTTTGTGCTCGTCAATGCGCACCAGACTGTAACTGACAGTCATATCTCACACAGCCCTGCTCTGATTGGACCAGAAGAACCAGGAGCTGTGGATTTTTGAAAACAAATAAGGTGGAGGTAGAAGTGCGTTTTCTTTTTTTCTAAAACTAGCTGATTTATATTGTTTTGTCGGACAATAGTGTCGGTTTCAGTGAATATGATCAAAAACATCTTGCCAACTGCAGCTTTAATTTGAAGCATAGTCTCGCTCTAGATTCCGGGAGATTTTATCTACAAAATTCTACTTTTTAATTGAGTCGTGATGTAGAGACCTCTCCTTGGCCTCTCCTATGAACTCCTCATAATGTAACTTGCATAATATTTCTTGGACCGCTGAGTGTGATGAAAGGAGGTTCTCATGTCAAGTGCTGTGGTCTGGAAACCATGCTTTAATGACCAACACCTCCTCACTGTGTCCTTCGTTACAAAAGGATGTAGTGGGCTCAATTAATGTTCTGAAGGGGCAGAATGAGTCGGTTCCAGTCGGTAAGTGGATGTGTGGTCCCTGAAACATGGGGAAGCAGAACATCTGCATAGTGTTGCCTGCATAGTGTGGCCTGAGCTTTCAAGCTGTTGAAACACACTGTCCTAAGCCTGTGGCAAATTGTTTCATTATAGTTATAGCCGCAGGAGTAGCTTTCCATTCATGCAATAGAGCATGTGACAATGTGACAATGGAGAACCATCACCACACATTATCGTCTGTACCTCATTAGTGGCAATTAGCGTGATGATTGTGGAAAAGCCATGACTAATGTCAACATGTCAAAAAAAAGTGTTGTCAAATATGAAAACACATCACATGGTGAAGTCAAAAATCCTTGATTACTGCTCCGTTTCAACCCTCTGTGGTGAAATTTCACCAACTTAAAATTTTGATACCATCCTAGCATAGTATCAGAATGTTAAATTGGTGAAATTTCACCATGTTATGGGTTTTAGCAGATCCCATCACAAATAAGACTTGTTATAACCTTCCTGAAGCATGCTGTCAAAAAAAAACTTCAAAATATAAATGTATATTCCAGAAACTGATTAACAATATCACAAATTAAAGGTATAATATAACTAGAAAAATACATCTGAATACATTTAGCTTTTCTCAACTACATTCTTCCTTACTTGACTATGAATAGCTAAAATGCTGCCAGTATTGCCTGAAGTTTGCATGACAAATGACAAATCAGTGTTCTGTTTGGCTTTCTTTTCTTTTGGCCTTGTAGCCTACATAACGAGAAACACAAGTGACAGATCCAATCGACAACCTCCCAAGAGGTGGATGGGAGTGCTGACAATTTACAACGATCAATCCAATAGAAGCCCTTTTGGCAATGCTTTCATCAGCCCAATGAATTACAGCAGAGGACACAAGAAGACCTAGGGAGATATTGAACCATAACTGTGTGGTATTTGCGTCGACAAACAGTGGGGGTGGTCCACAGAGAGGTGTTAATATTTTGGCCTGAGCAGGACTGGGCATGCCTGCCTCCCCAGAGGCTACAGAGTTGCTGACTGACATAGCTAGGGACAAACAATGAAGGACATTGGGCCACATCCAATACAATTCCATACAAGAGTAAAACAGACTCTGAATAAAGCATAGGAGAGGATAAACAGAAGTCGAAAAAAGGATGGACCGTGTCTTTAAAAATGCATGCAGCTCTTAAGGAACCTCTTTGAGGTCTTTGTAATATTGATGTTTTGAGGAGTGATGGCAAGTGGCTGTATACAATGGCTTACCCTAAAGATTACGTATTTGAGGCAGAACTCTCAACAGCTTAATGATGTAATCATTCCAAAGAGAATTTTTCCGTTTACAAAAAGATAACTATGAGAAGAGCTCTGTCAATTACTTGTTGGACATCCCTCACCTGAATGCAAAGGGGATGATGTCCTCTGCTAAAAGAAACAGTAATCAGTTTAAATAAGCTAGATTGTTTAAATCTGTCTAAAACCTGCACAAGTGTCAGAGGTTATCTAATATCTGGCATTTCCCAATGTGAGGGGCATCCCCAGTGACCTCTCAAAGAGATTACATAACTGAATGAAGACACAACGGCTACAAAATGGTTTGTTAAAAAAAAATCTGCTTTAAGAAGGGGTGTTTAAATGAATATAGCTCCTTGGTCTGTGAAAGTGATGTCAGAGCACTTTCTCAGCAGCAGATGGGGGCTGGATGCTAATTTTATAAACCTCATGAGTTTCACACCTCATAAATGAAGACGTTCCAAATTTATACCGCACTGCCATTTTAGGAACTGGAACGAGAGAAATAGTTAGGTGGCTGCAAAAGCCTCAGGGAATGTGTAATGTACCTCACGCCAAACCGATGTGAAGCACACGACCACTGAGCGTGACGGCACACAGATAGTGGAGTGAAGCTCAGCTGCCTCTGCCCAGCCACGAGTCCACTGGGGATGACAGCAACAGTTCACGGAGGGTTACACGCCCCAACCCCCCCCCCCCCCCCCCCACCCACACGCACACACACACACACACACACACGACAAGCCGCTGACCTGGGTAACCCCACCATGTTCCACCCTGCTGGGTCCAACCAGAATTACAGACCATTCTGAGCACAATTATTTTCAACAACCTTAAATCCTTCTTCTGCTGGATGTGTTGACAGACAAACAGCAATGATGGGCGGCCAGTGGGTGGTCACAACAGAAAAATGGGAACAGTGATTTTCCCACAACACATTCTTAATGATTTATCCAATGTGTGCACACACACGCACACACACAGAGAGTGAGAGTGAGACAATGATAACAAGAAAGAGACAGAGTCAATTTGGGAACTGTGGTGAATTAAACAACAAATAAACTAGATGTACCGCATAGCGGTACAAAATATGACCACCGCTCAGTCCTGTACATCCGTTCCGCGAAAATAAATCACACTTCAATTTGTCTCCATATTTTACTCCATCCCCCACTCTTGAAACTTTTGTGTATGCTTGTTTGGCATGCCTGAGTGTGTGTGTGCGGCTGCACAGAAAGTACCCTACTGGTGCTGAAAAGGTGAATAGATTGTAGAATAGCCAAAGAAGATGTAGAATTGTTATGAAACCTTTAAAATCTCTAAACAATCACAAGTAGGGCAGTTCATCACAGTTCATCCATTGCAACTGGATTGATGAAAGGTCACTTACACCTGTAGGCTACATTGTATTTGGGAAAAGCAAAAGGTATCAGCATAATGTTATTTATTTATTTATTTATTTTTTATGTATTTTTAAACAAAAACATCTCTGTCAGTTCCATGCCGTTTTCAACAGCTATCAAAAACAAAGGTCATTTTTGGATGGATGGATTTTTTGTGAATGTTTCTTCTTCTACATAAGATTTTAGTCATCTTTAGTTCATGTAATACTTTATTGTCAATGCACAAATTAAGTAACAGTAGTCTGAAACATTATTGTTAATGCACAAATTAAGTAACAGTAGCCTAGTCTGAAACGAAATGCTGTTTTACATCTAACCAGTGGTGCAAATAACTGACATGTCCAAATGGGCCTTGATGAAATGCGTCGCTAGACTGTTCATACACATTTTAACGGGCCAAAGTTGAAGAGCTTTTGTCCGTTATTGTTCGTGCAAATATAGGCTGATTCATGTTCCCTTGCATTGTTTAACTGAGGTCCATGGCTAGTCTGGCTTTCATCAGACCAAGCTCAATCTTTTAAGAAATCAAAAAATAAATAGCGGGCAGATCAGGCTGGGTTCACCCAGCCTAGTCCATAGGCACCCGATATTGTTTAATTTTCCGATTGAGATATACACGCTCTGGCTATTCTAAATGCAAAAATGCATCAGGGAGTTATGACAAAACGGTGACTAACAAACTAGATCCTAATAGAAAGCTGTTAGCTTCCCTAAGCTACAGGTAGGATTATAAGGTAGGCCTATTGACAACATACACTGTCAATAGGCTATGCTGGCGACACAAATAAAATCTCCTTTGGAAACCAATGGCTTACGCCTTACAGTATCAAGCGGACTTAAACTATCATATCGTGGCGAAAAGTTGTAATAACATTCACGTAGCTCCATGAGTCAAGGAAAGCGCGAATGAAGTAGCCACTTCTAAATGGGACCCACTACACAGTAGCTTAAGGTGTTTTGCTAAAGCAGCCATAATGAAATGAAGGTGTCATTGTTTGGATACTTCACACACACGTGCTTTTTAATTTCACAGACTACAACTACCAAGCTGTAATCAAAGCACATCGATTCCCCTCTCACACCCTGCAAGCACTTAAAACAAAATAAACAGGCGTCTCAGTCTCACGCATGTATAGGCAAAACTGTATCAGACCGGTGTAACGTTGGTAAATCTTCCATTGCACAGAATGATTTTGTAGCACGTGCAATAAATGACAGTCGAAAGATACAAACAGTGCTGCTATACATTTGCTTGGTATAACCGCATTTATCGTTTTCTACAAATGCAATAAATCAAATGCCTCCATCACTCAACCAACGCTAACGGTAACATTACCTAGGTCCTTATTGATATTACAAGATTAACGTACCTGCAGTAAAAACCAAGCATGTCCGATAAACATCCTCAGATTTATTTCGGCTTCAAGAAGAAATGGGAATTACACTTCATGTGAACATCGTCCTATCCTTATTAGATGTTCGCTGCGGTAAATTACAGTCCTTGTATGAAGCGTCCATTGTTTTTTCCAACCCACTTTTAACTTCCAACAAAATTACGTCTCACTGCAACGATGCGCCATCTAGTGGACAAACGACTACTTCTCGCCAATACTGAAAATGCAGCCATGGTGATGATGATGAATACTTATTTTTGCTTTCTTTTAATCCTACTGATTTTCATTTTTTACCGGGGGGGGGGGCAAATCACAAATGAGTGATTATGAGCCAGGTTGATGTGGGCCCTTGAGACCAACATACCATAAAAGATTCACAGAGAACTGTGTCTGCCCTACCCTCCTTTCGGGGGGTCCAGTTCAGCGGGGGGGCTGCAGATGAAAACGAAAAATGACGGTTCCATGCTATCCATGTGGGGGTACATGCCCACCAAGTTTTGTGTACCCCGGTCTTTCAGTGTCCCGGGAATCCTTGTTGGTGTTTGTCACTAAATGTACACATAAATTATTTTATTGTAAGGCCCCCCATGAACGAAAGTACACAAAACTTGGCATGCATTCAGAGGGTGTCATAATGATCCTACACTTTTAATTTCGTGCAGTTTTGACCTTGTCAGCCAGAGATATTGAGATGAAAACACCTAATTTTTTGCTTTTTAATTTTTAACTAGGTGGCGCTATACATGAAATAAGTGGTAATGGGATGGGTTGACATGCCCCCTTAAGACCAACATACAAAAAAAAGGTGGACCTCCTAGGCCCTACGGTTCTCGAGATATTCACAGAAAACTGTCTCCGGCCACCTACAGGCCAGTTGGTGTATAGTAACATAAATTAATTTATTGTGTGGCCCCCCATGAACGGAATTCCACAAAACTTGGCGTGTATACAGATGGTGTCATAATGATCCTACACTTCCAATTTCGTGCAGTTTTGACTATGTTAGGTCACAGATACCTTCAATTACACCACCTCATTTTTACTTTTTTGTGTTTAACTAGGTGGCGCTATACATGAAATGAGTGGTTATGGAATGGGTTGACATGGCCCCTTGAGATCAACATACAAAAAAAAAATGGTCATCCTAGGCCCTACGGTTCTCAAGATATTCACAGAAAACTGTGTCTGCCCTACCCTCCTTTCGGGGGGTCCAATTCAGCGGGGGGGCTACAGATCAAAACGAAAAACGATGGTTCCATGCTATCCATGTGGGGTTACATGTCCACCAAGTTTCGTGTACCCCGGTCTTTCAGTGTCCCGGGAATCATTGACGGAAATTTGGGCATGCGAAAAAGAAAAAAAAAAAAAAAAAGAAAAAGAAAAAAAAGAAAAAGAAAAAAAAAAAAAAAAGAAAAAAAAAAAAAATCTGACTAAACCTATATGACCGCCGCTTCGCTGCGCGGCGGTCATAATAACTTAGTATAAACAACGTTTTGAAAAGAAAAACAGTCTAGGTCAAAATTCAGTATCATTACATGGTGTATTAATGAACACACACACTAAAACACACACACTAAAAGACTATAAAGAGAAAAACGAACGTCGAAAGCTGTACATAGAGGTTAGCTGTCAGTCTCTTCCCATGCATAACAGATTACAAGTGTGCTGTCCTGTCTGGTCCTTTGAGACCCTGCTCTCCCACTGAAGGCTGAAGATTAGGATTGAGTAATTGAGGACGGCTGAGTGATTAATGCCTTCTAGGACGGAGGTGGGGCTATGACCACTCGATAAGGGCATCCGCAAGTGCTTCACAACCATGAATACTGAGCCTGGACAGACTCACAATCACAGACTACTCACAACCAAGTGAGATATATTTGGTACTTTAACAAGTGAATCAACTTGCAGGTCTGAGAAGCTGTTTGAATTATTTAAGGTCTAGAACAAACTGCATTAATCAAAATGACACCAAACCTTTGGAAATGTAGACCTGGCAGGTAACTCTTCGCTTCCAAAAAACTCTTTCACTATCATTACACTATGTGTTTGTGAGACTGATATATTGTCATATATGCAGATACATGAATTGATTCATCATGCATTCAGCCATTGGAGAGTAAAAATGTTCTATTTGACACACAAACATTTCTCCAACACCCAACCAACGGCGGGATCAGAAGAAGAATAAGACATATATCCTGAGAGAACACTTACTGAAGATCTAAATTGAATAATGTGGATTTAGAAAACTGATGCCTTATATAAAGATGATGAATCAAATAGCAATGAATGAATTATTCACACGCTTCAGTTATAAATATCCTCAGCCCTCCCACTAGCACCCACCTCAACCACTTCCCGAATATCATTATGGGAATAATACACACAGTCAAACAGAAATGGATAATCTCCCAAAGCCTGATTTAGAAAAACACTTCCATATGACTGATGGCCTTAAACACAAGCCTGCTGGAAACAAGACATGGCTATTATGAGTGATGCCACCTATTGACTATGAAATGTTTAAATATCCTGGAGCGTGTTATCGACCCATTAGTTACTTAGTACAAAAGCCTATGCGAAGATATGAATTTATGTCCCTCTCCATGTTTAAGTACTGACTGTCTACTACTGTTTTACTACTGTCCACAGCCTAATGTTTTACTACTGTTTTACTGCTACACTGTTTTTCATGCTATATTAGCACACATGACCAATGGCCTCTGCTACAATACTGAATGGCTGTAACCCTATTACAGCAACCTATTATTGCACTGATATAGTCTTTATATGGCCTTGTCTACATTATACATTACTCTCGTATGCTGGTCTCTAGACCTTAAACACTGTTGGACTACTGTTGGACTACTTTTTGCACCTTCACCATGACACTCACTCTCTTAGAGCACCTTACCATGCACACAGAATTACAGGCCCAGTCCTGGCCCTGTCACTGCAAGCGTCTCATGCTTGATCATCCTTAAGCACACTGTGGATTTTTTTAATTTAATTTATATAGTATATTTAGTATTTCGTTTTTTAGTTTTCTTATCTTCTACAGTGGAGTTTTGTTATATGTATATACTTATATTTACTCTTTCTGCTGTAAGTGCATGTTGTGTGTGATGTCTGTATGCTACTGAGACCTTGAATTTCCCCTTGGGGATCAATAAAGTATCTATCTATCTATCTATCTATCTAATTTACAACACATCGAGATATCTGACAGTGCTACTCTTGCATTTGTTTGTGGTTCGCATCATGCATCATCACAATATACAATATTGTATGTAATAGTGCCTCTATTCTAAAATAGCAGCTAGGTGAAGGAGTTTATACTTTGCTAATGCAAACCCAAAGACCTCGACTCAAACACCTCTGTGATTGTGTGATTTTGGAATTATCTTGTCTGGAAATCATTTTCCAACAGACTATATCAAACTGTTTGTTAACCAAAGATCATGTGTCTGTGTGTTATTGATCAGCAAGATGCTGAGGATGCACTGAGATCGGGAATGACAGGACCCAGACAGAGGCATTGAGAATGTACTTCAAGCACAAGCCTAGTTCAAAATGCTGACAAGTTTTCATTGATAATACTACTCTTAACAGGCTAAAAGTTATTGATATATTTTTTCATCCTATTAAAAACTTGAAAGCAGTTCCTGTTCCTGTTCATTTAGGTGGTTGCTATAGTATCTTAACACTGTTTCACATAGTGTGTGGGGCAAAGTCCCAGTCACGTTTGGAAACTGTTACATTGCTGGGTAACAACAGCATGGTAAAAAACCATGTCTAAAGCGCCATTTCACCCTCCGTCTCAGGAAATTCAAGGCATGTAGTTCAATTCACACACTACACATAAGCAACAACATAACAATTAAGTCACACATAGTTTTGCCTGAAACAATCGCCCATAATGCAATGCGAGTGTGAGTGTGAAAGTTTAATTTTAGAATTTGTGTTAAATGTTCCCCTTGCTCATGTTAATATCAGATGATGATTAGGATATGTGTTATTCCCTGTAGTTCCTCTCAAGTATTATCTTTCGTCTTTGCCTGTCGTTATCCACTGTGTTGTGTCTCTGTAAAAGGTCCCTGTCTGCTTGCCATTCTGTACCAGTCTGACTGAATGTGATACAGTAATACATGACGAGAAAGCCACAGAAAACCCTGACTCTTGTGCCATTACTACAATAACTATTACAATGACTTTTGTCATCCCCGACCTTTCTGAGGAATTTCAAGGATTCAAACTCTACACCAGTCTGCCAGGATGTGAAACATTCAAATAATGGGGAGTTGTTTCAATCTATATGGTCTAGGCTATACATATCTAAAATCTAAAATCAAGTAACCCACTGACTACTCCTTGTCTTCAAAGACATGTCCATCACCATATTCTGCTATTTATAGTGGATGGAATCCACTATCTTGAAATCTCCTGGCTTCTTCTTATTATAACCTTTTCTTTTTACTTTTTCAAGAATGAATGCGACTCTAACCACTTAACGTACAGACATGTTGAAATAACCGTTCTGAAAATCTGGAGTGAGGCAGAGTTATTATTTCTTATTTTTAAAAAAGTTTATACTTTTTGAGAAATAGGGGATTAAAAATGTTAAAAAGCTATTCCCCCATAGACTTGAATGGCTGTGATGTTATAATGGCCTAAAGCCAGCTGTGCTCGTTAAGCTCCCAGAGTAGTTCCCGGGCTAATCAGAACACTGGCACAGGTGTCACCTGTGAATCCGCTTCTAATGCAAACAATCTGCCGCTCCCTAAAATTACACATCCCATAATTAACTTGTGCGCAAGCGCAGTAGCGTTCTCCTTGCGTCATTGATTCCTACAGGCCACCTCCATGGCCACTTCACGGCATCATTGCTTTCAACCATCCTCTTGAAGAAAGTTTACGTTCTTGTTGTCTGGTTCGTCCAACGAACCACAACGAAACAGACGTTTTCCTACCACACCCAATGTAAGTAACAATTAATTTGTGTTTTTTATTTGAATGGAGTGTGTGAAGTCTGTTTAAAACGACTCGGCTAATCAAGTAAGCAAGCAAGCTGGCATTAGCTTCAAACTTGTAGCTTAGCAACATACTCGTAGATGCTACGTCTAGAGAGGACATTAAGTTTAACTCTAGCTAGTTTGATAATTTTGGTATTACGCCGAGTAAGTTCATATGGTAACGCCTCCAATTACCACCACTTTCGTTCGAAAATTCTAAAACAATGATGTTTTTTCATACTTAAAAATAACATTTGATAAATGAACCTTACATTTTTCAGTAGCCATAGGTGTGTAGATTTGAACCAAATCTGGCTTGGTTCTTACAGGGGCTTTTACTGCCTGAAATATCCGATTTTGTTTACCACGCTCGGAGGTTAGTGCTGGCCTAATGGGTCTCCCATTTACGCCATTTCAATGGCACATGAACGGTTAGACCGAGAATTCTCGTCATGAAATTAAAATTCCACTGGAGCTCCAAGCGGATTTGTACACGCAGCCTTACAACACTGTTAACAGCTCTTCGAGTCACGGTAAAATGTAATTTTTGGTACATAGCTAATTTAGATACACCTATGGTGTGGGTACTTGCGTTTCTTTAGAATCCGCCGTCTTGGTTTGTATAGAAATGGATATTAAATGACACATACGCAAGACGGCGGAAATACGGGACCGGCAAGTAATAGGGGGAGTTCCGATAACTTAATTAAGCGATAACCGAGGATTCAGTAGGTAAGTTATATTACGTTAGCTAGACCTCGGGAATGTGTCTAGGTTTGAGGTTGTGTGCAGTTGAGGCGGTAGCTAAGCACTTCCTAGCGATAGAAGCTGGCCTGACGAGGGAAATGGCCTTCTATAGCAAACAATCACTGGCTGAAACTTAGCCTCCGTTTTGAACTACGTTTGTATGAGTGGTAGGTTGTGGCGTAAAATGACTTGATTGTAGGTTTAGCTGTTAGTTTGTTGTTCAGTTGAACATATTTATCTAACAGGTGTCTCTCCCCCCCCCCCCCCCCTTTTATTTCTGTTAGGTGCCGCTTTACTCTGCTACTGGAGGATCAGGCTGACTGCAACTGCTATGGATGCTATGGATGGCAGGAAAACACAGTACACATGAATTTCTAGATGAAGAGTGAATAAATGCTTAACTGATAACAAGTTGTAAATGGTTATTTATGCAAGCTTGTGTAGCCTAAACAAGACATACCTAGGCCTAGCCAAATTTATCTTGGCTGTAGATAAAGCAGGATATGAATTTCCCAATATTTTGCCTGATTAGGCTAATAGTGGTTTACTGAGGTTTAATATCAATTGAAATACCATTGAAATCACGTTGATCTTTAGTTTGGTTGTAATTTCAACATTGTTTCAATATTCATTTTAGTGGAAATACCATTGAAATCCAGTTGATCTGTAGTTAGAATTTCAACGTTGCTTCAATATTAATGAAGGGTGCAAAAGTGATAAATAATAATAATAAATGTTGCAGTGCGACGTTGATTCAATGATTTTTACGTTGACAAAGTAATGTTGATTTTAACATGGATTCAATGACTAACTGTTATCTGGGTGCAGAATGAGCAGTCATTAACACTAACTGAAAGCCCCGTTTTGCAGGTAGTCTTGCATTGCATACTTGCAGGCTTTCTCTGAACTACCGTATTTTCCGGACTATGAGTCACACTTTTTTTCATAGTTTGGCTGGTCCTGCGACTCTTGTGTTTTTTTCCTCTTCATGACACATTTTTTGACTGGTGCGACTTATACTCCGGTGCGACTTATAGTCCGGAAAATACGGTACATTTTCCAAAGGCCAGCTTTCGTGCTTGTGTCACAACTTCAGAATGGCTTGACGCACATGCTTCAAATTTGGTGTGAACATTTGTATGGACTCAATGATGAAGTCAAATGTCAAGGTCAAACCCACCTTGAGTGTGATCTCAAGAATGCCTGACACACAAGGTTTTTTGGTACAAGGGTTTGTATGAACTCAAAGATTAAGTGATTCAATGTTTTTTTTTTTCCAGGAATCTCTCCACCAACATTAAACCAGCAGCTTTCCATCCACTATTGTAATTCCTCTGGCATTAAATTTCTAGTTTAAATTCAGATAGTGATACATTTAATAGGAATGATAGGTGATTTTATGTATCAAAACTAGCATGCACTGAGACAAAAATCTCTCCAGAACTCTCCTGGCTCCTGCAACGGAGAAAATCCAAGCTAAATTTAGTAGATTTCACAAAAGAGTGGATCCACCGCACTTCTGCAGCATTACATCTGGTGCATCAGACGAAGAGCGGACCGTGTAGATTTTTACTTCTACTAAATTCAGTAGACTTTCAAAGTTCGGAATATATCTGCTTGTCAACCAATTAACTGGCATGTGCACTACATTTTGCTGCGGTACAATCAGATCACTGTGATGGCTGTCTGGAAGAGGTTACCTGTAATGCTATTTACTTATACTCACATATATATATTGTAACGTCGCTGTCTTCCGGACTGAGTGCTAGCCTCCCAGAATGCAATGTGTGTGAATGCTGGTTTGTGTAATGTCGGTTTTAGTGAGTGTAATTGCATTTATCGTGTCATGTATGTGTTAGCTTGTGTAGTCTTTCTTTAGGTTGTACCCCATGTGTTTTACCCGGTGTATTGTATGTGACTACCCTGTTCGTGTATCGTGCTTGTTTTATTGACTTCCCTTGTGTTTCCTATGTAATGGTGTCTTGGTATGTGTGTGTTTCCCGCTTCCGCTATTAAACCTTTGATTGGACAACTGTGTGTGTCGCATCAATCGTTACATTGGTGTCAGAAGTGACTTTCAAACATGGCCTCCGCCCAGCGAGAGAAGCTGGGAGCGGGAGACCTCACCACTGGGTGGAGGCCCACGCAAGAGGATCCGAAGAGAGCCCTTGTAAGGGCTACTAAAAAGCTTTTTGAGGCCTTCTGTCGTTACTGCCGCCGGAGGAGAGGAGCTGTCGTCTGGACCTGCCTGCTGCCATGGGAGGAGATCTTGCCGGAAAAGGGGCCAGAAGAAGCGGTCACGGATGACGCTGGCCTGGGCGCTGACTCTGCCGCGAGAAGACCAGGAGCCCCTGCCCCCGCCGGGCGGCTTGAGGCTGGAGTTGGCGGTGGCCCTGACCGCGACGCGTGAGCAGAGCCGAGTGAGAGCGGCGAGGAAGAGGTTCCTGGACGACGGACGGTTGGCGGAACCGCTGGGGGCAGCGAACTCATGACGGTTGGGCAGCTTCAGTGGAAAATCTGAACTTTAACATTTGGGTGCATGTAAGAGGCACCGTGCTATGTGGGCGCCCATTCTAGTTGGCCTGTTGGCCACGCCAGAGAAAAAAAAAAAAAAGGTCCGCTGTGTTGGGTTGAAGCGACGAGTCAGAAGAGGGGGGTCAAGCCTTCGTTGCGACCATGACGGAGTGGAGCGGGCTGGGAGCAGCGGAGGACAGCTCTGCGAGGAGGCAGCGCGAGGAGGGACGCTGAAACCGGTAGCTGACAGCCTGAGAGCTCAGCGTGTGTGACTGTGGAGTGGAGCGACGGAGGTGCAGCGACAGTTGACCCGTGAGTTCCGGTGCTTGGTGCCACAGTCTACGGTAGTGAAGGCCACCTAGGGCCCCGCCTAGAGAGGAGGAGTGCCGCGGTGACAGCCGCGAAAAGTGCAGCCTGAGAGCGGCTGCTGAGAGGGAGCTGGGGACGAGCAGCGACAACCACGTGGTTGCTAGCACGCCCGCACTGGACGGCTAGCAACTGTGGTTCGCCGGTGAGTGAGCTCCTGCAGTGTGTGCACCCCACGTGTTGTTGGCGGTACCACAGACTGATGGACTGAGTGAGTGAATATTCCCTGAAATGAGGGAACTGAGGCTGCCTTGTATCTAAAGAGTAATTTAGTTTGTTGATCTCTATAAATGGACAATTGACAGACTCATCAAAGCATGTCAAATGGAGTAAAGTTTCTAGCAAAAACGTCTAGCAAATGAGCAAAATCTAAAGTTTAGTTTCATGTGCTCACGTGAAACTTTCATGTTTTCACGTGAAACTTTCATGTGCACACATGAATGTGCGCACATGAAAGTTTCAGGTGAGCACATGAAAGTTTTGTGGGCGCACGCAAAACCTTTACACATGAAACTTTTGCAGTGTTGGGGAAGTTACTTTTAAAAAGTAGTGTTTGCTCGTTACTCGTTACTTCTCAAAAAAGTAACCCGTTACTTTACTTAGTTACCCTCTATGGAAAGTAACTTTTTATGTTACTTTTATGTTGCTCGTCTTTGGGCAGAACCCAATATCTGTTCCTAAATGTGTAGGCCTACATAAAGTTCTACTATGGAGGACATAATAGGTATTTCTTTTGTGCTCTTTATTATAAAAAATGCCACAAACAGAGCACTTGACAAGAAAACATTGGGCTTATAGGCCTCAACACCACCACTAAAGCCCTATGAAACAATATCAAATAACATAGCCTCGATACATCGTAAGCATATTGAACACAAAATATATGAGGGGTTATTTTATAGCCTTATACTCTTTCATTAAACAGGCGCTCCTCCGAAATTTGGTGCAAAGCTAGTGCAAATCGTATCAATAGGCTGGCAGTTGAGTTAATGGCAGTGGACAAAATCAGGGCACATTGTAGGCTACAACTAACACTTACATTCCTCCCCTTAGTTTCGAGTAATGTGAATACCTCCATCCCTCAGGAGTTAGTGTTGGCTGCGTCTCGCTTGCTATGATTGCTCTTCATTGCCACCAGCTTCTGTCACGTACCGTGTGGAGCTATGATTGCACTTCATGCTACTAGCCTCTGTCATGTAGGCTGCCGTGTGGAGCGTGTGCCTATTGCGCAAGCGCACAGCTGAGAAAGCAGCATCTGTCCCTGGGAAAAGTAACGTTGCGCCGATATGAAAAAGGAACTACGTTACGTTACCAAATTTTCAGTAGTAGCGTGTTACACTACTTTTTACTCGAAAAAGTAGTTACGTTACTGTAACTAACGCGTTACACACAACACTAAGCACATGAAACTTTCATGTGCGCACATGTAAGTTTCACGTTGATTTTGATACTAATAATATTCATGTACATTTTGTATCTATATTCCTAGGTCTAGAGCACTGTTGTCACTGTTATGTCACTGTTTTCTGTCAATGTTGTTTAATGTCATCTATGTGTGTGTGTAAGAAACCCACTCTTTTGACCTGCAACCAAATCTACCCTTGGGTACAATAAAGTTACCTTACCTTACCTTACCTTACGTGAGCACATGAAACTAAACTTTAGATTTTTTTTGCTCATGTCCCCTTAGGGGCTCCGTATGATACACTCTCGACCATGTGTTTAAAAATTACTGCTAACTGAAATATATGTGTTATGACTGAATGTCATATGTCATTTAAATAGTGATAGAGACACATTCAGGGAAGTTTTTTTTTGTCGTCTCGGCTAAGTAGGTTACTGTCCTACAACCAAATGTTAACCGACATAACTGAACATGCCGTTGCTGAATGTAGATGAACTGCATAGCGTTAGACATGTAGAAATACATGCCAAGTCCGAAACTCTGTTGTAGCCTACCCCTGTTTCCAAAAGCCTACTCGTCTTCTAAAAGGTGAGCTACTTGAATTTAGTGGACACCTAACGTCACTCATGTCATGTAATAATATATTATACCGCTGTCTGAATAGCTTATGTGATCTTGTTGCCATTATTTAATAGACAATAACAAGAAGTATTTTGACTAAAAATTATTCACTTACTTGTGGTGTTGTATTTAACTCCGTTGATGTACTCCGGACATGGTCGCTCCACAATTCGACCCGAGTTGCTCCTTGGCCAGCAAGTTCCGATCTCATCTGTTGTGGCATTACAATAAATACCTATAATACACAAAAAGAAATGAAACACCAGTAGAAGTAATGTCCTCATGTGGATATGCTGGTGATAGAGGCTAACCCGGCACCGTACCGTCAAAATTCATTAATGAGAAAGATGCATTCTCGTAAAAGGTGTCCTGAAAAGCATCCATGAGACTACAGTTGGGATCACCAAACTCCCCAATGAAGATTTGAAAAATCGTCGCATCCATGTTTCGGAAAATTAAGGTGAACAAAGTGCTATCTTAAGTAGTGCTCTGCGGTCTTCTCACTCAGTGAAGCATTTGAATCAGTTTAATCCACGCACTGATGGCAGTCGCTCTCAGCGCGCGCGGGGGTTATCCATTCGTCCAATTGAAAGGCTGACAGCGGAGCACTAGAATGACGGAATGTTTCGTTTCACACACTGGATCCATAGGCTACATAAGAACCAATTTTATGGTTTAGGGAAGAAAGCCGATTCGGTTGTGTAAAGGGCTATGTAGTAGCATAGGCATAGTTTCGCATTTTCACGTTCAAACCATCAGAGCAAGCCAGCCACCTCCAGGGAATATATCAGACGTCTCGAAATTGTTGTTATTTTCCCTTTGTGAAACTGCTGGCCAAAGGATAGGAAACTTACCCATAGCAGTCCACTAAGCCTATAACCAAATCGACTTGAACACAAGCACACCGTTCAGTTTAGTTTCAGTTCAGACAACTATTAGAAAACAATAGGGGAAAAAAACAAGAAAATTCTTACATGTAAAAAACTATTACGATTATAGTTATGGAATGATATCTGTAATTATTCCAATTGAAAAAATATGTAGTCATTGCACTGTGAATTGGCTTGCAACTAGACAGAAATGTCAGTAAACATTGGGCTATGAGAATGTTTTATAATAATTCTGGATGCTTTAACTGCCTACCTAAAACTATTATTAGCATATAGCTAAATGTTAATGCATTCAGCTGAGTTGTGTTTATGGAAGAGCTCTAAAAAGCTTAGCAGAGTGTCTGGATTGTGTCTCAATGAGATCAGTGCTTATTATCAACTGCCAAATCACTGTCTATTCACTGATATTACTGCTTAGTATTGCAAATTCAGCACATTTCAGAAAGCTTCAATATTATATCCCAGCATAGGGCTATATGAAGAACTCTTTTAAGTAAAGTCTCTATAAGTTATGGCAATGCCAGTTACAATGCCAATAACAATTCAGTAGTATACAGTACAGGTACCTGGAATGTCATCATGTGACGTGTTAACATTCAAATGTCAGGTAAGATAAAGAGCACATATATTTTATTATAATTATAGATTTGAACTGCTTCAACTGCTTTGAATGTTGCATTTTATGACATGACACTACACCTGCCCTCTTTTGGCGCATTTGTAGAATAAGCAAAATTATAGGCCTAGCGCAATCCATAGTCATCATTCCACTGTCACTTAAATGCTGTGACTATACTTTCACTTCAATAGGCTGACTATTCAGAGACCACAACTGCAAAATCCAGTCTGGGCCGCTAGGGTCTTGAATTACAGAAAAAAAGAATGTTACATCAGAGTTGCACGGTTTAGAAGATCAAAAGCTTGCAAATATATGACTGATCACAGAGCAGTCCTGAGACCCTACGGCTGTGAACTAGAGTCTGCAAAGCTTTCACAAGATAGGATTTTTCTCAGAGGTACTGGGTCATATGTAAAAGGCAAAAGCAACCGCACGTCTCAGGTTGCACATGTACTTCGGCAGAAGTGGATGCCAATACAAGCGTCAGGCAGATTACCTGATTGGACTGTTCTTTTGAATGAAAGTCATCAAACACAGGTGTCTTAAAACAGGGCAATTTGGGAGCAAGTGCTACATGAAAATTAGAAGGCAGCAAGCCAGTGTTGATAATTAACAATGTCCTCATTGTCCTCTAAAAGCAAACTAGATGACGAACAGAGAATGCCCAATTAATTAGAATGGAAAACAGTACTCTGTATTTTCTCTTTGTAGTTTATTCAGTGTTTTATTCTGTTTAACCACTTCCTTAATTGTCTTTGATGAGCACCAAATTATCTATTCTATTATATCCACATACTCTAAGGTTTAGGACAACATAAACAAAGCCATTCAGTTGCACTGAAATAATAAATTAACAGTATGCACTACAGCAAAGTCCATGTAGAATAGGATATACAGGATGGAAATAATAATACATTGGTGTATAAATAAGATAAATATATAGCCATAATCCATTCTACACATGTTTAAAAATGGGTGACTGATCCATTTGATTCCATAACATAAATCGATCAATTCCTTCAGTAACATGCAAATTAGAGTGTAGGCCCAGAACTAAAAGGCTGAACACATGACCTCACATGACACAAAAACAATGCTAACTTAATGGTATACAATTCATACATTTCAATCTTATTCCAAGGTGCAGATATCAAACACCCATCAAAGCTTTCAGGATGGTCTTAAAATCTAACAACTGAACAGCCTGACTGACTTTCTATAGCCATGGCCTCCATGTCCTCTAAAACACCTAACGTGTCCTGACTCCTGACATCAGTAGGCTCACAGTCACAACACATCATCTTTAGCTCTGTTTTGTTTTGGCATCTTTATTCAAGGTAAGAACATGCACAAGTTATGACACTTTAAAATATGGTAACACTTTACTTAACGGGTGAGTTCAGCAGCTGAACTCACCCGTCAAGTAAAGTGTTACCAAAAATATTAATGAAAAGGGCCCTGAAAGGTACACGGGACACCAAGGACAGGCTGCCTTTAAAGGAGAAGTTCAGTGTGATATTGACCTAAAGTGTGTTGAAACATGATACCGAGTGTGAACTTTTGTCTCATAGCTCATCTCGGCTTGTCCCCTGCACTCAGAAATCTGGCGCTAGTTAGCCAATGCTACCAACAGGTTTTCAAAGGGGGTGCCTTGGGCATCGGCCTAGCCATGCAAATAAATCACAGTTTTACACCATTTACGAGGCTCAAGGTAGCTCCACGCTTCATTGGTAGTCTCCCGAGGGCCCTGACATTTAAAATGAGACATTGAGAACTTTGAAAAAGCACTGGTAGTTTATTTACAAGACGATTTATACAGACAGTACCTTCAGGAAGTTTACCGTCCGCCGCCATCTTTAATTTAGTCACGATAAGTCGAGCGACGAGTACGAATGAACAGGTATGATAAGGGATCAGATTCCAAAGATAATTCTGTGGAAATGCATGGATTCCAGTTGCTGCTACTGGAAGCAACTGGAATCCATGCATTTCCACGGAATTATTTTTGGATACCAACTGCATTTTATTCTTAAAACATGTTTTCGTATGCAGGCAAAGTGTGTGTGTAATCAGATTTGGATTTATTAACAGGATGTAAATCTGAAATTGAAATTTTGAAAACAAAATTCTCATTGAAATTTAAAGCAGCCAAACCAACAGATAAATTAGTAATCTGCTGAATTACGGAAGCTAGGCAGGTATGGCCTTGTTTAGCACTGGATGTGAGACCTGGAGAAAGTTCCTTTTGGAAGAGGTGTTTGGCTATAGGTGGCAATCCTCCCTCTTGACAAACATCAGTCCCAATGCTCCAGTGCAGTGACAGTGACACTGTGTTGTAGGAGATGCCATCCTTCACACGGCAAGTCAAATTGAGGTCCTAACTCACTGTGGTCATAAATGATCCCATGGCACTTATCGCAAAGAGCAAGAGCTCTTGATATCCTGGCTAAGTTCCCAACCTGATTCATTCAATCTGGCACCCTAATCACCCCCCAGTGTAATTGGCTCATTCATTCATTCATTCCCTCACTTTCTACCTCAAGCTGGTGCGGTTAGCATTCTGGTGTATAATGGCTGCCGTGCATCACCCGGGTGGGTGCTACACATTGGTGAAGGTAACTTCATTTTCCCCTTCACTTGTAAAGCCCATTTTCATAAATGGAAGTAAAATGTGATGTTTTTTACTTACACAAGGCTTGTTTCTCTCCCTTTTTTATTCACATGTCTTAAAAACTGTGTTGGTGAGCACTTCATCATGATAATCCATTCAAGCAACACATGTGTCACATGAAAAAATGCCGATTTAAAAGTATGTTGTTTTGCACAGAGGTCCCTTGTGGTCACAATAAAATAGTGGTCACAATAAAATGCCACTCTAGCATGTGCCATTTTATCATGTTGGTGAGCTATTTGACAAATATACATGGTTGCAACAATTATATTTACTTGTCAAGCAAACCAACTATCTGTTCAATGACCACAATCATAGACAGACATTGTCATGAGGACGAGGACATGGAGGGGCCAGACAGGGAGAAGTTGCATCTGGAACGTACTGTATAACACAGTGCCACTGATGTAGTTTTGAGGGAGCGTGCAACAGGCATGCTGAATGCAAGGATATCCCCCAGAGCGGATGCCTGTGAAGTGAATGCAAAGGGGAAGTGTTCTCTCATACCAAATCTCTCTTAACTCTTACCTCTTCTCTCAACATGTGTGAACCATTCGTATGTAAAAAAGAATACTTAGATTGTTTAATTCTGATGGGGAAAACAGGTTTGAGAAGGTGTTCCGTTTATATTTTTGTTCAGTATGTGTTGCTTTGATCAGTGCTTCGGTTAAACCACATAGTCAAGCCATTTCTGGTGTGGAGCTTTTTTTTTGCATTTTCTATAATGCTTCAAATGTTAATTGAAATGTATTGATTCCTTTTGCTCAATTACTTTTGCACAGATGACCGGCAGGCTGGTGTCATTAGGCAACACGTCTGCCTAAGCATTTTAATGAGTTGATAAAGCCATCACGCCATGGCCTTGACCTGTCCTGTTGTGCTGATGCTCCCGTTCGTTAATTACTGCTTAGTAATGTGATGAAGCCGATGTTTTTACACAAAGAATAGGGAACCTGAAAACAACTGGCAGCTTGGGTAAAAGGGCAAAACTGAGGCTGAATGAATGAATGGATACATTAACAAATGAGTGAGTGAATTAGTGAGTGAGGAGGGGGTTAATGAATAAATGAATTAGAGTTGGCTTCCCATTACATGGCTACAACTATCTGTTGTCCAATCAACCAAAGTCTCACAAACCCTTCATGACATGTATAAAAGCTAGAGCTGCAATAGAAGGTAGTCTATCCCTAGTAAATTCCTTACTAAGTATATCATAAACACTGGACATTTTGTTAGGGATTATTTTATTTTATTTAAGAGAATGTTTTTTTCTTACTTAGATCCATTCAGGTCACATCCAGATGACATGCAATCTTGTAAGCTAGGTGGGGCTATGTGGTGTGGTGCTAATTGATGATTAGGTATATTAGTGAAATGGGAAAAATGAAAAATAAACATCTAAAGGATATAGACCGCAACAGTACCGCCCACAGCCGATTCCGTAAGTAAAAATACAATACAATTTCTCCATTGACAACTCACAATGGCAGGTTGGGGAATCAAACCCGGGCAAACCAATTGGCATTTGGTGATGTTAAGCTCCACCCCGCCCATGCAATATGCAAAAGATATCTATGATTGTGGTTACTGAACAGTTGGCTTGCTTGATAATAGGGCTGTAACGATATGCGATTCGAAACCGAAATCGCGACACTCCACGATACTGTGTCGCGGTGTGAAAAGGCAGAACCGTGACACACCCTTTCTAGTGTTTCAAGCAGTGCTTGCAGCTTACGCGGCTGTATACAGTAAGCAACACACTCCCGCTTTACTTACTGGTAGCCTACGTTGTCCAAAGATAAATAAATAATAATTCCATACCTCTCGTTGCTTTCATTGTAGACTATGTGTTCAACTTTACCAAACAGTATAGAAGTGAACCCCCTCGCTCTCTCGCTCGCCCTCTCACTCTCCCTCTCTCTCCTGCTCAATGAACACGCACGGCTCCGCCAACACAATCCAAATAAAATATTCACATTCGAAAGCAAGGATGCATAGAAGACGACTAGCTAAATTACTATTAAATCAGCTTAGCATCTTTAGCATGCTGCACATATTTGTAAAACTCTTGCATTCAAGTTGACTGATCATCTCAATACCAAAACGTTTCCAAAAAGGGCCTGTCCCAAGGAGAACAAGTATTACCTTGAAACTAAACACACATGGGGAAACTGAACAGTCCAATCGGTAGACTATGATAAGCTAGCCAACTATGCTACTTTGTTTACAATATTTCCAGGCTTCAACCAGACAGCTGAATTAAAGAGGTAGAGTTGTGATAAAAAATAGTAGGCCTAGGCTATAGGTTAATCTGCATACAGTGTGCTGTCTAAATATCAGACATTCAGTAAAATATTTTTATATCAGGATATAAAATAATACATATATACAGGGCTCCGAACCGGTTCAAGGAACGAAAACGAAAATCGAAAACGAACGGAATTTTACGGAATTTTACGAGGAGCGGAAACGGAAACGAAAACAAAATGGTCTTCAACTGTTCCGGAACAGAAACGATATTCTGAAATCCACAAAACCGGTTAATAACGGGTTTTTTTTCGTTCTCTATATAACAGCTTAATAATTTGATTTCTGCAGTTTGAAAAAACAAAAAAAAAAAAAAACGAATAAATGGACCTTTGGTCCAAATGGGTATATTTTGTCTTGCTGTTGTAGTGTAACCTATCCGTCTGCCACTTCGGATCTTAGGCCAGCTCGTAGCGTAGGCCAGTGTTTCTGAAAGTGTGGTCCGCAAGCTATCCCAACTGGTCCGCGAGCTGTTGTAAAAAATAATATAGATGCGTTGTTTGCAATATTGAACCAACTTGTATGTAAATCCAAAGTTCTGCAATACTGCCTATGTAAGCTATGCCAATTTAAATCATATGAATCCTCTGACACAATAAGCAAGGTGCAAAGACAATAAGCAAGGTGGGTTCAGTGAGTAGGCCTATTGTGTCTATTAGCTATGTGGTCCGTGAGGTTTTTTCTAATGGATAAGTGGTCCTTGGTCTGTAAAAGTTTGAGAAACACTGGCGTAGGCTACTGAAACTGATTTGGAAATTGTTTGTAGCCTATGCGTAATAGCCTATTTTGCCTGTCCACGCCGTGTCGTTTTAAAGTCGGGATTGGAAATGTTTGCGCAATTATAGCCTATTCTATGTAGTCTAGAAGAGTTAGGCCTTGTCAGCAACAGACAGGTTCGTTTATAAACAGGGTTGGAATTATAGCGCAAGCCTTTGAAGATCTCCATATCGATAAAACTCCAAAAGGCTACAACCAGGTAAGGAGTTTAGCACGTACCCAGAAATATTTTTGATAAGAAATTATTTATAGGCATAGGTTAGGCCTACAGTAAGTCTGTAGGCTATGGGATGGATAGCCCATCTGAATGTTTTTGGATGCCGCCTGTGATTTATTATTTTTGGCCATAGCTACGGTATAGGCTAAATCAAGGGGAAATAATGAGTAGCCTACGTCTATTCTAAGGTAAAGTCCACAAAAATAGACTTGATAGGCCCGCCAAACACTGCCGGAACTTTAAGAACGAACGATATTTTGCGTTCCGAACCGGTTCAGGACCGATATGTTGGTGGCGGAACGCATGCAAGAACGAAAACGTTAAACATAGGCCTATCTGAACCGTTCGGAACGGAACGTTTGAAAAATAATTTCGTTTTCAAGCCCTGCATATATATCATACTATATATTATATTCTAATCCTCTGGTGTAAGGTATCCCCCCCCCCAAAAAAAAAATAAAAATAAAAACTAAATAAATTAATTAAAAAATCGAGGTTCGTATTGAACCGTGGGTCAAAAATCGTGATACAAATCGAATCGTGAGGTTGGTTTATCGTTACAGCCCTACTTGATAAGTAAACATAGTAGTTGAAATCATATATTTTTGTCAACATCCACATCCAAACAACCACATTTTACTATGAATAATTTTTCAATTGATCATTTTCATTTTCACGTCTCCAGGTGCAGAGAAGGCCTAAATAAAACTCTCCATCAATATGGGTCTACAAAGAAAGACCTTATAAAATGTTTAACCTCTGTTAATCACCAAAACATGTTATGCTGTATTAGTCAAGCTATGGGAAATCTGTGTTTTTACCTGTTACATTGTAGCGAGCTGAAAGAGCTTCGCAGTACTGTTGAAGTAACACTGCAAGAGACAGCTCACCGAGACAGTTTCTCTGTGTGTGGAAGGAAGGAAGCATACCGTTATTAGGTGATATTTTCATTGCAAAACAACAAAATTCAAGGACAAAGGAAGCAGTACCATGTATCTGCAAAATCTGCACAGGAATATTAACTTGATACTGGTATATCTAGTACATCTTAATTTTACTTAAATTATAAGTATGACTGAAAAGGAATTATGCCACTAGGGGCAAAATGATAAAAGCAATGACTGTATATGTATACCGTATACAGTAATTGGATGAGGCAACAAACACAGTAAAACTATAGAATAGTAGAAGTGGTGGGGCTAGTTTTTTTTAAAAAAGCTATAGAAACTAGATGTACCGCATAGCGGTACAAAATATGACCGCCGCTCAGTCCTGTACATCCGTTCCGCGAAAATAAATCACACTTCAATTTGTCTCCATATTTTACTCCATCCCCCACTCTTGAAACTGTTGTGTATGCTTGTTTGGCATGCCTGAGTGTGTGTGTGCGGCTGCACAGAAAGTAGCCAATTGGTGCTGAAAAGGTGAATAGATTGTAGAATAGCCAAAGAAGATGTAGCATTGTTATAAAACCTTTAAAATCTCTAAACAATCACAAGTAGGGCAGTTCATCACAGTTCATCCATTGCAACTGGATTGATGAAAGGTCACTTACACCTGTAGGCTACATTGTATTTGGGGAAAGCAAAAGGTATCAGCATAATGTTATTTATTTATTTATTTATTTTTTATGTATTTATAAACAAAAACATCTCTGTCAGTTCCATGCCGTTTTCAACAGCTATCAAAAACAAAGGTCATTTTTGGATGGATGGATTTTTTGTGAATGTTTCTTCTTCTACATAAGATTTTAGTCATCTTTAGTTCATGTAATACTTTATTGTCAATGCACAAATTAAGTAATAGTAGTCTGAAACGTAATTGTTAATGCACAAATTAAGTAGCAGTAGTCTGAAACGAAATGCTGTTTTACATCTAACCAGTGGTGCAAATAACTGACATGTCCAAATGGGCCTTGATGAAATGCATCGCTAGACTGTTCATACACATTTTAACGGGCCAAAGTTGAAGAGCTGTTGTCCGTTATTGTTCGTGCAAATATAGGCTGATTCATGTTCCCTTGCATTGTGTAACTGAGGTCCATGGCTAGTCTGGCTTTCATCAGACCAAGCTCAATCTTTTAAGAAATCAAAAAATAATTAGCGGGGAGATCAGGCTTCACCCAGCCTAGTCCATAGGCACCCGATATTGTTTAATTTTCCGATTGAGATATCCACGCTCTGGCTATTCTAAATGCAAAAATGCATCAGGGAGTTATGACAAAACTGTAACTAACAAACTAGATCCTAATAGAAAGCTGTTAGCTTCCCTAAGCTACAGGTAGGCTTATAAGGTAGGCCTATTTACAACATAAATTGTCAATAGGCTATGCTGGCGACACAAATAAAATCTCCTTTGGAAACCAATGGCTTACGCCTTACAGTATCAAGCGGACTTAAACTGCCATATCGTGGCGAAAAGTTGTAATAAAATTCACGCAGCTCCATGAGTCAAGGAAAGCGCGAATGAAGTAGCCACTTCTAAATGGGACCCACTACACCAGGGGTCTCAAATGAGCTGGGGGCCAATTCTGCCAACGTCATCTGATTGGAGGGCCGGCTATTTCTGAAAATGCAATGTTCTTTTTTTCAAATACCACACAAAACTGCAAACAGAAAGTGCAAGTGTTTTTATCTAGTTTTAGACACCTGTGCTAGCAACCTTAGCTTATAAATAAAATAATGATAAAATAAATATTAATACAAATTATAAAATAAATGAAAAACATAAAAAACAGGTATGTGTGTATGTTTCACACCAAATAAAAATATTTCCTCTCATAACTTTTTTAAACCTGGTAAACTAGGCATCAGGGTTAAGAAAGCAACACCATTGGATTTTTATATCAAAATGTAAAAGGCCATGGCTTGAAAGTGGTCAGAGATAAAGTTATACTGTAAATGTAAAAATCTTTGAGTAAAACAAAAGTTTATGAAGGGGGTAAATGTACCCATCTAATTTGTCACTGGATGGCAAGCACCTCAAATTATGTACCTTTCAGTAAATACTGGATGAACATATTTAAGCAGGTTTACTTTCCTTTTTTCATACTACCCACATAACATTTACAATTAACAGAAGCACAAGCAACAAGCACAATTAACAGAAAAACACCTAAGATGTATACCAACACCTAAGATGTTGTGGTTTAGTAATAGATTACTACAATATAGGCCTACAATAAAGTTTTCTGGTCAAACAGTTCCTATCGCGGGTAATCTGCAGTAGCCTACCCAGAAGTTCGCATCATATTGCGGGTGACTTTGTAGTTCTTTAGAGCCCTATCATAGACGATCGATCATAATCTCCAAAAGGATATTCTCCTTCAGAATTAGAATTAGAATAGGTGAATAACATAGCTTACCTAAGACTTCAACACACGTGAACGTTTTTCAACATTTGGTGTAGGCCTGGCTATTTCTGCTTAATTTCTGCAACACTATGGCCTGCATCGCTTCCGCGTCATTACAAATGCACGTCTTTGTGTTTCTCGCGTGTAATACAAGTATTTCCTGAAAACTTTGCGCAGCGATTTTGGGTTTGAATCAAGCTCTGGATGTCTTGCACATAGTGGCGCAGAGTAGGCCTACAAATGAGATTTGTCACCGTACCTGGATCTATCGTCTATTTTAATCAGTATCGTTGTTTGTCGCAATTAATAGCCTCAAGGGCCGGATTACATTATTATTTAGTCATACGTCGCGGGCCGGAATTGGGCAGGACGCGGGCCGGATTTGGCCCGCGGGCCGGGTGTTAGAGACCTCTGCACTACACAGTAGCTTAAGGTGTGTTGCTAAAGCAGCCATAATGAAATGAAGGTGTCATTGTTAGGATACTTCACACAAACGTGCTTTTTAATTTCACAGACTACAACTACCAAAACTGGAATCAAAACACATCGATTCCCCTCTCACACTGCACGCACTTAAAACAAAATAAACAGGCGTCTCACTCACGCATGTATAGGCAAAACTGTATCAGACCGGTGTAACGTTGGTAAATCTTCCATTGCACAGAATGATTTTGTAGCACGTGCAATAAATGACAGTCGAAAGATACAATTACAGTGCTGCTATCAATTTGCTTGGTATAACCGCATTTATAGTTTTCTACAAATGCAATCAATCAAATTGGCCTCCATCACTCAACCAACGCTAACGGTAACATTACCTAGGTCCTTTGACAATCCCTATATGACCGCTTCACTAGCTTCGCTAGCGGCGGTCATAATAACTGTATTTGCCAGTTATACGTCACTGGCGTTAGAGGAATTGAGAGTGGTGGATGCCATGAAATCAAAGGAAAGAAAACATGACTGAGATCACAGAGAAATGAGTGGACAGTTTGGGTCCTTGCATTGGTAAGGATGAAGCATTATAAAAGATTTTAAAAATAGTAAAGTTTGGGAAAGGTTTAAGACTAACATTTTTCACTTGATTTCCCCATTTTTGATGGGTGTACTGCACATATCGGGTAGACTGAGTACAGTTGAGACACCTTAAATATCTTGCTTGCACAGCAAGCCCAAGTTGTGATTTTTGTAATGCACATGCATATTTGTGCCCTCTTTGATCATGGAAAATTTGAACGACACAAGTATCTCCCATTTAAGGATATCGGCAAGTGTTTTTTTCCCAAAGTAAGAATTTCACTTCACCATGCAGAAGCAGGACAACACACCAAGAGTAGATTTACTGACTTTAGTTACAGAGTGCAGCGCAGGAATCTTACAACAATGACACAGAAGGAACATAACGAAACTAGGGGTTTATATACAGAGGGATTTAACAAGGCTCAGGTGGACAAGGAACAAGGTAAAACAAGACAGGTGGAAACCATAATTAACAGACTAACACGGATCAGGTGAGGGGTGGAGACACGGGCACAGGGAACAGAAACACATGGCAAAACAAACAAACACATGGAACAGGACACAGGAAGTAAACAAGAGATGAAGACATGAACACTAAACGGGGAAAACAAAACACGACAGGACCCTTACATTACTACCCCCCCCCCCCCCCCCCCCCCCACCTCAAAGGGCCGGATTCCAGACAGCCCAAACAAAAAAAGGTCCAAACAGGGTGGGCGGAGGGGGCTAACGGCAGGAGGGTCAGGCGGGCGGCCGGGTGGACGGCCGGACAGGGACAGAGGGTCAGGCGGACGGCCGGTCAGAGACGGAGGATCAGGCGGACGGCCGGTCAGAGACGGAGGATCAGGCAGACGGCCGGTCAGAGACGGAGGATCAGGCAGACGGCCGGTCAGAGACGGAGGATCAGGCAGACGGCCGGTCAGAGACGGAGGATCAGGCAGACGGCCCGGTGGACGGCCGGTCGGCGACGGAGGGTCAGGCGGACGGCTGCTCAGAGACGGCGGGTCAGGCGGACGGCCGGGTGGACGGCCGGACAGGGACAGAGGGTCAGGCGGGCGGCCGGTCAGGGACGGCGGTTCAGGCGGGCGGCCGGTCAGGGACGGCGGTTCAGGCGGGCGGCCGGTCAGGGACGGCGGTTCAGGCGGGCGGCCCGATGGACGACCGGTCAGAGCCCGAGCCTGTGTCGGAGCTGGATCAGGATCAGGGTCAAAAGCCTGAGTCAGAGCTGGAGCAGGAGCGGGAGCCGGAATCGGGGCTGGAGCTGGAATCGGGACTGGAGTCAGAGCGTGAGTTGAACTCTGGACTGGAGGGAGGCGAGGAGCCGGGACAGAGCATGGAAGTGTCACTGGAGGAGCGTACTGTGGGGCTGGCACTGAAGGACACAAAGGGCTGGCCACTGGAGGAGACAAGGCTTGGAAAGGCACCGAAACAGGGACAGAAAACCCAGAGGTAGAAATGGCCTCTGCGGTATCAGGATCAGGATCAGAGAGGTGCTCAGGGAAACCTTCATGGTCTGTTGACCACTCCTCAGTGGACCAGTCGTCGTCGTCGTCTTCGGTGGACCAGACGTCCTCATCGTCCACCCAGAACTGCTCCCAAGGAACATTAGAATTGAAATCAAATTTCAAAAACTGATAAATGCCCGCTGGGTCTATGTTTGGCTGTGTCATTCTGTCACGGACTGTTACGGGCTGCTACTTGAATTGACCCAAAAGCAGGACAACACACCAAGAGTAGCTTTACTGACTTTAGTTACAGCGTGCAGCGCAGGAATCTTACAACAATGACACAGAAGGAACATAACGAAACTAGGGGTTTATATACACAGGGATTTAACAAGGCTCAGGTGGACAAGGAACAAGGTAAAACAAGACAGGTGGAAACCATAATTAACAGACTAACACGGATCAGGTGAGGGGTGGAGACACGGGCACAGGGAACAGAAACACATGGCAAAACAAACAAAGAAACACATGGAACAGGACACAGGAAGTAAACAAGAGATGAAGACATGAACACTAAACGGGGAAAACAAAACACGACAGGACCCTTACAGACAATGAATAGCTCATTACACTTATGTTACTGTTAAACGTAACTGGTATCATTACAAACATTATTCTGTGTCCTAAACACTGGCATATTTTATGGCATTGTGCCATGTAAGGTCGTTGCAAAATCTAGAGAAATGTGTGAGGTGGTCAGTGGGGGACAATTGAGACATTGGATTGTGTTAGGCTACTTGAACATTCCATTTGTAGGCTACTGTTCGCTATCTGTTCCTGTGTCACATTTTGTTAATGATGTATTCCTTTTAACCAACGCTAATTTAAATGAAATAAATGAATTTGAACTACAAACACTTTGCAATTGCTATGTTGTTATTTATTCAACTTTCCAACTAATGGTTAGTTAACTATACATCATTAAAGATTGGTGTCTCAACTGTACCAGGTAGGTGTCTCAACTGTACTCTATAGGGTACAGTTGAGACACAGTCAAGACAAAAAATGCACCTTATGTTTATGAGCTAATTGTGGAAAATATAAACTACTTATGGGTATTATTGATTTATAATATTTTAGTCTACAAGCTAAGGAAATGGCATGTGGAATATTGTGTGGAAAATCACTTCTTTTCAGTATCTATTTTTTGTTTGATTTTGTGTGGGCAAAAAGTGTCTCAACTGTACTCAGTCTACCCTCCATACCATGAACATTTCATATGGAAAAATGTTGGGGAAATTAGTTGCAGTTCAACAAATGTATAAGAAGTTTACAAAGCATTACTGTAGGTGAAAGAAATAGTAAAAAACAATCACAAACTCCAAGGTTTCAAATGAGCAAACTCTTATCTCAAGAATGAGACGAATTTCAGACTGCTCACCTCAATTTTAAAGCAGTTAAATGACACTATGCGCATCCTCAAAATCTTGTCTTTTGCAGCACTCCAATTGCTCTACTGAGGGTTTGAATGGGCGGGGGCCTGGCTTGCATGTCAGTGTATGAGTGCAGTGGACTATTTGTCCTCTCCTCAGGAAAAAAAACTCTGTACTATATATGGTCTCCCTCAGTGGGCTAATTGGTCTACTGGGATTCAGAACTTTGTCCAGTCCATTGACATTATCCCCTGGGTCACTGGACACCCCATGGACCTAGCCTTTCCCACCACGGGTAATTGTGGACGATAGCAACTTACAGCAGTGAACAGCCGGAGCGCAAACTAGCTAAAAGAGGATTAGGCCTCGATCTCATACAACATTTCACTGGGCAAGGGCAACCCCCAGATTATAGAGATGGAGAGAGAGAGAGAAAGAGAGTGATAGAGATAGTGTGTACGTGTGTGTGTATGTGTGTGTGAGAGAGAGAGATAGTGTGTGTGTGAGAGAGAGAGAGAGAGACCAGCTGTAGCACCATTGAAGTTGTCATGAGGATGAGGGCATGGATGGGCCAGACACAGAGGAGTTGCACATGGGGCGGCTGGGCAGAGCCTGTCTGCTGGAGGGCTGGGGGAAGACGTGGGGTGTGAAGGGCTCTTGTGAGTCAGGGAGTGGATAGAGACTCCTGTTGGCTTGCTGTGGGTATCATAGAACCAGTTAACACTTTGTGTATGTGAGCCTTATGGGAGTAAACAATAGCAGCTGCTGAAAAGCATGAACAGTACTGGTATGCTGAAACTATTCATAGAGCTTTGGGGGTTTGGTGTCATCTTAGTGACGTGAGCGATCTTGGTATTGTAAAAAAAAAAAACACAAAAAAAAATATACATTATGAGACCTCAATATGGATGTATACTCATCATCAATTTATTTCACCTATCTAAAATCTATGTCATGATGCAGCCTGTAGAGAAGTTTTCTGAGCAGATCATTCCCACACGTGTCCCTGGGGAATTTCTCCACTTGCTTTTCCATGACGTGCAGGTGCGCTGACTTTTACTGTGTGCATGCTGCCTTTAGCATGGCCAGGCTATGTAAAGAATATACTCTATACTACCATTATGATTCTGTGAGCCATTTAGCATATTCCTGAAGTTAACTGGTGGTTTAATGTGCATACATAATATAATTGCACTGCAAAAACAGATGAGGGAAAACACCAAGAATATACTCCTTTGAAGTTTCAACCTCATCAGCATACACCAGACAAATTGTGTAACCTCAGATAAAATTCCTTCTCTATCTGCATATGAGTAAGGACTCAGAAGTTGTCAAGACAGACACATATAATACAGATATTGACTTTCTGTATGTAGATAAGCACATAGATGTATGATGTATAGTGCAGATATCTACTTACATGGAAAAGAAGAAGGCACATCAGAATGTTTGATATATTCATTGTGGTGTTGTCGCAGGTCAGACTCCAATTAGGCTTTGCTCTCAAAAGGCTCACATTTTCCCAAACAGGGCAGAAAAGTCCTCCCAGCTTGCCTTAAATTGCTCGTGAAATCTGTCAAGTACGCTTTGAAGAATATCCCCGTTTATTAAGAAGATGGCACAAAATGAATAAAAAAATGTCTGTCCGCAGCCTGTCACAGGAAAACGTCAACTCAAAGAAAAACAAAAGCAGCAGCAGCTGTGCTCATTAACTTCAGTCAAACTGCCCAATACATCCACCATCTCAGCAAGAGCAAGCCCAATGTTTCCTTTGGAAATAGGACCGCATGCATTTCTCATATGTCCTAGGCGTTTGAGGAGAAAAAATATTTATATAAACAGTGATGGCAAAATAGTTTTGAACCTCAGTTTAGGACCATTTACTTCAGGATAGCCTCTCGTTTCACAGTCTGGTCAGAGTCGGTCAGCTGGTTTTAAGCCAGTCTGCCAAAGATTGCTCTCTGAGTCCAGCATGTGTTTTTTTCCACTTCTCCATGCAGTGTTTGTGGACTGCTCTCTCCAGACCTTTTTTGTGCACTTTGTCTTTTGGCTTTGCTGTGCACAGATGTCTACTGAGAAAGCTTCACAGCAGCCTGTTGGAGATGATGAGCTATACAGTCACATAATCAGGAGAGAAAATACTAAGGCTAAAAGCTACAATTCCAACATCATAGTGCTTCTTTTGAAATTTTCATATTCTAATTTATTTTTAAATTTTTTGTAATAAGGTCTGGAACACATTAGTTTCTTCATTTTAGCTCTTGGACGTTTGAACAGGAATTGATGAGGAGGACCCAGCGTGCTCCAGGGTATCTCACCCTTAGGATTTCTCCTCCATCACGGTTCATCTCTAATCCCTGCCTGTACCCTTCCCTGTCTGTGGTCATGTTTGTTTGAATTACCTCTTTCATTAATTAAACATTTTCCAATGTAGACCACCATGAAATCCTCAAAAACCTTGAAAAGACCATTCACATTTATCAAATACAGCCTCTTAAATGGTACAGCCAGGAATCATATTTATGGTGTTCCATATCCTATTGTCAGAGTGGACAGTTATGTTTGTGTCCTCTAAAAGAAATAATGAATGTGAACATGCACTTTCATCTGATGTTTTTCTGCTGATGTCTACATTGTAATACAACAGCGGGGCTGATTCAGTAAGCAAGAATCTAGGGCTAAGAACTCTGTAATCTACTCACTTATATTTAAGATGATGCATTTTACAGCCCAGAGACCTATCTGATCGGTACAAACTTTCATTCCGGCCCCTTTTTTATAAAGACTGCTACACGTTAGGAAGCCATTTAGCTTTCGTTATTGGACACCTTTGATGTTGCCAGAAGTATATTGGGATAATAAAAGGACTGTTTAGCAATGCCACACTGAGTATTCCGCTGATCCCTTTGTACTCACTGAAGTCATGGTGTGACTAGTCAATGAATTTGGAGATTAGCAATGTTTTGCATGCAAGAGGCACTCAATACTGTCATGGCTTTCATAAGGATAGCATTTTATGACACAGACAGAGCAAATTGTAAGAGTAACAGTTTTGGGCGTTGGCAGTAGAAACACGTTATTCCAAACAAAACACAATCCCAATGGACAAAAACATGTATAGTGCAGTATGTTCAAATAGTTCTGCACATTGTAAGCATTTGCTCTGTTGTTCTGGACACATGGGACCAAATGTCATGAAAAATGAAAAAGAAGGTGGACTCATTACACCTTCACTTTTTCGACAAATATGAACATACTGACATGAAAAAATAAGAAAAGTTAATGTGACAGATTTGAGATTTGATACATATCTGATGGTGATAGCAAAATCTTGGATTAGTTTTCAATAGTCATTTCTCATGTTGACTAACTTCTACAGTTATGCAGACGATACCCAATTATCTATTATCTATCTATCTATTACATTATGGAGCCAACAAACCCAGATGGCCTTTGCTCACTTATTGCAGATGAACAAGCCTAGGTGTCATCTTAGACACATAGTTAAGCTTCAAGCCCCATGTTAGCAAAGTTACCCAGGCAGCTTATTTCCACCTAAGAAACATTGGCAAAGAGCTGCCTTTTTTAACTCAACAAGATGGAGAGAAACATGCCTTTATCTCTCGTAGGTAAGACTACTGCAATGCACTTTTTGGTCTCCTAAAAAATCAGAACTCTGCAAAACAAATTGTATTAGTATTTTGTGTATGTAATACTTTGGAGTGTTTTTCAACCAAGACATCCTTGTTAAGGTGAACAACATCATAATACCATCATATATTAAGATTCATTAGGAAAATATCAGCCAGTCTTTAGAGAAACCTGGCCTAATTGGCAGCACTGGACCTTCAAACAAGACAATGATCCAAAACAAACACTCAAACTAGACTAGACATGCTGAAAAGGAAACAATATCAACATATTAGAGTGGCCCAGCCAGAGTCCAGACCTGAATTCCATTCAGCTAAAGAGGGAGCTAAAGTGCCAGATTGCTGGTAAGGAGACCTCAAAGATCTGGAGATCAGTGCAAAAAAGAGCAGTCTGAAATCACTGTGGAGACAATTACAAGAGGCATTTTGATTGCTATGATAGCAATTAAAGGCTTTGCCACTGATAATTTCAGGAAAGGGTATGAATAATTTTTGGCATGGCATTAAAAAATATAGAAATTGTTCTTCATTCATATCTCTAGCTAGCGAATGGTCTATATTTTAACATGTGCCTGTGTCATTTTCAATCCAGTCATTTCCTATAAACCTATTGGTAAAATTAAATCAGCATTTGTAAGGAGTATGATTAAGTTTGGGCTTAACTGTAAGTGTGTTCTGCATGGTTGCACTGAAGTAAGGACCCAGGTGCTTTGCCTGGTCGCGCCATTCATTGTTTCAACTGTGACTAACCCTGTAGACAATCTAAAAGGAAACCACTAGATAAATTGGGAGTCTAAGCTAATTATCTGAAATGTGTTGAGCTGCACAGGAAAGGTTCAGCCTCTCTAGGTATTCTGTAAGTAGGATGTTGTTCTCTGACCCATGCTGTTATTCATCTATATAGACCTCTGAAGTTCACCTACAAAAAAGAACCAAAACTGCCATCTTTGCCCATATAAGGAGATATGGGTGTAATTGTGCCTATATTGTTGTCTATAATGTACAGTTTAATGGGATAATGTACATGTTTCTTTATTACTATTGTCTATTGAATGTTTTACCTCTACATGTCTTGAATGTTTTTTTTGTTGAATGTACATTATAGAGAGTTTAACACCTACCAAAGTCAAATTTCTTGTATATTTAAGTAGGCCTATACTTGGCCAATAGAAACTGATTCTGATTCTGAATTGAAGCTGTTGCAACAACACGCCAACAGACACAGGTATGCAGTGCCTATTCAAACAAGTGGCAGACAGAGCGTGATGTCACTTATAGGCCACCAGAGACAGTTTTTAAGTCACATTGTTTCAAATTTCATATGATGATGCATCATTCCACAAAATGGTTTATCTTCTCTATCATCAAGTTATTCAATAGGTTAAACATATAGCTTTGACTCATAACAGCTGTTAGGCATACAGTATGTAATTTTGATCTGTAAAAAAATCACGTGCAGCCATGCTTAAATTCTGCTCACTGCACATTTATTATATTATAATAATATATTCAGTATTCATTATTGAATGCTTAGCTGGAATGATGTTTTTCCCTATCATCATATTTTTAAAGCAGGCCTACCCGCAGGCATGTACAGTAATTGAGCTACAGGTTTTCTACAGGAATAGCATGTTTGAACGGACACTGCACAAGTTCTATAATTGGTATGAATGGTTTTACCAAAAATGGGTTAGAAACTTTTGCTTCTGAGGGACAAACTTTTTAGCATGCATTCTTAAAATAAATATTATCAAAAAAAGCATGATGAGTTTTGGACCAGCTTGTTTCGGTTTATATTTTGATAACATTATTAGATTATTTGAATTGATAATTTTTGCACTGCAATTCAGGTAATAGTCATTATGTTGACAGAGTACATGACTACACTCCATCATTGCATGCTAGAACTGGGGACTGTATAAAAGCCTGCCAGCGTGAGTCTACCCACTGAGCCATGACAAATCCACACAGTGATTATCCTTTACTTTTAGTGTGTGCTTCTGCATCCGTGCTGCCCAGAGGCAGTGCAAGGCCCCTGTGTCACTAATGACAAACTCTGCAGATCCTCCACAGTTTCTCAGTTACTTCTGACGCGTACCACTTTACAGACGCATAGATGCGTTTTACATCAGTCACCCAGAACGATTCATTGTCCAACAAAACTGGTGAAAATAAGGATATTTGCCACTTTTTAGTCAAACAAAAGATATGGCGCGGGGCAGAGTGGTGTGCTAATTATCACACATTCATCTAGCATCTATTTTTCTGTAGTCTAAGATAGGGGGAAATCTTGAGGAGCTGTTTCACAGAGCTTTTGTGTATACAAAGGCTTTGGATGCTGTGCTTGGTGAAAAGTGGATGTCTGAATCTAATGATTATGCTAAGTTCTTGTGGCAGGTCCCCCTGTTTATGGCTTGGCATTGACACTGAGCATCTGTGCTTGTGTTGTCATAGAGCTTGCCTGTCATCCTGTTCATACTATGGGAGATGAGCCAATGATCTCACAGTCGATTTGTTTCCTTCTAGGTCATATAGATCTACTGCACAGTGGCGCGTGACACATTGCTTCATCAAATCATATTAGGTTGGTTGTAAATCACAGAGAACTGTCAACAATATTTTTTTATCAAATTAAAAAAAGTAATTTCCAACTCTCAACATTTTTGCTTAGAGATTGAATTCATGAAATAAATTCAGGGATCTATACAACTCATTAATTCATTCAGATGTGAAATGGATGAAATGAGGCACACCAAAAGCCATCTCACCACATTTTGATTAAGTTATTTGATCATTTATTTTTTAAAAGCATTCAAAGCATTCACAACAACAACAACAAAAGAACACAATAGAGCATAAATCCTTACTGTAGGCAAGTTCTAAAAATGAGCGTTTGCCTTGTGTTCGCACCCACTGAATTGTATAATGTCTTAAAGAGTCAAAGACTCTGCTGTGTTCTCTTGCTAAAATGGCAAGACTAATGAGGACCATCAGTGCAGAGATGATGAGGGTGTCTAGGCTGTGGAACTGCCATGATCAAAGAGCAAGAGAAAGGAGGGAGGGAGAAAAGACAACAAGCAGCAAAGGAAACCAGTGCAGGCCCAGTGTGTTGTGGGAGAGAGGAGAGCATCTGGTCGGCGAGTATCATCTTTTCCTCCATTGTGCTCATCTATGTGTGTGCTTGCCCAGTCAGCCCTCTCCCCTTCCCACCCCGCCCCCCTCCCCTCCTCTCCTCTCCTCCTTCACACAGACAGAGAGAGAGAGACACGCACACACATACACACACACCCCTCTCGCCTTCCCACACGCTACCAAGCAGGCTGTCACCTGCAGTCAGATCCCGTCAGACAGAAGCCTGAGGCTTGGCACACTCTTTGATACCATATCCAGCACAGCAAATCAGCACTTGCTCTGAAGGTGCCATGGCTGAGTGAAGCCCGGGACTCCTTGGCAAGGAGAGCACTGCGGAGAGACGGTGAGGTGTTCTCTTTGTCCACGGCTTTATTATTTGGGGGATGGGGGTAAAGTACAGGAGTGAAAACAGCTGTCAAAAACAGCATTATTGCTGTATTGCACAGGCACAGTTGAGCAGTTGATATATCTTTGGTTAATAGCGTGACACAGTCATGGCAGTTCAGTCACTGAGAGCAAGACAAGTGGAATTGATCAGATGTTAATGTGGAACATTAAGCAACTTTTTTATTATATTTTTTGAAGTCCTCTAATTTTTGCCTTCATTCAGATTGGCAAAAAAGTTAGTAGGAGAGAGGGATGGGGTGAATTTGGGGAAAATCCCATGGGTTGGATTCGAACCCAGGTCCCCGCGGGCACTTGGAACCGAATATGACGCCGACACTGCAGCCACATGCACCGCAGCTCCTCCCTCATTTAGTGTTGGGCCCTATCTTTCACCAGCGCACCACAGCATTAGACCAGTGTCTCTGCTCATTTAACTGTGTTGGGGCCTATCTTTCACCAGCGCACCAAAGCATTAGACCAGTGTCTCTGCTCATTTAACTGTGTTGGGCCCTATCTTTCACCAGCGCACCACAGCATTAGACCAGTTTCTCTGCTGGTTGCTCTCCTCATTTTATGACCACCGCAGTTATTATTAATACCATGCCTGGTTGTCTAAACTGCAAATCAGTGGTGTGGTCACATGAGCACCCATGGGCCAGTCTGTGAAAAAATAAAGTGTGGTTTGAACATCAATATCTTGTGGAAGGTGAAAATAATTGCATGACTGACCACATAAAACCTGGTCAGAGGATAAAGGCACACTATTTCACTGTTATTTTAATGGTACATTAAGGACACAATGGAAAGACTATTGACTGTTTATTATCTAGTGTGCTTGGATGAGCACTGTCCTCAGGATTTATATTATTTACTCAATGAAATGTTTTCGAGGTAAGTGAAATCTCAAAATTGACCAGTAGCCTACATGAGAAAAAATGTTTTTGCCTGTAGTGGCCTGTCGTAAAACAGAAACTGCATCATTAGTAGATTGTAGGCTATATCATAACTAGGCCTATTCATTCTACTAGTTTGTTGTATGCTAATAAATCCTCCTTCAAATAAGAAAGTAGGGAATTGTATAACAGTAAGAAGAAGAAGAATCTGTTGAGTATTAAAAATTTGAGTGTGAGGGTACTTAAATATCCCCCCAAATGTCTGTGCAGCTCCCTGATTAGTACAACTATGCACCGGTGCTGTCTGTGGCCTGTGTGGACCTCTGCAACCGGGTATTATAATTAGGACACTATGGCACACACACAGAGTCACAGAGCCTAATGAAGATGTTGTTGTGAAGCAGTCAAAACACGTCCAGTTCTATTTCACTTGCTGTACATTACCATTCTGGGTCTTTCTTGTTACTGAATCTTTAATTAAATGCTTTTTATGGTTTGCATGCTTTTTATGGTTTTAGAGAGCCAGGTTTTGTAGTAGGGTGTTTTAAAAGAATGTAATGCATAAATAGAGTGTATTGTGATTCTCTCCATGTACTTAACACTGTACATATTGAAAAGGGTAACAAGGTCAGTCACCACAAATGCTCAAAAAGACGCGATGAATTCGTAATGCTCCGTGTGGCTTTACAGAGAGGTAGGGTAAAGGTCCTGTAAAGGATGAACTGTTAAACTGTCTGAGTCTCTGATAAATTGAAATATTCCACATGTAAATACCTTCTTGGTGTTTGTTTATTTAGGAAATCATGCTGTATTCAATGAGAATTAAAAGACAGCATGTCATAGTGTAGTTTTGATTTCTTTGTAGTGTGGCCTGGATTCCATCTGCTGGTGATGTATATATTTCTTGACAGTGATATTAATGCTGATGGTGCAATTATTGCCATCTCTGCCACTTCTTATTCTGTACAACAAGAGTCAGGACATAAAAGCGATCTTGAAGAATACACCGCACAGTTTACATGTACAGTAGCTCAAGTGTAAGCCAAAGTCTCTTTTTCTCTGCCTACATATCACCATCAATCAACCACAGGATTTCCGGATGCCTATATTGTTTTTCAAGGTCACATATGTAGACACAATTATCTGGTGTTTGTGTGAAGAACATACTGCTGTAGATTAATATGTGTCTCTATCCGTACTGTTTGTGGTTCCCACAACCGTCACAATGCCTTCTCAGCATGTGTGAATGTAGGCGATATTGTTAAAGAGAACAGGGAACAGTTTTCAAAACTGTGACTAAGGCAACTACATCTATGAAAGGCTCATACTTGAATTAAATCAAATTAAAAAAATTAAAAAAACTGACCATGTCAAAAACATGAGACAATATGAAGTGGAAAAATGTTTCCAGTTAAATTATGCTTGACTTATACTGATTTCTCTGAGCGTTTAACATCATGCATCTCTTGGCATCAGTCCTCTGGGGCACTGGATGCTGAATTAAACCCAGATTGATTTTCCCTCCATCTGACCTTTAGGTAGCCCTCCATGGAATCTCTAAGACATTTTGGACAGCATAGCAACTAAATTTGAAGAACATATCATGACCTTACAAATAGTGCAGTCCTCCTGGGGGACCATCACAATGTTCAGATGTTTCCAAGAGAAATGCTGTTTGCTTTCTTCATAGAGACTGTCTGGAGGTTATTTACACACAACCTGAATGTGGCTGTGAATCCTCAGGATCTGACTATCCTCTGGATTGACATTAGTGTGTGGCATAGTGATTATTCTGTATCGGTGCATGTTCACAACTTGGGAAATAAGAGTTCACACATGTAAGCAATGTAAACTGCAGGGAAGAAGGGAGAATGGGGACAGGTAATAGCCTAGAAATCTAGACGCACCCTAGCGGCAGCAAATTACATTTGCTTCCAGGGCTAGTCTAGCAACTCTCCGTTGGCTTATGAGCTCGAAAAATTAAACTTCTATCAGGCCAATCAAATCGTGTATAGAGTCGTTAGGCGGGCTTAACATAATGATTGATGGCAGAGTTGCAATGGTTTGGCTTGAATTCCCTGCTACTTGAAAACAAAGAAGATGGATGTTGCTGTTGGCCAACAGTGTGACACGAGTTAAGCTTGTTTTAAGTTGGCAAAAGTTTGAACTAGCCAACTAGCTCCGCTGGTGGGAAAACGCATGGGACTCAGCGCTGTCCTATTGCGTGCAGAGGGAATTTGAAAGACAACCGATTATCCCGCCCCTCGGACTGAGTACTGCGAACGGTGAGTGCCCAGACCCTACATTTTAATGTGGGTCTGGCTCGTCAGGCTAGACAGGTAACACTTTACTTGAAAAGTCCACCAACATAGACTTAACAGATCTGTTAACAGTCAAGTTCCCTATTGTTTTGTTGAACAATTACTGAACATCACCTTGGCCAAATAAAACCCCTAACCTTAAACGTAACCACCATACTGTAGTTAATAGTGTCAACAGATAGAGTAGTTTGTTGATAATCTGAGTATCTGGGTGGATCATCAAAGTAAAGTGTGTAATATTATGCTGTTTATCTCCTTTCAGTTGTAATGGGGTTCTCAGTCACATTTCTTCCAGAAGAAAAACAAAACACAAATGATGCAGACAAGCATAAATCATGTGCCTCTCAAATTTGCATTCAGGTTCTGACTATTATGTGAGCTATTATGACTTTTATGACTTTATCACGACTTTGAAGCTAAACTCATATAAATGGAGTTGTGCTGAGTAAATCCATTTGTGGAAAATGAACGTGTCAGACACAAGAGTATGTATCCTCTTCAGTCAGAAACCCAGGGTGCTGGAGGCCTCGTGTAGGAAACTGTGATACGTCAACACAAATCATGTGAATCACCCAGCAGAAGTCTACGAAAATAAGCATCACTCTACATTGTAAACAACAGTTTGAAGGAGGACAGGACAGAAGACCTGTATTTCTCTCTTTGTTGGACTCTTTTTTTGGAAAGATCGAGGGCAGGAAAGGCAAAGGTCAGAGATGATTGCCTCTCTATCCTGTCTAGTAGCCTCGGGTTTCTGAGAAAGAAGAGCACAATAGTCCACACTCTTGGCCTTTAAAGATGTTCTTAGATTTTCCTTGTGATTTGGTTTCTTTTCTTTCTTCTTCACTCATGACAAAAATGTTCTGTAAAGCAGCATGGCAGGCAGACCAATGGCAAACAGAGAGCAACATGGATGCTTTAATTAAATTGACCTTCAACTGAACATGAGTTCTTCAGCGAGGCCAAGACTTGTGTTGGTTATGTGGCTGCACAAGGGCCCCAGGTGATTGCGTATGTCATGCCTGACACATTGATAATCACCTAGCTTGCTGTTGGTTACTTGTGACAACACAAAAGGAGGTACTTCTTTTTCTGATGACTTCCGAGTTCAGACCAGCTGTGTTGACCACTTCTTTGCTGTGTAGACTCAGTTTCCATTTCTGTTGTTCAAAACTGATAACAATTGCCACTCTTCTGATCACAGACCACCCACTCACACCCCAAATAGAGGAGTGTTTCTGATACCCAAAACATACAAATAAGTTTTACTATACATAATGCAACCAATTAGTATTATTTTTAAGACATAATTCAAATCTGCATTCATTTTTTGTCATCTAATATTGCAATACCTCTGCATAGATATACCTTTGTATTATGGCCTCTTTGTTGTTTTGAAGCGTCCCTCCATGTAGGAAATTGCTTTTGGGATTTTGGACATGAAGACAAAGTATGCATTTATTATTGTTAATTCTTGATTCCTTAATCCTGAATTTGGAAAATTATTTGTTCATTCATGTCTTTGCCTTCACAGACATAGAACTGTTTTATGAAAAACATCCAATTTAAATGTACTATTTCTGGCCTCTGTGTTCGTTGGAAAAAATAATTGTATTTCCACTAGTTATTTTGCCCATGGTGATTGCCTGTCAAACATCATTAGACGGTTGGTTATTCTTGTGTCTTGTCCAGTGCCCTAGTCTCAAACTAATTCAAATGACCTCACCTTTCAATTGACAACTTTTAAAATCCTACAAACCACAGTGAAGAGCACAAAAGCATGAAAAAATACCACATGTTAAAGTCTCCTAGATTGCCACAAGTCCAGAGAATACCAAGATTAGTGGCAGTACCCATAATACCAGAGGGGATTTAGTTATCAGGGTTACCAAAGGTATCAGGGGAGGATGGCTAAGCATTATTGGATGGCTAAGCATTATTAAGAGCGATTTTGGCATAGAATGAAGTTACACAAGCGTATTTTATTGCATGTAACTTACCTTGAGAAACTGCGGAAAGACTAATGACTCAACACACATTCTGTGACAGATAGAGAGGACAAATTAATGACAAAGTAGTAGAAGTAAATGTAGAACCGACAACATATTGTAGGATTATATCTTATGTTTCTTTCCTTATTTCATTAGCTGCATGTATTGAAAATGTATCGAAAACGTTATTATTTAATACAGCCTGTGCATGTATTCTCAGCATCTGGCAAGCTTTAGCGAGGATTTTCCCTTGGAGACCATTTTAATTTTAAAAATGTGAGATCAGAAGATGATTTCACAGAAACTGAGATTGTGATGAGAGGCTTATGTCTGCTACTCTTAATGTTTCACTGAAATCCCCTGAGATATAATATAATGAATTAGATGGAGCCCCAGCTAGAGGAAAAATCCAGTCACTATCATGGGGCCTCCTTTGTGTTAACAACTATAACAAGACACAGGAATCGTGCTTATGTGCTAAACACCACCACTTTTCAAAATCCCACCTGACATTTGCCTTCACTGACAGTGTGAGTCAAAGTAATTTAAATTCCTATAACATATACAATTACTGTCACTTTGCAGTAACTTGGAAAGCATGCACTGGTACAATGGATCAATGAGCGTACCCTTCAATTCAACCCATCACTCCAAAGGACATAAAGCATGTTTTAAAATTTAATTTTGTCTGTACTAGTTGGGTCAATCTCACTTTTAGAATGTGGTAGACCAATGGCTAGAGAGAGAATATAGTGCTTCTTCAACATTATGTCTAAAAAGAGAGAGAGATATTCTAAGTTGGCTGCATGGGAAATGTATGAGAACAGCAGATACTACATAATGTATCTGTTTTTAAAAGGCCTCCGTCATGGTTAGAGCTTTAGGGTTTGAAATGGCACATTACAAATGACTTTGACTAATCTCCCTCCAGAAGAAAAGAAACAATACAGTTAAACTCAAAAACCCCTGTGAATAGAATGCTGATGACATTGACGCGAAGTGTTAGCTTAGAAAAATGGACAAATCGCAATGACACGTGAAAGCTGTGTTACTTAATCACAGAATCACTGCAAAACAAAAAGTTCATTATTCATCTGAAGTCAGCTCAGTCAGTCAGCCAGTGCATGGAACTTCATTTTAGCCACGTATAGCTCTGCTCTTCCGAGCATATCAATAAAACATGTCAATAAGGGCCTGGGAAAGAAACAGATTCTCACTGAGCCAGTTACACGGCCTTTCAGCTGCCGCGCATCTGGACTTTTCTGAATAGTCGTTCAGCGGGTCAGAGTTGAGGTATGAGCAGCTCAGGGGGATGTCTAGTGACCGTCCACTGACTGTCACCAGTGGCAGAGGAGCATGGCCTCATTGCACAGGAGGGGAGGCCTTGGGTCGAAACAGCTTGGAGCAATGTATTATTCAATGGCCGAGACATGCCTGATATATAGTGCATGTAAATTAATGTAGATTAAGACTAATAATAGAAACATCGAGCCACGAGTTCTTTCTCTGAAGAGTGTCTCGCTGTAGCTGAATGAAATGATGCTAAACATACTGTATTGCCAAAGCTAAAATTAGTGCCAAAGCTAAAACTATACACCAATCCGCTGCGAACTTTATGGGCGCTGCCATCTTGCCTGCCGCCATTACTGCATGCCTGCGGAGTGTGACAGTGTGACACTTGCCAGTGCCTTCTAATGGCTTTTCAATGAAAGCATCCTGTCAGAGAATATCAAATAGGAGATCCTGCTCATGAAAAAATGTCAGGTGAAAGGGAACATTGGGTAGATGTCAGGCAGTGGCCAAAACTTACCAATGAAGGTAATTTATTGACAACATAATGTATTAAGACGTGTATTAATTAATGACAACAATAAGCCGAATGCTATCATTAGTAGCTGTGTTGCTAATATCACAAGCTCCAGAAGTTGCAAATAACTATTAGCCACGACCACTTGTAGCAGTAAAATACATGTTCTTACAGGTATTCAGGATTATTTTATTAATCGTATGTATTTCATCCACTTTTAATGCACTTAATCTTGGTCCTCCACTCGACAAGGAACTCTGTGTAGCTGCTACCATGCCTGTCACGGTAGTCAACCTTGCTATGCTAAGGTAACGTTACGTTGGGCAAGGTTAGCCGAAGTGGAAACGGAGTAGTTAGAATTAATTACAACTAATATTACATTGTTACTGTACATTAAAGTACACTTGCCACAAAGATCGCCGCATGCATAGCCTATTTTATCTGCACGAATCTTCAGGCAGCTACACACAGACTAGGCTACCGTGCCATGCTATACCGTGAGTGCTCCGTCTGTAGTATCGCATTGAATTGTGGGATGAGGTTTGATGACGTCCGTCCTTTTCAACAATGGTGAAACAACATTGTTCTTAAAATATGGTTGATGCAGACAGAGTGTTAAACAGATAACTCTTTGCAAACGTTGCCTATATTACAAGCTCTCACCGATATCTTTCTGCTTGCATGCCTCCTCTCCTTGTCTTCTTCACTGGTAGTCTGTTGATTGATGTTAGGAATGCTGGTCTGATGTTGAGGTGCTGAACTACTGGTATGCAGAAATTCATTTTTTGCTTGCAACTCTGCTATATAGGCCTTCAGCCCCGTTGGACCATCTTCCACCGAATCTATGCCAGACCAGGGCCAGATCTGTTCCATGGTGTAATTTCCATCTTGCACTTTAGTTGTTGGCAGTGGCATGGTAGAAAAAGTATGATATCATAAAAATAAAGATATCAAGGCCTACATAAGTATCAGTTACTGAACTGCCATACAGGGGTGCGTTTCCCAAAACCATAGTTGCTAACCTGTTAGGGAACAGGTTAGCAAATTGCATTGCAACCAACAAAGTTGCTAACTTAGTTTTGGGAAACGTGCCCCAGAGCAGTCTCCCATGCCTCCAATTATGGGCAGCAATGACACCAAATGATCAGCAAGTCATTACACTTCAGTGATTTGTTGATGTTACATTTCTGTGGCATGTTGTGTTTGCTTTTTCATGGGACACAATGGGATCCAGAAAACTCCTTGTTCTTACATCTCATATTTCACATTTATCCACATCCATTGGCTCCTGGCTGATAGTTGGTGCATGTATGCCAATTTGTGGAAGACAAAATGCTATCAGTCATCTTTGATGAGTGCTTGTTTGTGAAAGTTGCCATTTGCCATCCCATTAAAAAGATAGCAAAAATGTGATAATTTATTTGAGGCTGTGGAATTTATGGTGTTTAGGTGGAAAGCATGCAGCAGCAACCTACTGTAGTAGCCGGCTGTGATTTACTCTTGGTTTAAACAAGTAAGTAAAATGCAACTTTCCTGCTGAAGAATGGCAAAAACAAAAGAGGCCTATACATAACAAACATATAACACATTTACTGTAATGTGCTAATCCGTAAGCCTGTAAACATGGGCACTCAATGTGCAACAAAGGTTTGTGAATTTCACAAACGGTTTAATGCTAGGTCTGTATATTTCTACTGTTGTTAAAACAGCCGACCACACAACACGCTTTTCCTGGCATCACTGGACAGCATACGTACTAAATAAAAATTAAGAAAAAGAAGAAGATTTCACATCTACAGCTAACGTCTGCTACAGCCGCCTACAGGACCAACACATTACTTCGCTACTTCCTTAGCAGCAAGGCAACGCAGTAATGGCGGCGCTGCTTTACTTCCGTGTTTTGCCGGATTTGTGTATAGAGGAGGACCTTGGCTGATCAACTATCAGCTTGGATAAAAGTGATGGTGTATCAATTTGCAGTTACTGATCCAGTGCCATTGTAGAGGACAGTAAGTTGGAGAGGCTTGAAGATGTGGAGGCTTGTAGTTGATATGATTTTGGTAGCCAGTACAGGTGCAGACTGCAGTACGGTACATTTCAGGAACACTGAGCAGGGATTAGCATCCATACTATTGAGTTGCAGCATGAGGCAACTCTTGGGGCTTGCAGTGACTACTACTACTACGTTACAGTTGAAGGAGAGAATTGTCAAAATATCTGACTCTTCCATGACATGGGGCAGGACCTTAGCTGAGATTCTGGAGGATGATGAGCATATGGGTGTGTGCTGTGGATCAAATCAATTGCATGTATGTGCCATGCATGACATAAATTGCACATTCGCTACTACGTAAAAGTACCAATTTCCGCCCATTTTCCAAACATGAAGGGGTTTTCCTTGGCGTTTGCTTCTCCATCAAATTACATTAAACTTATGAAAAAAGTCTTCTCCCGCGTATGGGTGCTGATCTTCAGCCTGAATTCAGGTTGCTAGCAGTGGAACGTAGGAGAGGGACGACAATGTAGCCTAATAAGGTAAAATCTGAATCTCACCATGTCACCGAATCAGGGGACCAATGAGCTTGTGTCCCCGCAATAAGATGGTCCTATCGTGGGGTGATATGAGACAGCGTTCCTGCACGCTGCAGCCATGGGCTTCTGCGAAGGAAGCACACAGTCGAAAGTGGCACACAGTCTATGAACATAGGGGCGACATATTCTTATTTCGCCCAGGGCGCAGGATTGCCTTCCACCGGCCCTGGCTACACATTGGTGGTGATCAGTGAGGTTCCTCCTTCACTGTGAAGCGCTTTGAGTGTCTAGAAAAGTGCTATATAAATGCAATGTGTTGTTAGCCAACTCATCGCTATTGCTATCGTTAGCTGCTAAACGTTACTCTGACATCATGTGCATTCCCTCGATTGGACCTGCACTTGGATCTCACTGACTGACTAGCACAAAGCTACTCACATTTTTTTTTACCAAGAAGTCAGGTATGACACGATGCTCACTCTGCTGTACACATAGTGTATATGGAATAGGTGGATGCTTGCTGAAATAGCAAGGGAGAGTGGTACTTGGGTGGCTAGGGGTCTTGCCAGAAGCTCTTCACCAAGGCGTACTGTCTCACAGTACACACATGGGCTTACCATCTTCAAATGGTGAAGGACTAGGTATCCTGGAAATTGTGTTTACTATTTAGTCCAGAAGTAGGAAGCAGCATTCAGCTACAGTGGTCTTAGCCCCTCAGAGCAAAAAGCTTTGTGCTTCAGTGCGCTCCTAAAAGAGGGAAGTGATTTGACAGCATGCATAGAAAAAAATACTCACCAGGACAGAGCTTGAGAATGAGGTTGACCGGGTCACAGACACACCTTTGCTGTCTAAGCATGGATGCCAGGGGGAGGACTGTGCATCTGCAGAAGTTTGGGACCCTTGCTGGATGAGGCATTACAATGGGCCAGTCTCGTTCAAAGATGAATGAAGGTGAAGAGCTCCAACCCAGTGTCAAAGTGAGGATTTCACCTGGAGGATTTTCTGGGGACTTGTGTGGCATGTCTTGTGTCTCTGGGTTACAATCATTTGCAGTTTTCCCTTTTTGTTCCACAAAACAATGGTGAAAAAGACAGAGATTGATCATCAATAAATTTTCACTCAATATATCGAAAAACTGAGTTATCAGCAAAAAATACAAAGGGATAACTTTACATGCTTAAACTCATTAAACACGCTGTCTGCTAATAACACATGAGAAACATATGTAAAACTCACCGGAGAAAAGGAATGAAAGAAAGTAAATTCCTTTCAGTAACTTCAGAATATTTTCCTCTGTTGTCCCTTACTTAGACGTAAGCTTGATAGTCTGAGCGAATTAGGGTTGAAGGTGGAAGTAAATACAGCAAAAGGATATTTGGTATCAATCGAACCGTAATTTCATGTAGATTAAGAATTTCAGGTGCCTACAGCGCAGATTTGTACCAGAAAAAAGATATACAGCTTTGAATGGACCATGGTATAATGATTATTGGGCCAAAATCGTATATTATCACATATAGATATTAGCTGATATCTCCCATACTGGTAAAAGGATCTTTACCAAACTTGATGTACTTACTCACCATAAGTTCTTGATGAAATTAGTAGATGTTTAATGTCTTGGGGTCAAAGGTCAAGGTCACGTGAGGTCATACTTGACATGCAATGTTTGTGTTATACCTCTCAAGCAGATTGAAGGATCCTCATTAAACCCAACACAGTTAATTAAGCCTAAATTAACTGATAAGGCATTAAAGATCATGGGATCACAGGTAGAGGTTAAAGGTCATGAGGCTATAGGTGGCTGAGGCATAGAATCAGCTATCTGAATTGACATTAAAAAAGATTAAGACATTTATTAAAGCAAAACGAACTTTATTTTCTATATAAAAACAGTTGTTTCAAAATCCACATCTTATTTGTATTGTAGTAGTAGCCTCTCTGAAACCAGGGGAAATCAAAATAATTTGCTGTTTTAAAAATGCAAACATCTGTGTAAATACCTGTTTTAAAATAACTGTTTCAGTTCATAAATGATATTGGAGTAAAAAACAAAGTACTATTACATAACATTCAGTACATCAATAACAACATTGTAGTTCATTTAGACAAGCTGAATAGCAGAAGTTTTAGATTAAATCCAAACCATTTCTGTCAAACATCTGATAAACATTGTCATCTTGAGCTATTTCCTTCAACTTAAATTATAACGCCAGACAAGCAATGTAAATGTCTATGTTTATAGAATAGTGTTAGAAATAAAAACTACCCTTGCATTGCATTGCAATAGTTATACTTTGTTCCCTGAAGTTGGTAGTAGGCATATAAGCAACGGCAGCAGTGGACTGATATTACCTAGGATTTTAGGTAACACTTTATTTTAATGTGTCGCTGTTACAGTGTACTTACCTAATTAGGTACAGTGGTACAACCTGTGTAACAACATGTACTATCAGGTACTATCATTGTACTTGCATAATGTATTTGTGGGTACCTACATATAGTTGTTACATTGTAATACTGAGTGCTTTTACAAAACTTTGCCAATTTGCCTAAATTTTCATCAGAGGCAAAGAGCTGACCTGAGACCTGCTGGATGGGGTAAATCGGGTCATGATAGATTTGATATACAAAGCATGCTTAGCTCCAGTCAAGGCCTCATTGTCTTCAGTGTACATGTAACAGCTGTGCTGCTACAACCTTGTAACTCTTATGGATTTTACTAGGTATTATGGTGGGTTTTCAGGATGTGAAGGGATGTAATCATGGGTTTTATAAAGGTTTATACTATTGCATGGGTTTTCATGTTTTAGAAGAATGTAGTCATGAGTGTCATAAGTCTTAATGCCACTGCATTTGCTGTGAGCAGTGTGAGGTCATTGTATCTTGTGTAGGCCAGACCAACTGTCAGAAGAGTGGGGTGAGTGGAAAAGTACTGGGGGTACCAGGATGAGAGGATCTCCTCCTTATATGGTTAAGGGAGAGGGAGTGTTATCAAGCTGGTGAGGACCGGACAGGACAGGGATGAGGAGGCCACTGTGCCTTATGAGTTAGGGCCTGTCCAGCTAGGAAGAGAATAAGATAAGAAGGCCTTATTTCACCAAACTGGAAGGAACCAGAAAAACTTAGGGTTACACTATTTTACATATGTTACCTATGCATTACTCTCATTACTTCTCAAGGGCTGAGGAGTATAACATACAGTGTATAGCCATCCGTAGGGGAGATCTTGTCGGGGGCCCCAGCTGATGACATCTCCTCCCTATTGCTTTGATGGTTGGGCTGTACTATCATTGGAATACGGTGAATAAAGATCAACAGTCTTCGGAAAATCTTCTATCTACAGTACATTGTCTCCTTCGGACGCCTTGTTCCAGAGTGCTAAATTACTAAATAGTCAAGTGGTAATTGTTAATTGGACAATTGGATTTGGAAGTGGACATTTTCTTGCCTAGAAAATCCAGACCCTGGTAATCTAGATAGATTAAGGGTCTGGCCACAAACAATGTAATGGCCCAACTCGAGGGGCGGCACCAAGCATGCATTTGAAAATCTCACTGCATGCAATTGGATAACACTAGACCGATGTTTACTCTGAATGATTCCGGACTTCGACACAATTGGATAACACTATGACCAATGTTTACTGACCTCCAACGTTGCAGCGCTGTCGTCATCAGTTTAGCTCGCCTCTGGCCCCCATATATCAGATACGCCGATTTGATTGGTTCCCCGGGATGCAAGGGGTAAAAGTAACCTGCATCATTGCTCATTCCATTGTGCTCTCGCGAGAACTCTGGATTTCCAGGGTAGACATTTTCCACGACAGTATCCTGATTGGAGTGCGCTTCTCTGTTTACTTTTCGACGCAGTACTACTAACCACTGCGAAGAAACTAGTCCCTCAAAATGTTATGCAATCATTGAAATGCATGGATAGAATAATGTAACTATCAACACACAGACATTTACATCGACAGTCGGCCGTTATAATTTATTTGTCTGCCGTTATGTATTTGCCTGGGTGTACTGTGGAGTGGGTAAGACTGTTTTTAGTGGCAGGCTAACATACTGATTACTTGCGCTAGCTTAGCACCTGCAAACTCTGCAACTAGAAGGACTGGATGAAACGTGTTGAAAACGGTCTCCACTGATAAATATCACACATGCTAACTTGGAAATGGGGTCCTTTGTCCAATATCCTGAACCACCCTTTAAAAATGTGTTGTTGCCTATAGCAATGCTATAGTAAATCAGCTTTTGCAAGCCAGTGCTACAAGATGACGGCTCACCTCCACATTGGCAGATAACACAAAGATCTGTGCATATGCCAAGTTCCTCTTCAAGTGCTGTCTCATCATCCATTGCAGTGAAATGGAAAATAATGAATCAAGACAGTACTGAGCACAACTAAATACTGATATTCATCCCAGAGGAAAATATTGCTTCTTACAACAGTCTCATCTTTCAGAAACAAAATTTAGAAAATGAACTGCTATCTTAATACTTTGTGTCCCTTAATGTGCTTTGTGAGAAATTATATTATATTATATTAGGTGGCTTGTAACTCAGACAATTAAATCCCATTTTTTAAGAGATTGACAAATTCGTATTTAATTATATTATTGATATCTACCGTCAAAATCTTCCAAAATATTTAGATATTATTTTTTGCCCAGCCGTAACTTCAACTGAACAGATAACAACGGACATGCCACATTACTAACATCAAAACCTTTAGGACAATGCTAGTCTTCAGGGTTACAGCAATTGACCTCTCCAGAATAAGTCCCGCCTCCGTAACTTCCGTATCCATCCAACTTCCGGGCGTGGATTGTCTATGGGAAATAACATGGCGTTTCGAAATATCATACCGGTAAAACATCTGTAGGTAGCGAAGTTGAAAAAGCTGGTGGGCAGATTGGCCTACACACTTCTGCCATCTAGTTTCCACTGGATTTTTTTTATTGTTGGTGCCATTTAAGTAGTATACTATAGACCAGGGGTGGGCAAACTGCGGCCGCCAAGCACTTTCATCCGGCCCGCTGAGCAGTTCATTTGGTTATCAGGCTGCTCGCTATTTTTTTTCCTGCGATAGAGACGACGTTGGTTAGCTTTACTGCAAACTGCTTTTCACTCTCCTTAGAGAACGTTTACAATGTCAATGTCAAAACATCATGTTAAATAGAGATAACATCATGTTAAACTAAGTTAACTCTTAGTTATCTCCTTTGCAGCAGATCTAACGTGAACATGCGATCCATTTAATTGGGAACGCGTCTGCACTCACGAGAGGGAGAGAGAGCCGCAGGTTCCAGCTGGCTTGTCATTGTTGATAATTGATATCTCCTTCTTATAAGAAACTTTTAAAAGGAAATCATGAAGGCAGCAGTAGTTCCCACTACTGACCATTTAAAAAGTGTAAGAGGGCCATACCGTTTATACATTTGTTAAACAGCATAAAATTAGCAGTATTTTTAAGCAATTAATATTTTAAAAGAAATATTTTGTCATACTAAATTATAGGCTATAAAAATTTTATTTTTTTATGTGTGTGTCGTGGGGGGTGGGGGGTGGTTGTTGTGCGGCCCGCCGGCCAATTTTCAAAACCCAGTGTGGCCCTTGAGCCAAAAAGTTCGCCCACCCCTGCTATAGACTATACTACTTAAACGACACCGAAAATAAAAAAATCCAGTGGAAACTAGATGGCAGAAGTGTGTAGGCCAATCTGCCCAGCAGCTTTTTCTACTTTGTCACCTACAGAGTTTGACAGGTACGATCTTTCAAAACGGCATGTTATTTCCCATAGACATTTGACTACCGAAGGTTGGATGGATACGGAAGTTAGGAGGCGGGACTTATTCTGGAGAGGTCTATTGCCAGGAGATAGTGGACAACACCTTGTCCATGAAGGGAAATATAGCAAAGGCTACACAGTCATACTAACTTATGGAAAGTCACCACAGCACAGAAAGCTATAATTTACAGCTGGAAGTAGCACTGCTTGTACTGTGGAAAGGACTGCATGGACAATATTGAAAGAGATATTGGTCAGGTCATGACTATGCTAGTGGAAGTATTTCACTGCTTCATTCATACCAAATATGCTTTTGCTGTATTTACTTCCACCTTTGACCCTTTTCTAGGCTAATTCGCTCAGACTATGATGGGAAAACTCGTAACTATCTCTTAAATGCGATTATTAATTTAATTTTAACCAGTGTGGAATCTCTAATTCAGCCTCAGCTTACTAGCGTTCTGCTGTTCACATTGTCTGTGTCTTCTTCTCTAACTAAGTATAGCAGTTTCCCCTCTATGCAGCGCCACCACTGCCACCTACTGGACAAATGTGATGTGCAGGGAAAACATAACTAAAAGAAATCAAGAAGTTGGATGTAGTACTAAAAATAACCTAATCCTGTATGAATGCTATTTTTGAGTGGGTTACAGGTGGAATCCGGAAAGGACCACGGGGCGGGAATCGAACCAGGGTCGCCGGCGTACGGTGCAGGTGCCCCAGCCAGTTGTGCCACAAATGGGGCCAAAATTCTGGTGATTTTAATAAATGTGGATAGACCTTTGCCTTCTGTTTTCAGACTCTGAAGTTTTCTGCATTTTGTTTCAGACTCATCTTAAAATGGATTTAAATTTTGTTCTAATCAATATATACACACAATACTCTAATACTCCAAAAAAAGGCAGGTGTTTGGAGTGTTTTGTAAATGTATAAAAAATAGAAGATTGCACTTGCAATTGAGCTCTGGTGCATCCTACTTCTATCAATGGTCCTTGAGATGCTTCTACAACTTCATTGGAGTCCACCTACACCTAAATGAATTCACTAAACATTATTAGCAGAGGCACACATCTGTCTATAAGGTGTCACAGTTGATGGTGTATGTCAGAGTAAAAAGCAAGCCACAAGGTCGAAAGAATTGTCCGTAGGTGCGCAAGACAGGATTGTGTCAAGACAGGGATCTGGGAAAAGAGACAAGAACATTTCTGCAGCATCTGCAGTGCCCATAAGCACAGTAGCCTCCATCATTCTCAAATGGAAAAGATGGATCAACCAACAGTCTTCTTAGATCTGGCCGCCCAGCCAAATGAAGGTCCTTGGTCGGACAGGTAACCAAGGACCCAGCGGTCACTATGAGTGAGATCCAGAGTTCCTTTGTGAAGATGAGAGAAGCTTACAGAATGACAATTTTCAATTCAATTTCAATTTAATTGTACTTATAGCGCACCAAAACATTACACATGTCTCATGGTGCTTTACAGAGTGTTAGACAATCAGAGAAAAGAAAAGAAAAGAAGGCCCATGGGTAACCATGACTCAAAGGCCTGACCAATCTGCCTAGGGTCAGTTACAGGACAGTAAGGTCTGTATATACATGACAAATGCATAAGTTAGTCAGGTGTAGAGAATAGGACATGGTGTTTAAAGCCACCTGAGGTGAATGTTACAAGAGGTGGGATGGTTACATATCTGGTATGATAATGCATTAATCCTAATTTAGTGTCAGAAAGTTCAAATAGTCCAGCGTAGGAAATGGAATTGTCCAGGGGATTAGGAGTTGCCATAGTGCACATGCCAAGTGGTGGGTCGCTAGGCAGTACGCACCAGGAATCCAGGTAGGGGGGATAGTAATACGCGATGACAACCATCAGTGAAGCTCAGTGCCTGGTTTCTTCCGCACGCTGCATTGGGAATAGTGGCTAACTAGTTCAATCTTGGTTTTGTCAGACCAGAGGATTTTACTTCTCATGGTCTGAGAGTCGTCCAGGTGCTTTTTGGCAAGCTCTCGGCAAAAAATGGCTTCCGTCTGGCCACGGAACCTCGTAGCAAGATGGCATTGCAGCATCATTCCAATTAACAGCAGTAGCGAAGGCGACTATGACACATCATGGGCTCTAATTCCATTGATGAGCATTGCGTCAGACAACATACCAAGTACTCTATGCCTGACATGAGGTTTGAACTTCAGCAAGATCCTCAACACAGGCATAGGCACTGTGGGACTTCCATGTACAGTATAAATGAAATAAAAAAGAAAAGAAACAGCCATCCCTTAAAACATCCACACAATTTCATCTCAGACATAGCCTGTGCTTCATTTTCTCTCATGTCAACTGCTAGGATCGTCAAGGGAAATGTGTTGTTTGCACCACAGGGGAACAATTACTGAGCTCCGTCTGAGTGTTAATAAGGTATATGGTCCAATAACTGTGATTGGCAGGTAAAGAATAACTTCATTGACACATCCACTCATTACTCAACCCATTTACTCTTGAATGCAGCCTATTTTGTGTGGATAAAATTAAGAATAGGTAATTGTGAGGTTGTTGCTGCTTGGAACTCACTCCCTAGCTGTTGCATTGTGAAATTAGGGCCCCATATGTTCTTTTGACTGCAGTCCAAACCATTGACTCAGACCAGGGCTTTGTATAGAGCTTCTTTCTTTCTCTCTCTTTCTTTCTGAGACTGTCATCATGCACTTGGGGTCAGGAGTCAAGGTCTTTGGCTATACCCGTCACTATGGCACTAAATAGGCTATTAGAAATAAATAAGAACTATATGAGTTCATGATCACAGTAAAGGCTAGCTTTTGGCTTTAAGGACCTTTTGCTGCTGAAGTGGGATGTTTTCAATGTTGTGAACATTGAACAGACAAAAACGTTCATGATTAGACCTCTTACATTCCGCTTGTCAACTTATATCTATTTTTTCAGGAACAGGTATTTTTAGTATCTCACATTAAAAGGGCACCGAAATAAAGCTCCTTCAAGGGGACATAAATTATCAAAGGTACAGATTTTTTAAGAAGCTTTGATTGAATTTATGGACAATTATTGATTTAGAAAAACAGTAAAGCCTAAATGTTAGTCAGTGTAGATGATTTGAAAAACAGCACCGGCGAGCATCTTGAGGAAATTAGCAGGAGAGGAAATTAAAGGGTAAAACTGCTGACCTTCCCCACAGAGTCCTTGTCCTTGTCAAGACTGATTTAGTATGCATCTGGGAAGACGTCTGACATAGCTTTGGACGTGAGTTATCACAACAGTTTGGTACTGAGTATATATCAGAGGGTTTCTCTGTGAAGCTGTATCTTTCAAACAGGGTAGAAATATATATATTGGTAGTTTATCTAATATAAATTATGTAGCACATAATATTTGGTTCTATTTATGTTATACTCAGCAAGTAAAGACAGCAGGGATATGAAAGCAGCCCATGTGTTCACAACTATGCTGTGTGCTATTTAAGACCATTACAATGAAAGTGACCCCAAATTCTACATCAGTGAGTAAATCCATGGTCAGTGGACTTTTAAAAAAACACATACATTGACAACAAAAACTTTCCAGATCCAGAGTTGTTCAGTTCCTCCTCTGGAATTGTAATGTATATATAAAAAAACATTAACAAGATTTTTCTTTAAAAGACATCTGGCAGTCTATGCAGTTGGCCACTGTGATTTACTTCAAGTAAACCACACATACACAGACTGTTAATGCATTCCTGTTATCTAACTTCCAATGGGTCACTTTTTACAAGACAGGCATGCATGCAGATACACAGATGGAGGGAGGGGGCATCAGAAACGAAGATGTGATGACACCTTTCAATGAAGAACATCAATTATATTCAGACTGTCGAGTCAGCAAGGTAGGTCATGCTGTACAAATTGTAATCACAGTACTCAGTGACCTCGTAGATGTGTTAGACAAATAGCTTCTATTGCCAGACTGCACCTACAGTAGCATACTCTTCCTTTGCATAAAGAAGCATCAATAAAAAGGCCCAAAGTTAATCCTATCACAATGTATGCCCTTGAAATTGTTATAGCCAATCTAGTATGCAGAGCAATGCTCAGGTCTAGCAATTGAATTAAAAGCTTATCCTAAAATATGCTAAATCCATAATTGAAGCTTTATTAATGGTTGGTAATTCACTTGACTGTTTCTTTCCTTAAGGCTATGCCATGCCAATCAGCCTGTCAGTGATCAGGACAAGGTTGCTGATTAAACTAAAGCATTCAAAATTCACCAAAGGCATTGTTAAAGTTGATTTCTGTGAGATACAGTGGAACCAAATTGAACAAATTTGCCTTTTCTTTTTTCCTTTTTTTCCTTTTGCATTTTCTTTGCAGAAAGAAAAGCAAACAAATCAATATATTAGAGATGCAGTCTGCCACTGTAATCAAATCAAACTGTAATCAAAGATTTCGTCAAATTCAGTGAGTTGCCCCAAAAAGTCTTCAAGCTGTACATTCAGTGTGCACATACTAAAATCTGTGCTGTTCATATACTTTCAACCAAATTGAACCTTAAACTGTCATAAATAAATATAAACAGTTAAATAATATTACTGCCAGAGCAATTCATACATCAAATGCTGTCTAGCCATGTAATAGGAAAATGTATTTATTTAGAGAGAAGCAAACTATTTTAAGAATTCAGGCGTACACAACCCTCTAGAAATAATTTATCCCTGTGGGTCTAATTTAACCCAGGACCATATGCGTCTTTCTCAATGCATCTTTGCAAGTAATTAGCCAATTACTTGGGTGAGAAAATCATTAAATATATCTCAAAATACATTATGTGCATATGATTATCAATATCATATCTTTACATTGTATGCAGAGAAAAGGCAAAACAGAAAACTTTATCAATGAGAAACAATTTGCAACTGATTTACCTTATATACAATTATACAGACAAAAAACTTTTTGAAGACTGATTAGAAAAAATAAGCAACTTTTTTTCTACAGATATTGCCTGCAGAACTGCACATGCTCCGCTTCAATTGTGTGTAGTCCGGTGTAGCCGGTTATATGGCTCCATCCAGATTGCAAACCTGTTGGACGTTCAGAACCTTAGAAATGTGCCCCTGTTCCAAGATAGCAAAAATACACTGGGATGGAACTGGGCCACACCTACCACAACATCCGGCACGGATCTGCTTGGTGGACCCGATCCGGTGTCCAAACGCATATCAGTTCAAAATTGGTCTGGATCCGGTTGACGAGTTAGCCGGCTAGCGGCTAAAGCAGCCAAAGTGTTTACAAGCTAGCTTATGAGGGCCTACTCTAAACTGTACCTTTGTACCTCCTAACACACTCAAAATGTCATAATAAGTGCTGTTCAACATGAACAAGGTCCTTACATGACACCACTGTGTTTTAAGCCTAGGCTGTCACCTGTTTCCCTCTGTTGCTTCCTGTAGCCTGAAGTCCATACCAAAATCCATCTCATGCCTTTTCCCATTTCCACGGACACCAAACGTGAAGTTTATGTCCAAAATAACGATGATTCAGCATTGCAATGTTTATATATGAATATGAATGACTGTAACAACATGGAAGCTCCAAATGAGGGCTGCAGCTGCTACTGAATGAAATATGGAGAACCAACAAACAGAATTTTTCATTCAATTTGTTCCGAGCAGAATCAGTATTTGGTTACACTTTACTTGAAGGTATCTACATAAGAGTGACCTGACACTGTCATGAATGTGTCATAAACATTATAAACAAGAGATAAATATTTATGACATAACGCTTCTGTCACTCGCTTTGTCAAGTGTCATTCAGTTTTTGTCATGACAAGTTAGGGTTAGGGTTAGTGTTATGACAGTGTCATGTCACGCTTATGTAGAAACCTAAAGTGTTACCCAGTATTTTAACGTTTCTGGTTTAGCGTTCCACCTTAAAATTACTGTTCCTGAACTGGTTAGAACCAAATAATAAATGGTTCCATGTGGGGCTATGTATGTGACATGACACTATTCAGGTGGCCTAGCCTATTGATAGGCCTAGATATTTTACTCTATATCCTCGTTTCCCAACCTGTGGGGTTGAAATTCAAATGGGGTCGGCTGAGATATTGGGTAGCCTATCTTACAATTGACCAGTACATTATATGAAAATATATACATTAAAAAATATGAAAACCCTGACATCCAAGTTAAAGTGTAACTCCGGAGTAAAAACAACATAGGGTTACTACTTGTTAGACATTCTCTGCCATAGGCTACTCTTGTGAGTAGTTAGACTGACATCTATCAAGGCTCTAGTTTGTAGGCTAAGATAGGCTAACTAGTAAACAGCATATCACTAACGTGCATCAATCGGGAATTAGCTAAATGGAGGAAGTGGGCGCTTAACATACATGTATGGATCCGTATCAAAGAGACAATATTACAAAGTGGCGTTTTTGAAACTTCAGTGTAGAGGTAGATTGTGATTCATTGCAACTTCAGCAAAAATAGCTCCGTACCACTGAAGCCCAGTCTGCCACTACCTCGATGAGAAGCCAAAACTTTCTGTTTCTGCATTCAGTCTTCGATCCTGATTGGCTGGATTCGTGCTGACTAACAAACCAGATGGTTGTAGTGGGGCGGACAATGCTCTCAACCACAGATTGGCAAATGCAGGGAGTGAGAGATGCTTTACAGACAAAGTAGCGTTTATCATTCTTTATCCATTTGAATATCTGCTTATCGGTGGAAAAAATGACTGATGCCAATGATTCTAAAAATGCTAAATATCGGCCTGGCCGATAATTGGTCGACCCCTAACTTGTACCCTAACAGGTATTCACCAAACCTCATCGTAACAGCCCATTTAAAGGTTGTATCAGCGATAGCGGGGATACGTCACTTCTGTTGATGTTCAAACATAACAGAAAGCTAGCTTGCTACTCCCTCCCCCTTCCTCCCGTGCAATTGAAACTCTCCTAAACGCGCATCTCGTCAGTTGTTGGTTGAAACCCTTTATTTTGCTTTTGAGTGGTTGCCAACCCCTGTTGGTAGCTATTGTTTTTGTGTACAGATCTCGGAGCCTAGGCTATCTACAGAGACAGTTTTTTGACGGCCTGCTAATGGGGCAGGCAGCTAGCGGATCGTTAGGAAAGATTAGATGAATGTCATCATTTATGTTTGGGTCTTTTTTGGGCCTGAAATCGCTGATACAACCTTTAAGGCAGGGGTTCCCAAACTTTTCAACCCGCGACCCCCAAAATAACCATGCCAGAGACTGGCGACCCCCACCATCCCTGGATGTGACTCAAAAAATAAAATAAAATGTGCGCACTGGCCATACGCACTAGGCTTATCCAAACACGGGCTTAACGACAACACAAAAGAACAGAGCAGCCTGTTATGATTTTACATATAGAACTTTACTATATGATAAAAGCTACGGAGCCCTGGATATGTCATGGGGAAAAAAAAATAAAATAATAATAAGTTGTGGCCACGAAATATTAATTCGTTCCCACAAAATAGGTAATTTGTGGCCATGAAATAGGTAATTTGTGGCCACGAAATATTAATTCGTTCCAACGAAATAGTAATTCGTGGCCACGAAATAGGTAGGCCTATAGCAGGGGTGGGCAAACTGCGGCCTGCGGGCCGGATCCGGCCCGCCAAGCACTTTCATCCGGCCCGCTGAGCATTTCATTTGGTTATCAGGCTGCTCGCTATTTTTTTCCTGCGATAGAGACGACGTTGGTTAGCTTTACTGCAAACTGCTTTTCACTCTCCTTAGAGAACGTTTACAATGTCAATGTCAAAACATCATGTTAAATAGAGATAACATCATGTTAAACTAAGTCAACTCTTAGTTATCTCCTTTGCAGCAACGTGAACATGCGATCCATTTAATTGGGAACGCGTCTGCACTCACGAGAGGGAGAGAGAGCCGCAGTTTCCAGCTGGCTTGTCATTGTTGATAATTGATATCTCCTTCTTATAAGAAACTTTTAAAAGGAAATCATGAAGGCAGCAGTAGTTCCCACTACTGACCATTTAAAAAGTGTAAGAGGGCCATACCGTTTATACATTTGTTAAACAGCATAAAATTAGCAGTATTTTTAAGCAATTAATATTTTAAAAGAAATATTTTGTCATACTAAATTATAGGCTATAAAAAATGTATTTTTTTATGTGTGTATCGTGGGGGGTGGGGGGTGGTTGTTGTGCGGCCCGCCGGCCAATTTTCAAAACCCAGTGTGGCCCTTGAGCCAAAAAGTTTGCCCACCCCTGGCCTATAGGCTGTGCACTGGACAGCTGGATGAGCAAATCAAGCGCAACTCCTCAAACAGGAACAGTCGCTGTCACACAATGGACAGGGATAGTATGGTAGAGTGTTATTTTAGGCTGGGAATGCAATACAAAGACATTTTGAAAAGCCTGTAGGCATCTCCACAGACTATTAAGACCCAGGGCCCACTTCCCCGATAACGACGGAGACACGCTCTTAAGAGGGTTTTCTACGATTCATCTTACGATCGTTCGTTTGGTTTTTCCGACTGTTTCCCGAACATGCTCGTAGCGTGAACGCGCATGCACTGCTCTTAAGATGCTCTTAAGGGGAGCTGTCCACGTTAATAGTTCTGAAATATCCTCTGATTTGACGGTGATGTCAGGTGACTGCACGTCACAGCTATAGGCCTACCATTTAATCTTCGGATCTACACATTAATTCACATCAATACGAAAATAGAAACACTTTGACATCTGCATGTAAGCATCCCAAGTAGGTTATATACCACACAGAGACATAAATAATTGTAATTATTTTAAGATTAGATTGTTGCACCATGCAATAATTTTTCGCGGTGCCACTTAAGAACACGTTTGAAGATAAGAAAGAAGTCGAGTAAGAAAGAGAGGAAATGTGTAGGCTTAGATTTTGATGCAGTAGGCTACAGACTAAACCACATGTTGCTTTCTCTGCTTTTTACCTCATAGGCCTAATAAAATATTCACTTAGCAAAGATAATGTCAAACTATTCTGGCAACGTCTCGTTTCATAACTTGATTGCATTTTTGTCCGCTTTTCATCACATTATTATGACCATTAAATGTAGGCTATTTTGCACGCTAAAATCTGATTCATCACAGGTAAACACAATAAATAATGGGAACGTAAATTGGATTATGTATTCTAAATTGTAATTCCTCTGTATGTCCTGTTGGTGACCTCAGTGAGAAGTACTGTTAAGACGCTCTTAGCCGGTAACGAGTACTCTGGAGCACTCGTAGATCTAGTGTTAGATCGAGTGTTTTCACGATGCTCTTAAGCTACGATGGTTTCGGGAAACAGTCGGCAAATCTTAAGACGTTCGTAAGAGGGACTTTACGATGCTCTTAGGCTTAAGATGCTTTCGGGGAAGTGGGCCCTGGTCGCTGCACCGGCGTAGGTACGATTTGGTCGCCGGGATAGATTTCATTGTTGACCAACTGCAAGGCTCTGGAAAGGATCACGGTTAATAAACATCAGATTTAGTCAAAACCAAAGATTCTAGAACAGAGCTCTGTTCTAGAATCTTTGGTCAAAACGGTTTTGATCAAGGCTAAAGGTTACCTTGGCAACATGATACAGTGAGCTACTGTAAATAGAATCTAGACTGCAAAAAATGACGTCGGTAGGTAGGCTAGCATCATTAAATATTAGGCTATTGCAGCTTATGTATTCCCTCAGCTGAGCTTCTGACACATGATGCTAGTTTAAAAAAGTGTCTTTCATTGCCACTGATCATCTTATTTGAGTCGGTTTTAAGGTGAACATCTGAACAGAACTGGGCCCGGATCAGGTCTGCAATAATAAGTTAGCGAGAGGATCTAGCCAGGTTAAACGAGACACCTTCGTGCCACACAGAACACTGGCTTTATGCTCAGCGTACCTCGCTCAGTAGGCTACTGAGCTCTACTTGAAAAGTGTCCTCCTGATGTCTGTGCAGGGCTGCAGCTAATATTTCGTGGCCACAAATTACCTATTTCGTGGGAACTAATTAATATTTCGTGGCCACAAATTAGTACTTTGTGGGAACAAATTGCTATTTTGTGGCCACAACTTATTATTTTGTGGGAACGAATTGCTATTTCGTGGCCACAACTTATTATTTTTTTTCCCCATGACATATCCGGGGCTCCGGAATACCTTATATCCGGAAGCAGAATACCTTAGTCAAAAAATAATATCCATGTAACATGAGTGCAACTTTGAAACATTACTTTAATTTCCATTTTAAAGCAACACCAAAGCACTTTTCCTGTCGCACGCACGCTATTTGTTTATCCAGCACTGGCTTTGGAAATAATGTCTATAGACAAGGTAGAGTACGTTGCATGATTTTATGAAAGTATGATGTATTGCGACATCAGAAGCAAGTCAAATTTGTAGTTTCTTATGTCTCATTCCATCGAACTACAGATCCGCTACCCGGATAAATAGAGCGCTGTGATTGGAGAACATCCACGGTGTTAAGCCAATAGAAATTCCTATGGTTCGATACTAGACGTACAGGCTGAGCAAATTAATTTGCCGCCGCTAGGGTGCGTCTAGATTTCTAGGCTAGGACCTTATTGTACTAGGTCCATATTTAAGACCAAGCAGGTCCCTTACGGTGCATCCAAAGACTCCTCGATCCAAGGTTTTGAGAGGGCATCCTTGTGAGTCTTGGTGTTCACCTGCAGGTAGCCCAAATATAGGCATGGACAGCCATTCTTCTTTTGGATAAGGATGATAGCAGACATCCCAAGTCTCCTGGAAATTCCGGGAGTCTCCCATATATTTATAACGGCACCCTGATGCCCGCAAATTAGATAAAATCTCCTGGAATCTAGAGTGAGCGATTAAGAGCGCGCATGCGAGACCGCGTGTTCATTTGAGTGTAGCGTGCACACGACGGGACCCATTTTAAAGTGTAGGCTACCCTTGTCTCATAAGAGTAAAAAATAATGATACAGTGGGCAGTGCTTCGACTTGGCCAGCTTCCCTCGCGGTCCGCGCGCGATCACGCCACTTTAATTTGTATTTTTCCAGTGACGCTGCAACGACGTTGCAACAACCGGCAGAGGTCTCAAGTGATCAGGGTGTCTCGTAAAAAGAAATGGAGCTGGAAAACCCTACACAGACTTCACTACAGACTTTAGCAGACTGGTTTAGAAATAATTTAATAGCCAGAAATATGCCTGCCCTGCCCTAATAAAGAAATATTTGGTTAACGGCGAGTGAATCCCGTTTGCAGCCGTAGAAGAAACGCAGGACAAATTAAACATTCTGGTTTTCTCCGAGTGCAACGATGATAGACAGACATCATTTGGACAAAATATAGAGCATATTAACCTCCGTTGCTCAGCCAAATGCCTTCCTGTTACGTCCTGTTATCACGGAGTTACAGGCGATAAACTATTTTTGATGGTCACAAGTTTACTTCATTAGCGTTTTTTTTTTATTATTATTAAAGAGTGTTTTTCATTTAAAGGCTTGACTTCGTGCTTAATCAGAAGAGCATTTAGTGCTCTCCTCAATCCCAGACGTTCACATTGCATGTTTGTTTGTAATGGATGCAACCTCGAGATACACTTGTCATAGGCGCCGATACCGTGGGTGCTCCGTCTCTCGGGCACCCACTGAAAACATTGAGCACCCACGTGTGCCAGCTTACAGTCCCGGCTGAATTTACATTCATTTAAAATCAAACATCGCAGTTTATGTTAAATTCAGCATCTCTCATAATGTGATTGGATATGTTGCTGTCAATTCCCTACTCCATATACTAACCACAAATGAGAGCGTCTCTCGTATGAAAATTGACACTTCCCACCTGAAGAATTAACGCAAGGCTTTGTCGGGTCTTCAGCCATGAATGTTTAAAATGTATATAGCCCTGAATATCATTTTAAAAGTAGTCTGACAAAGCTTATTGTTTTGTGACACAGCTAAACACTGGTACCTCATAGAACGTCTATAACATAGCCTAGGTGGTCGCAACTCACAAAAGTAAAGCAGATAGAAAGAACTCACGCAAATCTAGCCTACAGCACGCAGACAGCTTCATGTGCAGGGGAGAGAGAGCGCGCGCGCGCACTGTGCTTTATGATTGTTGGCTTCTGATGGTATCTTGCTATTTCACTGAACTGCATTAGGTGACACAAATGGTATTGCCTTTATCTTATGACTCCTTGTGAGCGACTACCAGGCCTATGGTTTTTAAAAGTCAGATGTTCCCTTTCGACATTCGAAAATTAAGAATGTTTATTGACTCCCTTCATTCAACCCTTGAAGACATCGCGGTCTGGTGCGCTATGTAGATCGTTTCTCGTACCATTTAATTTCTCAGAATTTAGGTCTACTAGGCCTACAATAACGTCATCACCAAATACATCTGGGTCATTCTACGAAACCGGTGCCTTTTCACTTTGACATTTTTAAAAAAAATCATGTAGGACAAGCCATATTTTAAGACATCCACATGCTATAAGACATATATGACCTGCATAAAAAAATATTTTCCCACCTCAGGCTTAAATCCCTATTAATATTTTCCTTTTTATTGTAGCCCAGGTGTCTTTTTTTTTACCACCCCGTAACGGACAAGATGCGCTCCATTTAGACATAATGCATAAATTGAATTCAGAACATTTCATGTTTTCCTGTCATAGAAATGTCCTTAATTTGATATTAAAAGTTATAGGTTTGTTTTTTAATTGGAGATTTGCAGAATTTAGATTCTAATCTTCAAACTGTGAATTCCGCATGCCCATTGGTTGGTGTTTTGAACAATATTGGCTATTTTACTCCCTATTGTCAAATTAAAGTTACATGTGTAAATAGGCCCACTTCATCACACTATGATCAAACATTTATTTATGGGCTATTTCACTCACTCTCTAGTATTTAAAAAAAAAAAAACACACATGTTATGGGGTGGTAAGTCATGTTACAGGGTGGTAAATCCTGTTACGGGGTGGTTAATTTTGTTTGTTTCCATAATTTAACAATAATTTGATTAGTTCTGGACATATGTGTGGACTGTTAATGTCGTAATAAGGCAAGATCCAAAGTATATATAAACATATTTATTGATATGAAGTTTAAAATGCAAATTTATGTCATGAAATACTACATTCAACATGGATAGATTTCAGAAGATTGAGTACATTCATTTTTGAAATATGATCATAAAATTGGGTACATTGAACAAGATAAAGTACTCTCAGGAGGGGTGTCAAAAGCCTTCATTCTAGCCTTCGCCTACCCTGAAAATCCAGAGTTCTCGCAAGAGCACAATGGAATTGTCTCTGCGAGACACTCTGGCAATGAGCAATGATGCACGTTATTTTTTCCCCTTGCATCCCGTGGAACCAATCAAATCGTATCTGACATAGGCGGGCCAGAGGCACGCTAAACTGATGACGACAGCGCTGCAACGTTGGAAAACCAATTGCGTCAAAGTCCGGAATCATTCAGAGTAAAGATTGGTCTGGTGTTATCCAATTGCGTGCAGTGAGATTTTCAAATGCTTGCTTGGTGCCACCCCTCGAGTTGGGCCATTACATGATTGTTCGTGGCCAGACCCTTAATCTTTCTAGATTATCAGGGTGTGGATTTTCCAGGCTAGCCTTTGCCTGCTTTCTCCTTTCAGGGCTAGTCCACACGTACCAAACCGATCTTTTTTTCCTCCGTCTTCCCTGGAACCGTATCAAGAATATTTGCGTCCAAACGGATCCATCTCAACACGACTCAACACGTTACTTCATATCCCAGGCCTAGAGGTGGCACTGTTTCTGTTACAGAAATTGACCAAAGCTTGCATGCTGTAGGCTATACAAACAGACAGAATAGGCTACGACGAAAATGGCTAGTGCAAGGAAACCAGAATTGTTTGTGTGGACTGATAGTGAACTGTCAACTGTAGTCAACTGTAAAACTAATAAACTTCATTTTTACGGTTTGTGAAGGGTGCAGTCCCGTCCTTTATTTGGCTAACGCAGGTACAAATAATCTGCTTTACTTTCTTTGGTTGTAGGATAGTCCGCGATTCACATTAGTTTTGGCTATCACCGCAAGTGCATAGGCTACTGAACGCTAGGCCTACCCAAGTTCTAGGCTATTCCGTCGCCACATTTATAATATTGCTATAATACCTTCATTAGTAACATTTAAACTTACACCGCACTTCCCTAATAAATGGACGGGGCCTCATTCTGTTCCTTCCACTTTTTCCTTAACTGTCGTTGGTCCTCTCACTCAGATCTTTGATCAACAACTTAGTATGAGTATACTCTTTTGATCCCGTGAGGGAAATTTGGTCTCTGCATTTATCCCAATCCGTGAATTAGTGAAACACACTGCGGTGAAGCACACATTAATCCCGGCGCAGTGAGCTGCCTGCTACAGCAGCACTCGGGGAGCAGTGAGGGGTTAGGTGCCTTGCTCAAGGGCACTTCAGCCGTGGCCTACCGGTCAGGGTTCGAACCGGCAACCCTCCGGTTACAAGTCCGAAGCGCTAACCAGTAGGCCACGGCTGCCCCTAACTTCTTCCCTCTTTCGACATCTCGTCTCCATCTTTGCCGCTCCATCTCTAGATACTGCTGCCTCCTCTCTGGATCAGCATTGCGGCGAGCACAGAATAGTCACTGTCGTTCAGCATTACTCATTGGAGCCATGATTGTCTGCAAATTATGAAAATTATCATAATTATTTACACTGACTAGGTGTGTGTGCCAAGTTGAGAGAGACAGAGAGAGAGAGAGAGAGTTCATGACTGGGTTGTCACTAGATACACAAAAAAGTACTCACATTTTGAAATGCATTCATTTGCTGTGATGACCGCAGAAACCTCCGTTCTGCTTGTAGTTAGCCCTTCCCAACAAGTCCATCACAACTAGTTAATAATTATTTCTCACCACAATAGTCTCCAGTAGGCTAACATTGGCATGCATACAATATAGTCATAAAATATTAACAGTGACCAATGCATACTGATGAACCAGCATTCAACAGATTAGCTGGTTGCTATGACTAATTGCTAAGGGCTCACTGCAGAAAGAACAGAGGTTTCCCCCAGTCATCACAGTATGTAAAACTATATATAAATATAATTTTTATGAATTGTGTAATCTAAATGGCAATGACAACCACTCTACATTCCCCTTACCACCCCATAACGATACAAAGTGTTATGGGGTGGTATGTTACGGGGTGGTAAATTTCACCTCAGAATGACTGCAGCTAGCACTGTAATTGACTAGCTAAGATAGCAAATATACCATTCAGTTTAAAATTTCCTTCACTTTACATTACAGTTGAAAAAAAAACCCTAATTTAACAGTTTCCCTATCTATTATACGTTATGGGGTGGTAAGGTTAAGCTTAACGGACCCTATCTAACTACCAAAAAGAGCAAATAAATCATATCAAATTGTGTGGGAACTTGCCTGCTTGAGACCTTGGCTCCTGCAAGGGTTTGAGTGATGTCATCTGCTGTCTGTGATGTCACTTAAAGAAACAGTGTCTTTGTAATAGCCAGAACATGTAAGCGTTATGGGGTGGTATGTAAAACTACGGGACGAGCATAAATCATGATTTTTGTATGGGAAATCATACTTTTATTTAAAAAAAACATATAGTATAGTATCAAGAGCATATTTTTAATCATGACATTAATGAAAATTTGGTTAAAAAATGAAATGTTCTAATTAATATATTAGGTGCGAATTCCATATGTGACTTTCCGGACATGGGGAAATTGGCCATGTCCTTGGTAAAGATGACTAAAAAGTGTAGGATTTATATTTACAATGACATTGAAATATGCATTATGTAATTCATAACACTTAAATTAACAGGTTTGATCCTTTGAAATACATTTTGACACATTTTTACATTGTTGAGAGCTCATGAAATGGACCGGACGCAAAAGGCACCGGTTTCGTAGAATGACCCATCTTTTATTTTTAGTTGATCAACCACAAAGAGTAGCATAGGCCTACTGTGCACAGTGCACTGACGACTGTAGCAGCCCAAGGTAACCAGTTGTAGATGAGAGGCAACCCCTTGTTTCAGATAGCCTGGACAACATGTTGCCTGGGTGTTGCCTACGTTATTAATTAATGGTAGCCTACAATAGTTAATTGATTCGCGTAACATATTAGTTGGCTCAAAGAGTAGGGAATCCGGATGGAGAGAGTCACGCGCGTGTTGCTTTTGCGGGATCGAATCCAGTTTAATGCTAGTTTTCAAAACATATATTTTTTACATGTCTTTTGTCCGAGTGGCTGTAATGTAGCCGAGCGCTCATGGCGTATGAAAAGCGACTTCAAACCGCCTAAAACAACTTGTTTGTGAATGTCTGACAACTGCTGCAGCGCATGCACGCGCAAGGAAACGTAGGTGGAGAAACCAGAAGGCACACAACACCGGAACGATTTTAAGGCTATTTCGCATAGGCTACTCAATGGTGCTATTTCACACGCATTATAGCGACCCCCACTCACCGGGGTTAGGTGGAAGGTGTTAATAGACGATTGGCGTAGCCTACAGTGGACTAGGGCTGTCAAAATTGCTCAAAAATGACGTTCGAATATCCCCTCTAAAATAAACACATGTATTCGAATATATTGGAATATCTAGGCCAGGGGTCTCAAACACCCGGCCCGCGGGCCAAATCCGGCCCGCGTCCTGCCCAATTCCGGCCCGCGACGTATGACAAAATAATAATGTAATCCGGCCCTTGAGGCTATTAATTGCGACAAACAACGATACTGATTAAAATAGACGATAGATCCAGGTACGGTGACAAATCTCATTTGTACGCCTACTCTACTCCACTATGTGCAAGACATTCAGAGCTTGATTCAAACCCAAAATCGCTGCGCAAAGTTTTCAGGAAATACTTGTAGCACGCGAGAAACACAAAGACGTGCATTTGTAATGACGTAATGAATGTATGGCGATGCACGCCATAGTGTTGCAGAAATTAAGCAGAAATAGGCCTACACCAAATGTTGAAAAACGTTCACGTGTGATGAAGTCTTAGGTAAGCTATGTTATTCACCTATTCTTATTCTGAAGGAGAATATCCTTTTGGAGATTATGATCGATCGTCTATGACAGTGATAGTCACGGTGCGTCTGTGAATGGAGGTGCGTGTATACAACGGTGTCCACTAAGCATACCATGCTTGTTTCGACCCTCTGCCCAACATAGCTTGGAGGTTGCAGTGGTAATCGTGATGATAGTGTCCGTAATGGATGTGGTACAGACAGCAGGGCTAGTAGAAATAGGGCTCTAAAGAACTACAGTCACCCGCAATATGATGCGAACTTCTGGGTACTGCAGATTACCCGCGATAGGAACTGTTTGACCAGAATACTTTATTGTAGGCCTATATGGTAGTAATCTATTACTAAACCACAACATCTTAGGTGTTGGTATACATCTTAGGTGTTTTCATGTTAATTTGTTATGTGGGTAATATGAAAAAAGGAAAGTAAACCTGCTTAAATATGTTCATCCAGTATTTACTGAAAGGTGCATAATTTGAGGTGCTTGCCATCCAGTGACAAATTAGATGGGTAAATTTACCCCCTTCATAAACTTTTGTTTTACTCAAAGATTTTTACATTTACAGTCTGACCACTTTCAAGCCATGGCCTTTTGAAAATTTGATATAAAAATCCAATGGTGTTGCTTTCTTAACCCTGATGCCTAGTTTGCCAGGTTTAAAAAAGTTATGAGAGGAAATATTTTTATTTGGTGTGAAACACACACACATACCTGTTTTTATTACATTACATTACATTACATTACATTTGGCTGACGCTTTTTAACCAAAGCGACTAACAACATGGTAAACAGTAAGTTTTAGAACAATTCTCACAATTTTAGGACAGTTTTAAAAAAAAAAAAAACATTAGAGTACAGTAAGAATAAGTGCGTCGGTGAGTGCTGTTTTTAACAGTTACTTGTCAGTTTAAAACGGCTGGTGAGTGCTAGGATCAGTTAGACTTGTTGTAAGTGTTGCTATGAGAGTAGATGTTCTCTAAAGAGCTGGGTCTTCAGGAGTTTTTTGAAAGTGGAAAAGGATGTCCCTGCCCTTGTAGGAACTGGCAGTGTGTTCCACCAACGAGGAACAACAGATGAGAAAAGTTTGGATTGGCTTGAGCGTACCGGTGGTAGAGCTAGACGTCGTTCGTCAGAGGAGCGCAGCGGTCTGGAGGTAGTGTAAGTCTGTATGAGGGCATTCAAGTAGGTGGGAGCAGAACCGGAGACTACTTTGTAGGCAAGCGTTAGAGACTTGAATTTGATGCGGGCCGCCATAGGTAGCCAGTGTAGCTGGATGAGCAGCGGGGTAACATGTGCCCTTGGGTTGGTTGTAGACCAGGCGCGCCGCCGCGTTCTGGATCATCTGAAGTGGTTTCACTGCGCAGGCTGGGAGACCTGTCAGGAGGGCATTGCAGTAGTCGAGTCGTGAGGTGACTATTGCCTGAACCAGAAGTTGGGTAGCATCTTGAGTCAAGTAAGTCCTGATTTTCCGTATGTTGTAGAGTGCGAAACGGCATGACCGGGCGACTGAGGCAACATGATCTGAGAAGTTTAGTTAGTTGTCGAGAACAACTCCTAGATTTCTTGCAGTCCTGGTCGGTGAAACAGACAGGGAGTCAAATTTGATGTTGATGTCGTGGTGTATGGTAGGTTTAGCTGGGATGACCAGCAGTTCAGTCTTTGAGAGGTTCAGCTGGAGGTGGTGTGCCTTCATCCATGTAGCTATGTCTGAAAGGCAATCCGAGGTCCGTGCTGAGACCAGGGGGTCGTCAGGTGGAAAGGACAGATAGAGCTGTGTGTCGTCTGCATAGCAGTGGTATGAGAAGCCATGCGAACGGATAATCTGTCCCAAGGAGGTGGTGTAGATAGCAAAGAGGAGGGGGCCCAGCACTGAGCCCTGGGGGACCCCTGTGGTGAGATGGTGAGGTGCAGATAGCTGACCAAGCCATGATACGTTAAACGAGCGTCCTGTGAGGTAGGATTCAAACCAGGAGAGAGCAGAACCGGAGATTCCCATATCAGCGAGTATCGAGAGAAGGATACGGTGATTAACCGTGTCAAAGGCAGCCGATAAGTCAAGCAGAATGAGTACTGATGACCGAGCGGTCGCCCTGGCTTCTTTTAAGGCTTCTGTTACAGACAGCAGAGCCGTTTCGGTAGAGTGGCCGCTTTTGAACCCAGACTGATTTGGATCCAGAAGGTTGTTCTGTGAAAGGAAGTCAGAGACCTGTTTGGAGACTGCTCGTTCAATGCCTTTGGATAGGAAAGGCAGTAGTGAGACAGGGCGGTAGTTCTCGACTTGAGCAGGGTTGAGAGAAGCTTTCTTAAGTAACGGTGTTACCCGGGCCATTTTGAACGCTGTTGGAAATGTGCCGGAGGTTAGCGAGGCATTGATCACATGTGTGATAGCTGGAGCGATGGTCGGGCTGATGGACTGAAGTAGGCTCGTAGGTATAGGGTCCAGCGAGCATGTGGTAGGACGGCTGCATGTCAGGAGTCTGGACACTTCACTCTCGGAGAGAGGCGTGAATGCTGAAAAAGATGTTCCAGCAGTCCCTAGAGGTTGTAGGAGTGCGGTATCTGAGTCAGATGCGTTGAGTGGGCATGTAGAGAATTTATGTTTTTCATTTATTTTATAATTTGTATTAATATTTATTTTATCATTATTTTATTTATAAGCTAAGGTTGCTAGCACAGGTGTCTAAAACTAGATAAAAACACTTGCACTATCTGTTTGCAGTTTTGTGTGGTATTTGAAAAAAAGAACATTGCATTTTCAGAAATAGCCGGCCCTCCAATCAGATGAAGTTGGCAGAATTGGCCCCCAGCTCATTTGAGTTTGAGACCCCTGATCTAGGCTATATTATTATGGAAGAATATAAGACTCAAAAGTTTTGTACGTGTGCATCACGTTTTGAAACTGTAGAAATTATTTGTAACTGTAAAAATGATCTGTACAAGTAATTGTCAATATCACAAATATGCGCTACACTTACAAATCTATTCTAGGGGTACGGATCGGTTTTACAGCTACAAATCATCCTACAGTTAAAAATATTTTACAATTACAAATATATTCTACAATTACACATCAATATTCTACGCACAAAAAGCTGTTCTACAGTTACAAATCTTTTCTACAGGTGTACAGACTTTTGCACCACCTTTGGGATGAGAAATGTCTCATATGTATTGTGTGTGTGTGTAACAGGATTTGTAACTGTAAAAATGATTTGTGATTTAACAAAAAAATAACACGAACAATTTTAAGTATTACTCATATGTCGTTCACTTACAAATATATTCCACAGGTATGAAATATTCCACAGTTGCTGTCTTTCAATTACGAAACTATTCTGCCATTACAAATTTCTGCTGCTCGCACAAGTATTTTCTACAAGAATACAAATCATTTTGAGACTGTTCTGGCGCTTCCTGTTGAATAGCCAATGGCGATCCTCAGGTTTGGCTAGCCAACCATGAATCTCAGTTCACTAACCAATCACAGAGCAGGAGCAGCGCCGTCGTTGTCTGTGGGTGCAACCAAACCTGGAGTCTACGTTTGGAGCACGCTAGTTTCCTGTATTCCTTGAGGTATGTTGGTAGCCTACACCACACAGACATGTTCTATGTCCACTATTCCTTGTTAATACAGCCAGTGTACCTGATATACGGGGCAACGAGGTGAGATCAATCAATGGCAACTAATGTGGGCAACAGACAAATAACTATTATATATAGCAAGCTACCGCTAGTTAGCCAAATCCCACTCAATCAGTCTGTCAGTTTAAGCAGCATACAAGTGCTAACGGAAATGTAGTGTGTGGATGGAAATAAATAACAACACTCAACATACTTTTGAAGACATTTTGTTTCAAGTTTGTAACAAATGCGGTCAAAGTTTTAAGGGAGTTTGTCAGTCGGTCATAAGGTAGGCTCAGCAAAAAGAGGCAGGCGGCTAGCATTATTATCAAGAGGTGTGCTAACCATTAGGCCTCGTATGCCAGGTCTACCTCCAGATTGTGAGGTGCTACTTTGGACTTCACGAACTCTTATAGTAGAAACTCTTTACTGCAGAAAAACCGTAGTAGGTTTGATGCTCAACAGATTGCTCTGGAGTTAGTTATAAGTTAATAATAAGTATCCATTGATATGTGTGACAAAACATACCAACTGGTGTCAACATCAGCTAGGCTATGTTGGCATTTTCTGATGGTTCTTCATGACTGATCATAAGGTACAAAATAAGTAATACAGAAATACAGTGCTGGGCATTGGTAGACAATCATATTAATCTGTCTATGTATCTATTTCTTCTGTGTAAGCAGTTTCTTATGGATCCCCAGTTGCTGCCTCCTGAAGCACAGGTGGGTCATAAAATATATTTTACTGTCTATGAAAATAGGTCGCCGCCCGATGTGAGTTTCAAAAAGCATACCTTTTGAACTTGTTGACGGCAGTATTCCTACTTAAAACAACATCCTCGGATGTGTATGTTTTATGTTTTGTAAAAGTTAAAGAGAAATCACTACTATTCTATCTTAAAAAGTCAGTTTATTTTTCGAACGTTTTTGTTGGTTCCTGTCAGTGATAGATCATTATCTATGATACATTTATAGTTACTCTCTACACTGGCAGGTTATTAGAGAGGCTGAAAACCAGACTGGAACAGGCTCTTCAAAGGCAGCCTCTGGACCTGGACTATTTAGAGTTCCTCTGTACCAGTGAGTTGAGCCTAGTTCACTGAGTACTCACATGCCATTTCCAGAAGAGGTAAGCAAAGTCTGTTTGTTTTTTGTGCAAAAATAAGTACAAACATTACCCCTGTTTTCAGAATACTTTCAGAAGGTGCCATTGAGTCCTGCTGTCCTGCTAAAATAAACTTCACTGACAGTTTTTACATATTTTTCCCCTCACAAACTATTAGATACCAGAATACAGTTGTTTTGTACTGTAAAAATTAGTATTAAGTGTTGATTTATATATATTTAAAACAAAAGAGGAGACGGCAGAGCCTCATGCTTATAATCATTAATTAATTATAAAATAAATCATGGACCTACACCAGTAATCCTCACTATTTTTCTCACAAGAGACACATTGGCAGTGCAAAATCAAAAGGAGAGCCTCTTTTACGACAACGTACTAAGTCACCTTTGCAAATGTGCATTTCTACATATAAATTGGACATCCCACAAAAAAGAAATAACACAGCCAATACATTTTCATTTAAGACCAGTCATCTAATACTGGGATGAGTGGAAGCTGGCATGCGTGTCCTTGACTTTCTTCATGCTGTAATTTTAGTAGCAGGTTTGACAATACCCCCTTTAGGAAGCACCATTAAGGCTTAATAACTTCCTTTCACCTTCATTATTGTATTTGGGTGAAGGGAGATGTATAATTAAGATGTTTTTTGTTTTCACAGTGCAGGATTGTATGTTTATGAAGCACATTTTAAAAAAAATATTGACTGTTACCACATACAGTGGGTCCCATTCAGAAGTGGCCACTTCTTTCGCGTTTTCTGTGATTCATGCAGCTGTGTGAAATGTATTACAACTTATCGCCACAAGGTGGCAGTTTAAGTCCACTGTAGCATTTGTAAACAGGGCAGTGGAGTGCATTCAAAGGCGTTGCAGTGGCAGTGAGATACTGTAAGCAGAACGAAACTGAAGATCACCTCGTTGAAGTCATACAGTAGACTAAATCTAAAAACTAAATCAGAGCTTGCTTTTGTTTTTATCAACCTGGGGCCAGAGATGATGGCCTTTGGTGAACAGTTTAGGCCTACTCAAAATGAGTAAAATCAAAAGCACTATACAGATGACATGAAAAAGGTTATGATGTATGGATTCCCAAGTGTCCAAGCTTCCAAATGGTGTATAACATAACTATGCTTCATAGCAATATGGGATTTAGAATGTTGGGGGAAGGAGGGTAGGTGTTCTTCATAAGGTTAAAATATTGTTGTTATGATGCGTTTAACAGGTCATAGGCAGATGGGAAAAGCAGGCCTTAAAAGAGGGCTACAGGATACTGGGGTGCTCCCAATGATAACAGAACGGCCAGAACTGGCTAGAGTTCTGTTCCCACAAGGTGTCTCATCTCTGATGGATCCTAAGGTATTAATGTTCAAGCATGGCAATTTAAACATGGCAAGCATGACACATCCTCTCACATTCTTTTTGCAAAGGTAAATTTGTAAATGGAGGAAAACAACTGACAGAATAAAGTACATCATGACTATGGTACAGTGCACAATAGTATTCCAAACAGGGCACACTGTTTTTGTTGCAGATGATTTTGAAAAGAGTGGTTTGACCAGATGAGGCGGAGGTTGACGAAGATGAAATGGAAGACTGCCGTGTCACAGCCTACCTCAGACAATACGCCCCCCCCCCCCCCCCCCCCCCCCAGATTTTGAAACCTGGCTGATCAGAGTGATTTGGATTTGATGAGAGATCTGTACTTGAACCAATCGCAGACTGAAAAATATGTGAAAGTATTTTTTCAAAAGTATCTTTTGTGATTGTGATGACTACATTTGCCATACACTCTATTCAGTAATATAGCTTACAGTGCCCTCCACATTTGTTAGCTCCCAGGAATCACAGATGTATGAAATGTTATAACTTTGTTCAGTAAATCACAAATATTATTTTCTTGTGGTATTATAAGTATTTAGTATAAGTATATATACTCTTTTGATCCCTTGAGGGAAATTTGGTCTATGCATGTATCCCAATCCGTGAATTAGTGAAACACACTCAGCACACAGTGAGGTGAAGCACACACTAATCCAGGCACAGTGAGCTGCCTGCAACAACAGCGGCGCTCGGGGAACAGTGAGGGGTTAGGTGCCTGGTCAAGGGCACTTCAGCCGTGCCTACTGGTCGGGACTCAAACCGGCAACCCTCCAGTTACAAGTCCGAAGCGCTAACCAGGCTAGCATTGTATAACAAACAAACTACTACTAAAAGTATTTTCTGATATTGTCTTTTAATTCTTACAGTTTCTTTAGAGACATTGAAAGACCTGGTGGTCTTCTGGACGGGATGGTCTGTTGGCAGGGGCAATGCCGACTGTACTTTGAAACTCCCCCTAGGGACAAGAATGTATGACACCTTCAAAGAAGCTATGAATGCAGCGCTGAAATAAAGCAATTATGGTTTTGGCTTGATCTAGTGTTGTTTTCTGCAAGTTCAATGCAGTATAGTCAACAATTTCAGTGTTTCAGACGGTGACCAGAGTTCCAGTTGTTCAATGAATAAACTATGCAATGAGAAACTGTATGACGATTGCTATTTTTCCTAGTTGTATATTTAACTACAATGTGTGCACCATATGCAGTAGCCAGAAAAGTTGTGATTTTGTTTCTCAGCTGCCACAAGGCACCTATCCCCAACTTGCTCTGAGAAACTGGCTCTGCTAAGAATTGATGTCTAAGTTGCTTTGGATAAAAACGTAAGCCTAATGAATAAAATTATTTATTAAAGTTCACATATCCCAGCATTAGGGAATGATATTTAAAAATGCAATTTTAAATTTATCAGACAGGACAGGGGAGAAGTCTACAATAATGGTGTTCAAAGACTAGAATACAATAGACCTAAGAAACACATTTTAAAGAACAAATATAGGAGGGAAGGAGATGTATTTTCTATTCAGTGGTAGGCTACATGTTCTCCATGCTGATGTAAATAATGGTCCAGTGATCCAGTGGAGTGATCTTGAAGGCCCTTGATAAGAGATATTACATCAGTGTTTCAGAACAAGGACCACTTAACCAGTAAATAAAAAAAAACCTCACAGACCACCTAGCTAAACAAAAAAAATAGTAGGCCTACTCATTGCTTATTACCTTGCTTATTGTCAGAGGATTCATGATTTAAACTGGCGTAGCTTACATAGGCAGTGTTACAGAACTGTTTGGATTTACATAAAAGTTGTTCAACATGCACACTGAAACACTATGTAGAAAAAGAGCATTCTGGAAAAGCATGATTGTATTTGTAGTAGCTTATCTGCACAGGTACAGTTGGCAAATTATCAAAGTTAACAAACCATCAGAAATGTAAAACGATGACTGTAATTAACATAGCTGAAGTCGCCCATTTGAAATGTAAATAAATTGATAACTTAACTACCTAGGAACAGCCGAAAGATAACTGCCGATAGAGAGGGGAAACATTTTGTTAACGACTTGCCCCGTGTATCAGGTACACTGGCTGTATTAACTATCAATGTACCTCAAGGAATATAGGAAACTAGCATCGGAGACATTCTCTGCTATCGTGCTCCAAGCGTAGACTCCAAGTTTGGTTGCACCCACACAACTAGCCACCATAGACCATAGACGACGGCGCTGCTCCTGCTCTGTGATTGGTTAGTGAACTGAGATTCATGGTTGGCTAGCCAAACCTGAGGATCGCCATTGGCTATTCAACAGGAAGCGCCAGAGCAGTCTCAAAATGATTTGTATACTTGTAGAAAATACTTGTGCGAGCAGCAGAGATTTGTAATGGCAGAATAGTTTTGTAATTGAAAGACAGCAACTGTGGAATATTTCATACCTGTGGAATATATTTGTAAGTGAACGACATATGAGTAATACTTAAAATTGTTCGTGTTATTTTTTTGTTAAATCACAAATCATTTTTACAGTTACAAATCCTGTTACACACACACACACAATACATATGAGACATTTCTCATCCCAAAGGTGGTGCAAAAGTCTGTACACCTGTAGAAAAGATTTGTAACTGTAGAGCAGCTTTTTGTGCGTAGAATATTGATGTGTAATTGTAGAATATATTTGTAATTGTAACATATTTTTAACTGTAGGATGATTTGTAGCTGTAAAACAGATCCGTACCCGTAGAATAGATTTGTAACTGTAGGGCATATTTGTGATATTGACAATTACTTGTACAGATAATTTTTACAGTTACAAATAATTTCTACAGTTTCAAAACGTGATACACACGTACAAAACTTTTGAGTCTAATATTCTTCCATATATTATTTGCACATTATGTCAGTGACGCGCATCATGTCATCTGTTTTTAACTTTTTGTATGGTTATTGCTTGACAGGGGGGATCCCAAGCAGCTTTCAGCCATAAGGAATTTCCTAATTCACCGACACTGATATTCAAAATGTTGAAACTATTTCGGCATAGCCTATAAGCAGTTTAATTAAATGTAATGTTAGTTGTAAACAAACGGGCTACTTGGTGAGGCTTGGCCTCACAGATGCGCTCGTGCTTTAAATGGCAATACAAATCTTCACGATAGGCCTATTAACTGACCGCCCGATTCACGTTGGCTGGAGGGCCATCAGACATTTGTTCCCAAGGGTCTATGAATTGTTAATCTGGTCCTGCCCCCAACGAACGCAACTTTCCACCTCTGAGACAGCTTAAAAGAAGTCTAGAGAACTCCTAACTCAGTAAGACCTACTTACTGTAGGCTGCGCAAACCACAGGCCTTTTTTTTTGGGCAAGCCTGCATTCGAGGCAGGCCTTCTGTTGAAGAATTTTATATAAATCCTGCGCTAACAGTAATCCTCCTACTCCCCGCTACCACAGCTGTGGATAGTGTGGCATGCTCACGCTTTATGTCTCCTTCTTGCAAACTAGGCCTATAGCCCAACCATTTACGTTTTCATAAAAATAACAACTTGCTAGATGCCTTCATATCTTTGGGCTTCATTCAGCATTTTGTTCTTCCACTGGAAATGACTCTTCTACATTTGGTGTCTGCTGCATCCTTTCTGTTGGTATTGTTTAGAAAATGTTTGACTTCTTGAGTTAATGCATTAAAAATTGTTTGCTGGTAACCAGCCACAAATAGCCTACAGATTCTGCGTGCGTACATTCTCTATTCTCTCCAAAATGTGCCCGTTCTATAGGCTGGCCAAGTGCGTAATTCTGCGGCATAAAGCAGATGTATTTGTTTATTGTACAGAAAAATAAAAAGGCAAATAGGGCAAATTACGAAACCAAAACATGGGTCATAGTTGTCTAAGCCTCTGCTGTGAGGCCAATGAACAAAGACGCATTGATATCTGCAATAGTTTTTTTTTTGGCGAAACAAGCTCACAGCCGAATGAGTCATAGCACTGAAGGGAGAGGCAACTGGCATGTGATCTCCCCACGGGCCAATGGATGATCAAGTTTTCTCCTGTGCCTACGATATTTAATCCAGTGTTTTGTCAAGTTGCAAAATGCTTTTCTTTTTAACGAATTTTTATGAAAGTACCCTTGTATAGGGTACTATCTTAATTGCTTTATACTCAATACTTGACCAATGGCTATTGCATCTGTCTATTGAAAGTGAGAATGTGGCATGTGATCTACTGTGTAGGCTTCATAAAATAAAATAAACAGATTGCTAATGGCCTACAAGCTGATCTGGGGTGCGTTTCCCGTACAACTACGGAGGTTAGCTTTTTACTAACAGGATGCATCGTTCAACTAACCAAGGGGTCGTTTCTAGAAAAGTTAGCAACGACGTTGCTCAACCACCATGGTACGACGCAACTTGCGACCAAACAACGACATTGTTACACCTGTTTCCAGAAAGCATCGTACCTGTGTCGCAATTCGCTACCTCCGACGTTCGAACACTGTAGTTCCAACAACGTTGTTGATGATGCAGCGATAGATATCATTGGTTGAAACAGTGGCAACGTGTAATACCCCACCCCCTAGAAATTCTCTGGCACAGCCTATGTTGACATTTTTCTCATTTAAACTGAGTGATTAATGCTGGCATTATCATCTACAAAAACCTAAACCTATTAATTGCAAGTATATAAAACATTTTACTGAAACCGACCAGTATGTGCCATTATTTGTGTCAAATATCTATGTTGAAAAAAAAATATAGCCTGGACGAATACCTGGGTATCGCAAATGTTATCAATTGGCTCGTGGCTTAACGGCAGCGCGTCAGTGAACTACACACTCGGCCGGAGTTTGCATCCTGTCTCTTCTTTTCATCTCTGAGTAAGAGTAGGCCTACGAGACACAACAATAGGTTTTGACCATACATATTTATGTTACTCTACATCGAGAGACCATAGGTACAAGACATCAGTCAAAAACAATTGAATCCACGTGTCACACTAGTTCACCTGCAGTTAGCGAGAAGCAAGAGGACAATCTCACATCATAAGAAAATCGAACCTACAACGTTGGGATATTAAGCCATCTGCTCTAGCCACTATAGCCATTTATCACTACTGTTACAAGGGTCTGGGAAGATTATAATACTAAAAGCAAGGCAATACTTGAATTAACATAAATAGCAAAAATGAGCCAAGTAGGGGAGTCAGGGCCAGATGTACTAACGCTTTTGCGCCCATTTCAGGCGTATTTGTTTCGCAATGTGCGTGTAAAATCATTGCGACTGCCTGTCGCGGGAGCTCAAAGTGGCAGATTGCGATTGTCATGTCATGCATATGCATTCATGGGAGGATCCAGGGGAAAGTGGGAGTTTAGCGTAAAAAGATGGGAGGGGAAGAGTAAAGAGCGCCTAGTTATGTATTCCGCGGTATGTACAAAGACTGAAAAGCGCACGTCTATTCTGCGCCTAAATACTTCCGCCTTGTAAAAGCAGGTGTTAATCCACATTGCAGTTCAATGCGTCAATAAGAGAACCTTTCAAAGACAACAGAATCGCTATTTAGAACACCAGTTTTTGTGGTGAAAGTATTTGTACTACCAAAAGCAACCTTAACTTTCGTTGGCCTTTCGCATGTCTTACTTTCACTTTCACGTCATTCACTTAAACTTTCCTACTTGCTAGATTTGACCAATCTTCCATAGCCTACGTCCTGATCTTCATTATCTCCCTGCTTGTTGACATCTTATCATGTATGGTATTATTTCATGATCGCTAAACGTTTGATTCTTTTTAATGTTGTCATCAGTTAACTTCATTCAACTGCGCTTGTAGGCGCTGCCATTCAGTTGTGGACGTTCGTAAATTGCGTTTATGGGCGGAGAAGGGCAGAGAAAGGCGCAGTTTACACTAAGGATTGAACGATTGATAAATACGACGGAAACTTGGGTCTGACAGCGCTCGCAATCTGCGGTGTGTCCATGTCGCTGATAACGCTACGTTCGCAAATGTACGTACATCTGGCCCTCAGTGTCTTAATCAAAATTAAGCTACAGGATAGATCGATCATTGAGTCACGAGATAAACATCCACTTCGCAATTTTTGGTTAGGCGGTTGTGATTTTTGGTTAGGCGCTCCGGACACCAACAGGAACTACCAAGGAACGACACAAGGAAGTGCGACTGCCTAGGGGCAGTAGTTCAAACGACCAAACTTTGCGTCCTTGTTTGCGATTGAGAGTTCGAACTACCCTTTCTAGAAACACCAAATCCAAGAACGATGGAGCGAACTACCAAGGTTGCGACGCAAGTTAGCAAACGATGCTTTCTAGAAACGACCCCCAACATGTAAGTTACGACTGTTTCCCAAAACTGTCGTACTTACATAGTTGACATGATAGTTTCCAAACTTCAGTAGTCTGGACTAAGGTGGTTAATGACGTTTAGTAGCACGTGAACGGGCACCTGCACATATTTCTGTGGCGCATTGCGTTAAGGCCGGCAGATGACAGCCGCCGTTGCACAGCAGTTACCAGTCCCCTGTCCAAGACTTCGAATCTGGGTTACGATTTTGACAACAATATTGACATCGTTGTTTACCTAAGTTTATCTTTTGTGCAGATCATATTATCAAAATCAGAATCAGCCTTCTTGGCTTGGTTTGCGTAAACTAACAAGGACCCCCCCCCCCCCCATGAAAATCAAAGGCTACATATTCTCAGCTGACTCGTCAAAATGTGCGCACCACCTTATTATTATCTGCAGGTGTGTGACTTTTACTTACGTGCAAATTGACTTTTAATTTATGTATTTTCTGCCTTGGGCATTTTAAAATATGGATGTATGGTGGTTAGAAGTGTAAATATCAATTACAAACCTAAATATATTTATAATTATTAATTTGCAAACAAATAACTGGCGTCAGTGACGTCTTGAAGATCCCTGGAACTATGCTTCTACTAGCATTCTACCACAGGTCGAGAGGTGTAGTTGTAACTACACAACTTTACGATAGTGGTTGCGAACGTTCGTTGTTCCCAAGTTCCAAATATGAATGTAATTCTGCGGCATAAAGCAGATGTATTTGTTTATTGTACAGAAAAATAAAAATGACATGTCAAGCAGTCAATTGACTACATTGCAGTCAAGAAGTAGGGCAAATTAATTTACGAAACCAAAACGTGGGTCATAGTTATCTAAGCCTCTATAGCGTAGCCTGTTAAAAACGTCGCAGAAGCCTACCCAAGGCTACAGATTAATTCTGAACAGTTATTTCTCTACTGGCTCAATTATCACATCACTGTTTTGATTTGCGTAGTTGCGTTAACCCAACACTGACAATAATGTAGACAGCAAATTTCGATTTCCATTACCACCGTGTAGTCAAGCCTTAAGCCATACCCAAGTAGCCTAAATCGAGGAAAATCGAGCTTTTTCAGAAGGGGCGGCAGGCAGAGCGATGTACAGTGGCTGAAAGTGGTACTGCAGCTTCACGACTCGTAATGCGCGACTAAAGTGGCCATTTGAAAGCGATGCCCACTGTAGTTAGTGCAGAGTGGAATAGGTGAAGAGTTGGCCGTCACATCCCAGCTGTTGGGATGTAATGGGAGAATTGCAGATTTATTCCAATTGATTGAGTATTCAGAAATTTTAGAGAATGTGTCAATGAGTTTGATGGTTTCTTTTACTAATGTTGTGGGGTCTTGAAGAAAGAGAAGAATGTCGTCGGCATAAAGGCTGATTTTGTGATGCATATATGGAGTCTGGACACCTTTGATGAGGGGGTTCTGACGGATGGCAGCTGCTAGGGGTTCAATGAAGATTGTAAATAGGGAGGGGGAGAGTGGGCACCCCTGTCTAGTTCCCCAGTGAAGAGTGAAACTTTGTGATGTTAGTCCATTGGTGATTACTGTGGCTGAAGGAGAGGTGTATAGAAGTTTAATCCAGTTAATGAACGACTCCCCGAAGCCAAACCTCCCTAAGGTGGAAAACAGGAAGTTCCAGTTCACCCTATCAAATGCTTTTTCTGCGTCCAGAGTTGCTATGATGGTATTATCTTGAAAATTTGTGGAGTGATACATTATATTAAACAGTCTGCAGGTAGGGGTGTGAATCTCTCATGTAAAAGACGATACGATTCGCATCTAGATACATGGGCACAATTCGATACAAGAAAAGATACATGTTTATAAAAACGATTCAGTACGATACGATGCGATTTGATGCAATTTGATGCAGTTCAAGAATGGAAAGCATTCTGAAAGATTTTTTATAATTTGCTCAAGGTGCACATTCATTTTATATTATCAATTATCATGGTCATGGTTGTCAATTAGGCAACAAAATGTGTGAATATGATTATCTAAACTGAGGTTTGTTTCATATACTGTATTGAAATGAAAAAAGAATAGTCTACATTTCAGTCAAACACAGCAGCCAAATACAACATAACAATACATTTTTATAGACTTTACAGATTTTATAGAGATATCTGATTGTTTTCATGGAGTTGTAGCCTTGTTGAGGAAAGACGATAGGCCTACCGAAATAAAATAAAAAAGTGCTTAAGACACTCTTGGCCTTTTCTCATATAGGCCTAGCCTACCCTACAAGAATAAAATAGGCCTACAAATCAATGAACTCTCTGGGCTTATTTTGTTCCAACAGCAGTCCTAATGCAGAAACCTAAAATGCCACAAGTCTGAGTGAATATGAACAAAATCATTGGCTAATAATTTATGCATCGTTTTAGCAGCAAGGGCCAAATTATTATTTAACATTAAGGAAATCCCTTCATCAAAGGTAAGGCTACTCTACAGACTATCGTTGCTGTTTAGGAATGCTATAAGTGCTTAATTTCGCGCTGGATTTCGAAAACAAAAGCCGACCGAGTGCAAGTTGTCACATGCTTAAAGGAGAATTCCGGTGTGATGTTGACCTAAAATGTGTTGAAACATGATACCGAGTGTGAATGTATGTCTCATAGCCCATCTCGGCTTGTCCCCTGCACTCCAAAATCTGGCGCTAGTTAGCCGATGCTACCAACAGCTTTTTCAATGGTGGTGCTTCGGCATCGGGCTAGCCAAATGCATTTCCACTGAATTATTTTTGGAATCTGATCCCTTATCATACCTGTTCATTCTTACTCGTCGCTCGACTTATCGTGACTAAATTCAAGATGGCTGCAAACGCTAAACTTCGTGAAGATACTGTCTTGTAAGTAAACTACCAGTGATTTTTCAAAGTTCTCAATGCCTCGTTTTAAATGTCAGGGCCCTCGGATGTCTACCAATGAAGTGTGGAGATACATTGAGCCTCGTAAATGGTGTAAAACAGTGATTTATTTGCATGGCTAGCCCGATGCAGAAGCACCACCATTGAAAAAGCTGTTGGTAGCAGATGGCCGAGATGGGCTATGAGACATACGTTCACACTCTGTATCATGTTTCAACACACTTTAGGTCAATATCACACCGGAATTCTCCTTTAAGTTGCAATAGATGTATGGGTAATGAGGTCATTTGACAACTTTGGGCAATGAATGTAACCAAAAACGAACTGCATTACCCACAATTCCGTGCCACGTAGGCTATAGTTTCAAAACCGGAAGTGGGATGAACGCGCTGCTTGGAACGTAAATGAGAGTCTGAGCGAGCAGAAAAGGTTGTGCACCGATTCTTAACAAGTAAATCGATATAACGACCGGTTCATTTCAGTGTTTTTCCAATACGGGGCTTCACGTATCGATGTAGCCGTATCTTACACGTTAAAAACGGATACCGAAACGTATCGGTTCATTTTTACACCCCTATCTGCGGGTGTTGGTGGATGAAATTCTGCCTTTAATAAAGCCTGTTTGGTCTGGGTGGATAATGGATGGGGTGACCTTTGCTAATCTGTGTGCTAGCATTTTTGCGATTATCTTATTGTCCACATTGAGGAGAGAGATTGGCCGGTAGCTGGATGGCAATGTTGGGTCCTTATTGGGCTTGAGGAGCAGTGAAATTGAGGCTGTGGTGGAACTAGTTGGAAGACGTCCTTTCTGTTTTGATTCATTAATCATTCTAGTGAAAAGTGGAGCTAAGATGGTCCAAAATTGTTTGTAGAACTCAGCAGGGAAGCCATCCGGACCTGGTGTTTTATTATTGGGCATCTGTTTCAGGGCATCAAACAGTTCTTGCTTCCCTGCTGAGTTCTTTATGACTGGGATTGTTGATTTTTCTTTGTTACGTTGAATTTGATTTGCTAAGTATTTACCTGATTTATTGCTATGGTGGAAGTTTTCCTGCCTTAGACGGTGAATCATAAATTGAGTGTTTATTGAGCATTTCATTGAGTTTGAATTTGAATTGAAGTTTTGCCTGTGTTTCTTCAGTTGGGTTGCTTGCATTGGTTTCTTCTAACTGTTTAATTTTATTGTTGAGTTCTACTTCCTGTTCTTTTTCCTTTTTTTTTGTATACTGAATATGAGATGATTCTTCCTCTGAGTACTGCTTTTCCTGTTTCCCACAGAAGGGAAGGAGATGATTCAGGGGAGTCATTCACTTCTAGAAAGAATGCCCACTCTCTCCCAACAAAACTGATGAAATTTGGGTCTTGTAAGAGGGATGTATTAAAACACCATTTGCTAGTTGGTTGCTGCTGGTTAGTTATGTTCCATTTAATTGTAACTGGGACATGATCGCTAATGACTATGGGATGAATTGTTGAATCAGAGATATTTTTCATTATAGAGTTGCTGGTTAGAAAATAATCAATACGGGAATAGGAGTGGTGGACCGGAGAGAAAAAAGAGTAGCATTTGGAGTCTGGGTGCTGAAGCCGCCAACAATCGCCAAGGCCAGAATCGCTCATGAACTGTTTTATTGTTTTTGTTTTTGGATTGCCAGATTCGTTTGCTTTTAGAGTGATCAGATCTGTCAATTGTGGGGTCTAACACTGTATTGAAGTCGCCTGCGATTATGATGGGGCAGCCAGATAGAGTTGAGATGGAGGTGAAGAGGTTCTGAAAGAAAACTGGGTTGTCTGTATTAGGGCCATAAACATTAGCAATTGTTACAGGGGTATTGTGAATTGAGATGTTTATGATGACAAAACGTCCTTCTGGGTCTGTGATTGTGGCGTTATGGATGAATGGGATTCTTTTGTTAATCAGAATGCAAACTCCCCTTTGTTTTGTATTGTAATGAGCGGAGAAAATGTGATTAAATTGTCCTGATTTGATACGGGTGTAGTCTGATTCTGAGAGATGAGTTTCTTGTAGGAGACATATGTCAGCTTTTAAACTATCAAAATGATTTAAGATTTTGTTCCAGGTAGTGCTGCCACTAACGACTAATTTTCTAACGACTAATCTTTCTACTAATTTTTCGATTAGTCGACTAATCTAAACTAATCCAAACGACTAATTTGTTGTGTTTTATTTTGAACTCAAGTAAAGGGAAAACATAATATATATATATATATATATATATATATATATATATATATATATATATATATATATATATATCACTTTTGTTAGAAGCTGTATTATTGTAAGTAAACTGTTCAAAACATTATGTATTAAAAAAACACCCATTTAAAATGCTACCTTCAGATCTAATGTCAAACCTTGACTTTATTTGTATGCCAGTGTTGCCATGGACATAGACAACGTCTTTGACCTGAGGCCCGGTCATGGCATACTTTGGGGTCATAGGGCCCACCTACATGAACCCACCCCCCATCAAATTATCCTTATATCACATCACAATTATTATTGTTATGCTATATTGTTATACATGCACTTCAAAGCAGCCAGTGTTTAAAGTGCTAACATTGTTCACAAAAACTTTGTGAAAACATGCACATCAGAGGACTGCTTTACTAATGTAAAATATAATTACAATAGTTTCATTGCTTGCATGGTTGCATGATAAATACTTATCAAAACAACAGCAATTATATGGGTGTCATCGTTTTGGGATGTTTCCCTCATGCAAGCATCATACACTGGTAGTAGGCAAAGAATATTGACATATTTAATTATGCCACAAGCTTTTGGCCACGTTATTCAAATTTGACTATACAATACTCTAGATAGTGTATTATATAGTATGTGCTCTGTTTTTATGGAAGTTGCATAAATCTACATTGTTCTATTAAATGTAGTTTCATAATAGCCTTCCAATAGGTTGAATTGGAGCTTTGCAAGTGGTTTCAGTTTCTCTCGCGCATTGAATGAACGCTCACCACCATTTAATTGTATGCCTCTATGTTTGATGACACCAAATTAGCAAGTATTTCCTACTGATTGCAGAAACGTTTGTTTTCTTTTTGTGTCGGTCCGCGGTTCCTTGATCAATTGCGCAGCAAATTATCAGATGAAGCCCCGGGAATAATTTCACTCCGCACGGCTCTGGACCAGCAGTGTCCACGTTACGGCCGGTGCTGGTCCGCGCGGCCCATAGTTTGAGAAACGCTGGACTTTGAAAGGCGACAGGAGTTGAGAACTTTGCATCAGCATGTTCAAAGCAAGTAGGCTACAGGCACTTTGCGTGTCTTACCACATAGGTTACCTCACTTTATCAGTTGGCTTCAGGGTCGGACTGGGAACAAAATTCGGCCCTGGCAACCCCCCCCCCCCCCCCCCCCCCCCATAAATAACAAACACCCAGTAGGCCTATTATGCTGTAGCAACATTTCATAAACTGAACCCAAACATTAAACATTTAGATTTTAGATCTATAGCCTATAATCACAATAACACGGGTCCGGGGGTGTCTCTGTCTCTAGGCAAGACAGTCTCATATTCTGTCTGTCTCACTTCATGTTACCCCATGCATTAAACCACGTCACTGCTTGACTAAAAAATATAGGCTACTGAACATGGACATAGTCATAGTTGACAGAAATTACGCTTTGTGCCAACATGTTGTAGAAACACAACCACAGCCTTAATTTGGTGCAAATCTCCTTTGGTTATAGTCCGCGATTCACATTAACTGTAGGCTATCACCACAAGTTTAGCCTACTAAACGTTTTTGCCCAAGTTTGTGTGCCGTCATCACATTTTGCAAAATTAGGCTACCTTCGTTACTAACCTACCAGTTGATAGCCTACTTTTTACCTGCATCGACTCGCGAATCGCGATTGATTGTGCATTTAATGTAACACTCGGTGGAGAGACTTCCACTTTCCAAGTATCACTTTCACTGTCGTTGTGAGCTAAAAGGCTAGGCCTACTATATGGGAAATACTTTGAAGTTCCTTTTGAGTAGGATCAGCTCCAAAAATGAATGGATTTTCTTTAACCTGAGCTTCACTTTTCCACCAAGCTGTGCGAAAATTGTAGACTACCCATAGTTTTTTTTATGTTGACAGAACCGCACTACAGTGGGCTAACCACATGGTGCAGTAAATGGAAGCTCTTGGTAGCGCGTGCAACTAACGCCTATAAAAACAATATATTTATGGAATAAAACTAGACCTCTGGTTGCTGTTTACGGTTAAACTGTGATTATGTGAACACCAGCCAGCGGAGGACACCTACTAGGCTACCATGCACTTGTAGTAGTAGCAGTGTATAACGCCAGACTACGCCACCCTAGGACTTGCACCCAGAGAAGTATACCTAGATTTTACCCAAATTTAGACCAAAAGCTCACAAGCTCGTTACTAACTGCAACAGAGACGTGGTTCCAATAATAAGTTAGGTTTTATTAAATACAAATTGGATGTTCTCACAACAGATAGACAAGACACTTTCACTCACACCATATAGATGACAAGGGAGGGTAGAGAGACCGTGCTGAGGCGTACCAGCAGGGGGACCAGATATCACAAGTCAAGCGGGGGGGAATCCCAAATAGAACACTCACACGTGTTTACACACACACAGCAACACAAAGGCTAAGACAGCACACCTCAAGATGCACACGTGAGCACTGCACACAGTAGGGGGACACCACCACCTGGAGGATAGGACTGTCTTCCCTGCCTTGGGGCCTCAGCACCTGGAAGAAAAAGGAGAACAGAGGGAAGGAGTAGATAGGTGAGGATTATACTCACATATGCACAAACAGACAAAAACACAACACATGCGAGCAGGTGTGGTAGGCCGACTACAAGGATCACTGGTGATCCGCAGCAGTATACTAAAAGGCCTCCCACCAATGTTCAACACAAAAACATGATAAACAAATACACACAAACTAGTTATAGGCCAGCTACAAGGATCACTGGTGATCCACAGCAGTATAGAATAGAAGAAAAGGCCTCCCACCAATGTTCAACACAAAGACATGAAAATAAACAAATACAAACAAGAACTAGTTACAGGCCAGCTACAACGATCACTGGTGATCCACAGCAGTATAGAGAAGGCCTCCCACCAATGTTCAACACAAAAACATGATAAACAAATACACACAAACTAGTTATAGGCCAGCTACAAGGATCACTGGTGATCCACAGCAGTATAGAATAGAAGAAAAGGCCTCCCACCAATGTTTAACACAAAGACATGAAAATAAACAAATACAAACAAGAACTAGTTACAGGCCAGCTACAAGGATCACTGGTGATCCACAGCAGTATAGAAAAGGCCTCCCACCAACGTTCAACACAAAGACATAAAAACCCCAAAAGAAAAGACAGACACGAATATGGAAGCTAAAGCTAGGAGGGTCTTAACACCAGCACGCTACATGCACACCGTCATACTCATTCACACACACAAACACACACACCCACACAAACAATCAATCTAGACACAACAAGAGACAAGGCACTTAGCCCATTAAAATGCGTTGTCGGCGTCACGGCCAAAATAGGCGAAGCACTGGTCTTGGAGAAAAGCGTGGCAAAACAGCAGTGGTCACTAGCCCCAAACTCACGGTATCTACGAAGCATAATCAGATAATAGTTAGAACCAGCCATAAAGCAGAAAGTGAGAAGGCAGAATCCAAGGTGGCTACCTACCAGGAAATCAGCGGTTTCCCCTTCAAATCAGACGCTCAGCTGGGCACCAGCGAGTTCTTTAGTTTGGAAGATCACCTCGACAAGACGTAATGCAAGCACTCCACCGGTACAAACCACCGAGCGGCACCAATTACTGCCAGCAACAGGTAGAAGTGCTACAAAGCCATACATAACAAAAATAAGATCACAATACTACTAATAAAACCAAGCGAGTAGGAGATAGTGTAGAAAGAGTAGACATACCAACAAGCAGGTAGACGGGACGTAGCAGGAAGTAACGAGGAACTGACGAGAAATGAGGAACCGGGGCGTTTCCACAACAAACACAGTGTTCAATTTTATACTGCGGCTATGCAAGCCCATTGGCTGTGCGTGCCTCGGTCGTTACGCAGGGCTCTGTCCATGCGTTCCACCACACACTCGTAGGATATATTTCCCCACAAACCTAGCGGCTGTTTGGACAAATCCACTTGAGGGGTGGGGCAGGGGTGCGCGATCGTAACACACTGAATCTGTCATGAAGAGGCCAAAATGATTGACCTGTCACCCCCCAAGCCAAATGGATGCAACTGCATTTATAAGCTAGGCATATGCCTACATGACGGGCCGCAAATAGGCCTAGTCTAAATAACTTAATAAAAAAAATTCCGGGAGGTCACCGGCCCACATGTGGACCGGCCCACCGGGCATTTGCCGGTTGTACAGATTACCACTCCGAGCCTGGTTGGCTTGAACTCTAAAAAAATATGCCTCGTGACTTATTGACCATGGGAAATGACGCGCACCTTGATTGTTGATATCACGGGCGGCGGCATGTTCGTTGTAACGTTTTTTGGTATGAATGAATTACAGTAATGACACGCCGTTGCGTTGTCAACGTGAGACACTCTTCACTTTCCACAATACTGTAGCGTCGGCGCAAAAAGACAGTAGGCGAGTTCGACTTGCGGCAGATCTGTGCAGATCTGACTTGATGTGATGCATGCTGGGTTGAACACAATGCATACTGGGATGGACGCAATGCTTGCTGGTTAGAAATTCTGTCCGACTTCTGTCAGCCGGGGAGGGACTTACCACCGTGACACCATGTCACATGGCCTTAAAATATCGCGGGAGTCTTAGCCTGCAGACATATCTTGCAGTTGCCTTCCACGAGCTGCACGAGCTGAAACACGCCCTCATGACGTCAGTTCAAAGACGTGATAGGGCCATTTGGGAGGAATGTCCTCATGACGATTATGACGGGAGGCTCATGCTGCTTCCTTATGTTGGAATATGCGAAAATAAACAGAAATCGAAGGGATACCTTCTTATACGTGATTTCTGCAACAATGGTAGGCTAGCCTACTGAAAACGTTTGGATATTCTGTTATTTTCTGCTGTTGGCTAAATAGATAGACACACATATAGGGGAAACACTTGATATTGAATTGATGTGCTACAATGCAGGCCTGTTAACTGTATGACAACAGTGGTTTATTTAAACTACATCATAAGAATTTATTTCGTCAGTCATCATGCTCATTTTAATGAGTAAGAATGAAAGTTCTGCTGTGTTTATTGCAAACAACATTCCGCGATATCTCCCGCGAGTCACGTCAGGCAGACTGTAGCCTTTCTGTCCGGGATGAGCTGCCCTCTGTTGTAGCTCCTCCCGGCTAGCCTCTGAAGATCACGTTTACGTAGTAAGCCAGACCAAGTCAGACTCAGCCGAAGTTGAACAAGCCTAGTGTTAGCGTTCTCCCGCGCAGGGCATCCTGGGATACGAGAGCGAACATTTGGGGGGTTTATGTCTTTATATCTCCTTAGTTTTGAGTGTAATGTTAGCGTCTTTATTGTAACATGTTTCCCTTTTAGTTCTCCCTCGTGTGTGATCCCTTTTGTGTGGGGGGCTGTGTCCTCCCCTGTATGTGTAGTGTGTGTGTCTGCTTGACCTGCCCCGTGTGTATTATGTTTTGTGTCTTGGTCTTGGTCTGTGTGCTCTCGTTCTCAGCTACTAAACTACTAGCTTAGCTCCCCCCACTTAGCTCTGCCTAATAATGAATAGAGATCCGGACCCCACGTGACTACCAGTGTTCGGAACACCATTTTGGCAGTAAAAATGCAATAGTATCTGTCTGCGTCCTGCAATACTACCAGACACGCCCACTACAAGACACGCCCACTATGTTGCACGTCAATTACTACCAGACACGCCCACTGCGTGACATCCTCAACCGACTCTGCCTACTTGAACGCGAATCGGTGTTTCACAACACAAACACACACAAAAAAAAAAACAAATAGGCCTACTAATGCTTAAATGTCAGAATTTGTGCAGTTTACCTCTTATATCCTCCTCACACCGACATGTTTGGCATGCTCTTGACGGCATATATACACGGGGAAACTTCTCTGAAAACCGAGTTTGTGCACAATGTTATTTTTGAAAACGGAGAGGGTGAAATATCCGTTCATTAAAATAACCATGCACGAAGATAACTAGAAGTAGGCCTAGGTTGCATCGGAGCTGCTAGACCCGCTGTCGTAGCCGACCTCAAAGTAAAGCAGGGTTCCCACGGGTTCATGGAATTTCAAGAATACCATAAGCATAATGAAGTCTATTCCAGACATGGAACGTCAGGAAATGATATCTCTAATGCTATTTTGGGAAAAGATTATTCCAGGTGTTGGACAGGCTGCCTATCTGCCCTAAGACTTTTCATCCTTGGGATAATGTAACTGCACAATGTTAGCACTTTAAACATTGACTGCTTTGAAGTGAATGTGCATGTGTAACGGAGGCGAACTGAGCTAGCGTGCTAGTTGCCCGTGTAAATCCTCACAGCCCTAACCTTAAGAACGCTTCTAACCGCTGAGTCGGAAGCCTGGGCTTTTAGCTCAGTGGTTAGAGCGTTCGACTCCCATTCCGGTTTGTGTCGAGGTGGCGGGTTCGAGGGCCATGAGCGGCAGACGAATTACGACCTCTGTTACAGTGGTGCCGTGACCCGGATCATGGGAGTGAGGATTTAGGGAGGTGAGTGTAACGGAGGCAAACTGATCTAGCGTGCTAGTTGCCTGTGTAAATCCTCACAGCCCTAACCTTAAGAACGCTTATAACCGCTGAGTGCTGTGTGGTCGGGCTATACGTGACAAAATCCACGGAAGTGGCAAGTATTGGGAATACGTTTACTTACAGGAGGCTACAAATGTTGCTAGCTTCACTGCCATTTATTGCCATATTTCTGAATGTCAGTCATTATACCAAGCACAATAAAACAATCAAAATTAGTGATTTTTTAAAAATTAAATGATGATGTTATTCAGTGTTTTGTCAAATCTCATGGCCACTGATAAGATGAAAATCAAAATGACCGCGAAATGTACGGAATGCTGGAAACAAACATCGTTCATTCACGAGCTATGTAGCTTTGAGTAATGCACGGCTCAGGAAAACATAGTTTGCTACATTCATGACATTAAAACTCGCACAAGAAATGCGCATACACCTTTATCTTGTCCTATTATAATCATAGCAGAGCCCGTCTATGGAGAGCCTTGCCACTCCGTATTAAGTCCCATTGTACCGAATTTTGGATGCCGTTCCACCAGAGTTCCACTGGGGGCGATCGCCATGAGTGCAGAATGAATGGGAGTCAATGGAGCTAGACGGCTAAAATTGTCTCTTTCACCTGATTGTCGTTGACAAATCTTAGATTTGATTGTAGTTTGTATAACTTCAACATGGGTTATAGGTCAAAAGTTACTTATGTCCTTTTGATTTCTTACAGGTTGGGTCGTTGTTGCACATAACACGCTAGCATTGTGCTAATGAATGACGTCATTGACACATTTGAAAGGCTTTTAAGAACAATTAAGTGACTTTAAAAAATATAATACTCAACCAAGTGTATTTTCTTTGCCTCCCCTTTCGAATACAATACTCAAATTACTTGGAAAAAAATGATATCCCGAGAAAAGTGGATTTTGAGGGGTACAGCTCCATAGACCTCCATGCATTCTGCACTCGTGGACGAGCGCCCTCATGTGGAACCACAGCAGGAACTGCAACCAGTTCAGAAACCGGAAGTTTTCCGAGAGTGGCAGTTCTCCCCTTATTAGACATTCTCTGATCATAGCTTTATTTGCGCAATAGCAGTGCATCCATCAAGTCCGTCAATGCAAAACATTACAGCGACCGGCATCTCGAAGTTCATTCAGAAAACAATCGTAGTATTTACAGACGCTATATCATTTCATCGATAATATTAGTCATGGCATATTTGAAAAGGCGTCAGCTTACTGATGAAGAGATCAGGGTTATTTTTACATCTAATGACGACTCTGATGTGGACATTGAACATCCGTCTGAGGTAAGAGCAGAGATATTCGCGTGTCCTGTTATCCTTTTGACAATTGTAACACGTTGTCAGCGCGACTTCATTTGTGTAATCAGGTGCATGCATGCAACACATGTGATCACATGATGAAAGCATGTGTGTGTGTGGTACTTTGCAATGTTCACGTGAAATAAAACAGATCAGGCCATGCTAACACTGCATAGATTGTAGGCCACCTAATAATGACTATAGAATGTCAGTGTAGAACGCTAGTGATGCAGCTCAAAAAACTCACCCAGTGGAGTACGTTGGTTTAAATAAAACCTACGTTCTTAAGGGTTAAACATGTATAACAATATAGCATAATAAAGAGAGCATAATAAAGCATAATAAAGAGGTAAAGAAATCATGGTACCATATTCATGCAAACACTAACACTACAGTTAAAGGTATTTATTTAAACCAGTAACAAGAATCTATATTACATCTAGTATAACCTTTATGGAAATATGATAGCTAAGCCCTCTCCACTGAAGTATGAAACAGCAAGTGCTGCACACAGTGTGGAGGGGAACGCTGCTGCTCTGATATTTATACTATCCAACCAGCAAATCAGCACCCTCGAAATTCAGACGGGGCGAATTTGAAAAGTGTGATTGTCAGATTCAATAGCTGTCCATTAAAATTGACCAATTAGGTGGGGAAGAAGAAATATTTGGGGGGCATTGTCCCTCCCAGCCCTATTCTAGATCCGGCCATGGGGACCGTTCGTTATTTATGGAATGGACCACCGGAGGAAAATAGGTGTAACCATAGACATAATATACATAGACGCCGCATTGGCTGCTGGAAACAAGAAATGCGGCCGCCATCTTGGACCGGTCATAGCTTCTACTCCTCGTTGCGTTGCAGCAGAAGACACAAGATGACAGCAGCATGTTCCTTCTCAAATCGGCGGACCATACTCGGGGGATTTACTTTTCACAAGTAAGATTTAACATAACCGTACTATTGGTTGTATTTTGTGAATAGAATATTACCAGAGAGCTGAGAAGGAGCAATCTTTGATATTACTGTATGAAAATCGTAGCCATCTAGCTAGGCTATGTTTACTCTGTGTTCACCCGGCTCTGAACTGAGACTTGATAAGTCATATTCCATAACACTGACTTAGATTACAACTGACACAAGAAGGCTATTGTAGAAATAAATCATACTAGATTTGGCCGGCGAATTTTACACAAGTGGCACAGACTAGCCTATTGGGCAATCGCTAGCTGCTACTTGTAGCCTAAGTGTGTTGGTGGTAGCCTCACTATTTCCTGAATAAAGTAACTTTTCAATAGCTCAACTTCTTTATTTATCAAGTAGCTTAGCCAGACAAGCTACACTTTTCTTGTCATGTGAAATTAGCACAATTTAAAGTAGCTTCCTATGTAGTGAACTAGCCTACTGCTGTGTTTGTGTTAGGCTACTAATACATTTGACTGGGTGGTAGTTTTGTGTAGTGTTTTATTCAGGGCAGAGTAACTGATAGTTTAGCTCACTAAAATTTCGAAGTAGCTTGCCCAACACTGTATTATTCACATGTCATTTACCCTAACAAGAATAAGATGCCTCTCAAATTCCTTTTCATTCATTTATTTATTATTTTGTATCTCTCCAGAACAACTGCCTTGTTCAAGAAGACTGTGAATGAACTGAACGGTCTCCTCACACCCCTGGAACTGAGGAAGGTGCAGCTCTTCATTGCAGTACTGCAGGGCATCTGCTACACTGTGACTGAATGTTTGATTTATGAGCTCCACCTTCATCACCTGCATTCGCCACTCTGTGTCCCATTTTCCCATCGTCTGGTTGACTCAGTCCTCTTTTATGGAGTTTACCCAGTTTACTATGCCATCTTATTTGCCCACCTGCTGTCTGAAGCACTTTTGTTCTCAGCCAAAGTGTACCCAAGCAATTTTAGCAAGGTGGGAACATACAAAATGACATGCACCAGTTGTCGAAATCATAGAACCAACTGCATGACTGTAACTCTGTCTCACTGAGCCTGTGAAGACACTCCCTGATTATTTACTGATTGCAATGAACGGGTTGATCTTAGCAGTTTCTAAAATGTTTCTTAATTCCTTTTTATTTAATCTCTTCATTGGGGCTGGAACCTTTCTGTAAACTGTAAATAACAGATGCTGTTGATGAACCCATTGACACTGTACAAGTGACAAGTCACCTTTTTGTCTTGAATTGATGAACTGTTACACTTACTATGCCAAACCAATGTCTGTTTTTTAAGGATCAGAAACAAACCTACAAACTTGCACTTTACAATATTTATGGAACTTGTCTAACAAATGCTGTTGACATTGAACCCAGTTACTCCATTTCCTTTATGCCACACTCTGTTCATCACTTTATTTTTGATGGCACTGAACTGAAAATGTTGATGGATTTTTTTCTGTAAATTTAACTCATTAAAACTTGTATCAAACCAGTTTTTGTCTATGCTGTCAAACGTGGATTAGTTATGTTCCCAGTTTTTATATGGGATGTCATCACTTTATAATATATCATATATATCAGAATATTCTATTACTGTTAAGCCCACTATGAATATTAAAATACACACAACCATGTTTCCTGTATCATACAGCTTTTCTACTGGGAGGTTTACAACTTATTCTGAGTAAATTTACCCAAATTTGTCACTAAACCACATAGGCCTACTTGGAATACCCCTCAGATGTCTGAATGGCACTGATCTCACTTAAATGTTTATGGAACCTTTCTGTGGACTGTGAATAATACTGTTGATGGAACTTTTCTGTCAACTGTGAACTATATTTAACTCATTAAACTTGTATCAAACTAGTTTTGTCTATGCTGTCAAACATGGATTATGTTCCCAGTTTTGATGTCAGGTCACTTTATCATATATCAGAATATTCTATTACTGTTAAACCCACTATGAATATTAAAATACGCTAAATCATGTGTCCTGTATCATAGCTACATGTATGACCTTTGCAGCAAAAAAAACCGCGTGAGAATCTGTTCGGTATTCAGTGAGATATGATTAATTAAGTGCGCTGACAGCTCATCTCACCGGCCAAACAGATTACACTGAGTGGAGTGGATGACCGGTCCAAGATGGCGGCTCCAAATCTCGTCAGCGCTAGTAAGGAGTAGCGGCAAAGATTGTTAAGTCGGAGCAAGATACTTCGTCGTAGTTCATGTCTATGGGCGCGAAATGGGGATCGAATCCTGTCTGCATAAAGAGGCGTGTCGATGACGTATTGACGAGCGTAAGTTGCAACCGGCCAACAGCAGCGGCAGAAATAACCGGCGCACACCTGATATAAGGTTGATTTTCTCCAGACTGGATTGCTCAAAAATGCTACAAATGTACCTGAAATGTTCAGAAGGGTTTGAGGATCATGAAAATGTGCCCGAAATTCACATTCCTAACTCTATAGAACCAAGACTTTAGCATATGTGGTGAAATTCTGAGCTATGCCCATAGACTTCAATTGAGCAGTCGCTGCCTCTGCTCTGCATAAAGGGGGATTTTGACCCCCCCCCTCGTGCGATCCGGGTTCCCGGAAGTGGCTCCTGATGAAATATCTTGCTCCGCCTTAACAATCTTTGGTAGCGGTCGATGCGGCGTCTATGTATATTATGTCTATGGGTGTAACCCTCATGAAATTAGGGCTACTAATCTAGATGCAATTTCATGTATCTTCCTATGGAGGGCGCTCTATGTGTTAGAAGACTAGAGCGTCCTACTAGCAAACATTCTCTCTCTCTCTACCAGCGACATATTTCCTGTGAACGTGCACCTGAAAGAGCTCCCGGATTTGAAGATAAATAATAACGAAATACTTTTGAAAATTCAATACTTTACGTCTAGTTATATCCATAAGATATTAGTCTATCTCAAACTCAACTTTGAATAAGAAAGAAAAGTGATTCTGTCGAGTTTACAGCAAATTGGAACTCTGGTGAGTAAAGCACGTTTTGCTAGTTTCTTACTAGCCATCTAGGAAAGAATGTAATTCATAAAAACCAATCGGAGTATGAGTGAGACGATGCTCAATGTTTGTATGAAACCTTGGTATCATAGTTAAATAGAATGTTTAATCTCTGACGAGAATCTTAATGTTTCCTGCCACTTTGGTACAAGCCGTGTCATTGTGCTCAATGTTAAATCCTAGCTAACGCCCTAACTAGCTGGCGCAGCATGGTAGCCTGGTCAGCCAAGCCGTTAGTAGCGCTTTGAACCATGCGAGATGCGTGGCGCTTAACTTGTTTACATTTTAGCATTCAGTTTGATGCTAATGAGTTATAATACAGATGCATTAGAAATGCATAGCTTTTGAGTTTCACATGTATTTTGAATAAGTTAGTTGTAATATTTAATTCATAGTCATGTTACAATGCAATATGTTAAAATAGTCCTTGAAAAGGTTAAAAAGGAAAATGTTAAGTAATGTAATTGCTTATATTTCATTTGTATAGTTTATTGTGATGCAAGTAATTCATCTCAATGTAATCTTAAGTGCATCCTTAGTTATTGGTTACACATTAGAAGATGTTCTAACAGAAAGAAAGAAGTTAATGAGGTCTCATGTTGAAGAATAGAAATAGAACAGAATTCTTATTCTGCACTTTGTGTAGATTGGTTTTTTGAACGACCAGATCAGATTCGGATCCCAGATGGCGAGCCCAGCCCAGTGAGACTGAGAACGATCGTGGAAGCGGTGTGGCCAACCGTACGATTTGTCTCAGAGAAACCCAAGATTTGTTCATTCGTTCATCGAACACCAGATAAGATTTTCCACACTGTTGACTCAACACAGTAGTCATATCCGCACACATTCAAGGAACTGAACTTTGGGAATCGATATACACACACACACACGTTCAAGGAACTGAACTTTGGGAATCACTACACTTTTCATACAGGAACTGATATACACTTTTCATGCAGGAACTGATACACACTTTTCATACAGGAATTGAACTTTCTTGAATCAGTACATACAGGAATAAGGGGCTTGAATTCTATGTTTCCTTTGATTTTCATATTTTATTTGTTTGAAGAGCTCTTCCTTATCATTTCATTTATATTTTGCCCATTCAATGCTGTGTAACCACACTGCTGTTTCGGAGGCAATAAAACTGTCAATTGTTCAACTTATTAATTCCTCTTGTGAGTTAGTCCATTTAAGCATACCCCTCTCCCGAGCCTAGGTTGATGTTTAGTGCTTGAATTACTGGTCCAGGTCTACGAGCGCTACATAGGGGAGGGTCATGTCTTTTTTTATTCTTTGTTGAGGGGAGGGTCACCCAACTTTTTTTAGTCTAGGAGGGAGGGTCACCCAACTTTTGTATTCATGAAAACAGCAAAATTTGGGCCATCGCCAAGGGCCTCGCACCTGGCCAAAGATTACATTAAGCATTTATTCTTAATTAATGCCTATTAGCCTAAGCAAAAAGCTTAACGTGGCTTAATGTCCTAAAACAACGATCGGTGATCACCAAATTTCTCTCATATTGTTCCTAATAATCACTAAGAACCTTCAAAAAATTTAGCATGAAGTCATATTAGGCCTATGAACTTTAGGTGACGTGACAGCATGTTTCTTCAATCTCCTTCACTGACGCTTATGGAAAAGGCTTAACGTCCCAAAACAACGATCAATGATCATCACATTTCTCTCTCATATTGCTTCTCATAACCATCTATATAAATCTAGCCCAAAGTTTTTTTTTCTTTTTGAGTTTGTCCGAATCCCAGGACATAACGTACTGGACCAATAGGCTCGAGATATAATTCCAAAGGGGACAGATAGGCTACTGCACAACTTAACAAGATCGAACGAACTTTGAAATTGCGATCAGTGACTGGCGTTGGGTGAACAAAGCTTTTCGAAGTTGAATAGGCTATTTAAAAACTTTGCGCACCGTCACGAGAGACTAGTGGGCTCACCCTTATGAATTGAAAAAGACGCTACCTGCAATTCGCTGGCCTATGATTTCATTGATGCGTTTGCGGCAAAGTAAGGAAGAAAATGTATTTCAGGATATGGCAAGTCAATGTCATTCATTTGTCCAATGTTAGCCTACAGACCAGTTTCCATAGTGCACATCTTATCATTAGTTTGAATGTTGTGTGTTTCTGCTCATTGACAAATAGCGTTCAGCACAAAATCACACCCAATTAATTACCCCTGTTAAAGTGTTCGCCTTTGTTACACTAGTTTGGTTTTATGATGTAGGATAGCCTATGATAAACGGCTTATGGCCATATATGTGACTCAGCTAATGTTATAGGCTATACAATTTCTCTTAAAGACAAGCTGGTGTAGCCTATTAGCCTACTATTAAAATGCACCGACAGTAGGCTGATTTCATGCACGTAAGTGAAAAGGGCCTCGCACCTGTCAAGTTCGCACAGGGCCTCACACCCCTCCTCCTAAGACAGTGGGAAAAAGTTAAAATAGTAGGCCTACGTGATAAACCCAGAAAAAGTTGACAGGTAGGCTATGTTTCGGTACCGAAAACATAATGATTATTTGATGTCATCACATTTAATGATCACAACATGATTATTTGTGAAATTGTGCAAACGACAGCCTTTTCAAGGCATTTCAAGGAAGGAGTGGTAGCATGCAAGCTCCAAGCTGACCCAGTACAGAAAGCATCAATACATTGTTGGGGAGGGTCATGCGTTTTTTCGCAATCACTTTGGAGCAGAGGTGTATAAAGCTTTTTAAAAGTGTGGGGGTTGTGGGATAGGAAAATGAAACAATCTGGCCAAATTATAAATAACTCCCTACAGGAACATTGTAAGTATTTTCTGAGAGGGGTGTGGACTATATTGGTGTCCGG